>NC_134099.1:166106450-166449798 GCF_000715075.1 Nicotiana tabacum
ATTTCTTTTTAAATATACTTATTTTAGAGAGTTAAGGTATTTTGAGGTGCTTTCGAATAGTAGTAGAAGCTTTAAAAAAAAGTACATTTTCCGATAAACATGGCCAAAGTGTTTCTAAGCATGAATTTATCCCTAGAATTTAACTTTGTCATTACATTTATATTTTTAGATAAAATATTTTTTTTTTTCAATTAAATGACCGTTATATTTATCTCTACATCAATTGCTATTACACATAATTTATTTTTATTCAATATTCCATATTTTTTTTATCGATAGGTGCACAATACACGTGCAATGCACGTACACTAAAACTAGTCTTAAGAAAATTGGGTCCACTTCCACATATGAATGCTTATCCACTTCGCTCTATTTGGATTTGTGTGACACACTAAGCAAATAAACACCCTAGGCATCCTATCCCACATCGACAAAACTCGAGAAAGATGTTGGGTATATAAGTAGATAAGTTTTAGATCAACTCGTGAGGGCCTAGGTCCAGAGCACACAAAATCACTAAATTGTAGTGACGCGTTTTAAACTCCTGAGGACCTAGGCCCAGAGCGGACAATATCACTAGCGGACTGGGCTGTTACAGATGGTATCAGAGTCAACATATGGTGTGATACCCTAGGCAAATCTCACATCGACAAAACATGGAAGAGATAGTGGGTATATAAGTAGACATGCCTTAGACCCTAGTGACGCGTTTTAAACCCGTAAGGATCTGGATTCAGAGCGAAAAATATCACTAGCGGGCCGGGCTGTTACATATGGTATCAGAGCCACTCCGCGTGCAACCTTGAACGGTGGTGGGACAAACATCAACAAGGACAATGAGTCCCTAAGGGGGTGTATGTGATACCCTAGGCAAATCTCACATCGACAAAACACGAGAGAGATGATGGATATATAAGTAGACATGATTTAGATCCTAGTGACGCATTTTAAACCTATGACGGCCTAGGCCAAGAGGGATAATATCACTAGCGGAGTGGGCTGTTAAAACAATTTGTTTGTATTTTAATATATTTCTAATATTGACACTTTCGACCTTTTTGTTGATTTACATTTGCCAGATATAACAAATAAAATAAAGTTATAATTTACTATATGTAAAGCTAATATATTTTCATTTTTTTGTTATGCTTTGTTTACCTCGAAATACGAGTAACAATTAAACTTGTAATGTGGTTATAAGGATACGTGATCTAATTCAATGCCAATTGATAAATAGCTAAATAAATAAAGGAATTTAAGCGATTTAAATAGATCAAACCCGTATAATTGCAAGTTATCGACCCCGATCTGGATTTAGACTCGAGATCAAATGCCAAGAACAGTAAGAGTAGCAATATCAGGATGAATAATAAGAACTATAAAGAGTCAAGAACGAATAAAAGAGTGTTTGTATTTCTCAGTAGAAGTGTAAGCGAGAACTCATGTATAATGATAATTGTATTGATCTCTTACAAATGAATATGGTTCCTCTTTATATAGTAGAGGAATACTAAATAAGGAATGACTCTAATATCGGAAGTAAAATACATGATTGATATCATTAATCGTTAATGGTTCTACCGATTCCGACATTCTTGTTGGGGTTGATGGTCGATTGCGGATAATACATGACTATGTTACTGCAACATTAATCTAGCCTAATCTCGATTCCTCGGTCTTCACGTCCCTCGAGCCCGAACTCGCTTCTGTACAGGTTCACTCTCGAGGTATACCCCCGAGCTCATGAAATCGGGTCTCCTTGATTTTTACCTTATACAGGTAGTCCCCGCGTTTCTTACAATGGAAGAATAAGAAACGATTTGAGCCTAGATTTCTCGATACCTCGGTCATGATGTCGCCTCCATGACATAAGCGACAGATGTGACCAGAATGTCCCGCTGGTTTGGTTCCCAAGAACCATCAATGCTTGTCAGTCGCTGGTCGGCCCACTAGTGACATCCGTCGCACCTCCATTTTTTTTAAAGTGATAAAATAAGGATTATGTGTTTTTAGGAGGAAAGATTAGGGAATGGAGCCCTATATCTAAAATTCTCAACTAGGGAATGGAGGCCCTATGTTGGCAAAAAAATGCGACTAGGGAATGGAGGCCCTATGTCTAAAAATCTCAACTCAGGGATTGAAGCCCTAATGTTGGCAAAAGGAAACTAGGGAATGGAAGCCCTATGTCTAAAAATCTCAACTCAAGGATTGGAGCCCTAATGTTGGCAAAAGGCGACTAGGGAATGGATGCCCTAGGTCTAAAATCTCAACTCAGGGATTGAAGCCTTAATGTTGGCAAAAAGGCGACTAGGGAATGGAGGCCCTATGTCTAAAAATTTCAACTCAGGGATTGGAGCCCTAATGTTGGCAAAAGGCGACTAGGAAATGGAGGCCCTATGTCTAAAATCTCAACTCAGAGATTGGAGCCCTAATGTTGGCAAAAATGTGACTAGTGAATGGAGGCCCTATGTCTAAAAATCTCAACTCAGGGATTGAAACTCTAATAGTGGCAAAAGACGACTAGGGAATGGAGACCCTATGTCTAAAATTTCAACTCAGGGATTGGAGACCTAATGTTGGCAAAAAGGCGACTAGAGAATGGAGGCTTTATGTCTAAAAATCTCAACTAAGGGATTGGAGCCCTAATGATAGCAAAAGGCGACTAGGGAATAGAGGCCCTATGTCTAAAATCTCAACTCAGGGATTGGAGCCTTAATGTTGGCAAAAAAGCGACTAGGGAATGGAGGCTCTATATCTAAAAAATCTCAACTCAGGGATTGAAGCCCTAATGTTGGCAAAAAGGTGACTAGGAAATGGAGGCCCTATGTCTAAAAATCTCAATTAGGGATTGGAGCCCTAATGTTGGCAAAGAAAAGGCGACTAGGGAATGCAAGCCCTAATGTTGGCAAAAGGCGACTAGGGAATGGAGGCCCTATGTCTAAAAATCTCAACTCAGGGATTGGAGCCCTAATGTTGGCAAAAGGCGATTAGGGAATGGAGGCCCTATGTCTAAAATCTCAACTCGGGGATTGAAGCCCTAATGTTGGCAAAAAGGCGACTAGGGAATGGAGGCCCTATGTCTAAAAAATCTCAACTGGGGGATTGGAGCCCTAATGTTGACAAAAAGGTGACTAGGGAATGGAGGCCCTATGTCTAAAAATCTCAACTTAGGTATTGGAGTCCTAATGTTGGCAAAGAAAAGGCGACTAGGGAATGGAGGCCCTACGTCTAAAAATCTCAACTTAGAGATTGGAGCCCTAATGTTGGCAAAAAGGTAACTAGGGAATGGAGGCCTTATATCTAAAAATCTCAACTTGGGAATATGAGCCCTAATGTTGGAAAAAAGGCGACTAGGGAATGGAGGCCCTATGTCTAAAAAAATCTCAACTCAAGGATTGGAGCCCTAATGTTGGCAAAAAGGCGACTAGGGAATGGAGGCCCTATGTCTAAAATCTCAACTTAGGGATTGGAGCCCTAATGTTGGTAAAAAAGGCGACTAGGGAATGGAGGCCCTATGTCTAAAAATCTCAACTCAGGGATTGGAGCCCTGATGTTGGCAAAAGCGTAAAAGATTGAGGTTGGGAATCCTAAGCTATCATTTTTTTAATTTTCTTCTTATTTTCTTTTTTTTATTTTGTTTTCCTTTCTCATTTTTCTTTTAATTTCAAAGAATGAGTAAATGCGGGAAAGAAAAATTGGAGGGGACTTCCCTTTTTCATGGATTGTTGCTGCAAAGCTGTTTCTAGCACTTGCGCATTTTTTCCTTTTCTTTTCCAATTGCACCTGCTTCTTGCACGGTTGCTTTGGATTGCACCTGTTTCAAATTTTTCAAACAAAGAACAATTGTTTAGTATGAAACGGTGGTTGGTTTTGTGGCCTTGATTATTTTTGATCACTTGACCTCGACCCAACTTCTTTGATGAAGATCCCAATTGCAATTGCTTGTTTTGTGGGGATCAATTTCATTTCAGGCCCTGAGAACCTCTGGTTCTTTTCCAGATTTTGCCATGATGGTTGGTCGGTGGAACTCAACCTTTTCGACTTATTTTGCCTTCGTAGGCCTTTCCTTTCTACCTTCCTTTTCTTTTTCTCTCTTTTTTTTCTCTTTTTTTTTCATCATTTTTTTTCTTTTCTTTTCTTTTCTTTTCTTCGGAACATTGGGGAACTTTTGGCTCCTCAAATTTTGCTGCAACGGCTAGTTAAGTGGGACTTAACCTTTTCCAACTTTATTTCGCCTTCGTAGGCCTTTCATTTCTGAATTCTTTCTTCCAACTTCAATTTCAGTGCATTTGGGGTACCTTGACTTTTCGAACTTTTGCTGAGATGGTTGGCCACGTGGAACTCAACCTTTTCAACTTTATTTTCCATTATAGGCACTTCGATTTGATTTTCTCCTTCCAAGATTTTTCAATTCCGGAGCATCGGCCGCCATGACCAGTCGAGGTCGACTTGATGCACCTGCTGAGGCTGGGTGCTTTTTGCACATTAGCTCGTATCAAATGAGAACCATGTAAATCAGTCTTACCATCCTTTCTTTGTCTTAGTTTCGGAACAGAGTTAGACCGAAAGGGACTCGAAGAAAACAAACAATGGAATGGAGAATGAGTTTTAAAACAAGAAGTGTCCCTTTTGGGGAAAGGAAAGAAGGACTTATCTGGAGTACATGAGGACTTCAATGAACATGACATGCCTTTGGAACTGGATACCTCATCTGTGTAAACCGTCCGACTCTCAGAAATTCATCACAGCTTTGCCTTGAAACCGAGGAACCTCGCCAGGACTCTGTTGATGCTAATAGTTACGAGGATCCTCTTTTCGATCAGGGGCGCCCTTTGCGGGTTTTCACGGGCTGACCTCTCTTATTTCTCTTCTCACCATCGCCTCATAGTGCTTTTTGTGAGTTTTCACTAACAAGACTCTCATTTTCCATTTCTCTGCCTACCATCGCCTTACGGTGCCTGTGTGGGTTTTCACCGATAAGACTCTCTCATTTTATTTCTCTCATTTTGTTGTGTCAGATCCAAGTAGATGTATTCTCTGATCCTTGAACATTCTCACCGATTGATCAGAAGGACTTGAAAGGATTTGGGTAAAAATGATTTGGATGGAATTACAACTTTGGAACCATTCAGGCGGAATCATTGCCGAACCACTATAACATCTGCCCCAGTTTCACTTTTAGGGGAATTTGGATTTTTATTTTGGTGTGACTGAACCCCATAGAGAGGCTGCCTACGTATCCTTTCGGAATCAAGTCGAACGTAGTTCAGGAAACTTTGTTTTTAATTTTTTTTCTATTTTGTTTTATTTTCTTTTCTCTTTCTTTTTCCTTTCCTTTTCCTCTTTTTCATTTTTCATTTCTTTTTCTTCATTTTTTTTGCATCTTTCTTTTGCTTCTCTTTTTTTTTTCATTTTTGTATCTTTCTTTTCTTTTCTTTCAATCAAATTTTTTTTTAGCAACACTTTCAAGTTTCAAAAAGGGTAATCAAAGAAGAGTAACCGACTCAAAGGGTTTGCAAATGGTTGGTAATGTTTGGGTAGCGAGAATAAAAGTCTTCTTCATCCCAACAGGAGAACATTAATACTATATAAAGGATCCAACATAGTACTTTTTTACTGCATTTACATTGACAGTTGTTTCAAGGACACTTCCTTCGATGTGTCCCAGGTACAACGCACTCTTTTGGCAGTACTCTTGTTGTAATGTATGGACCTTTCCAATTCTGGAACCAATTTTCCTTCAGATGTTCCAACTCTTTGTTTTATTTCCTTAAACTTATCTTCATTGCGATCTAATCCTTAATTCATTATTTCGAGGTCTGACAACTTTCAGGATGTAGGCATGAAGTCCGCAAGCATGTCATGTTATTGAAATCTGCATTTAATAGAACTAAAAAGAGAATGAGAAAAATGACAATATTAAGAAAAGAGACATTCCTGGATAATGAAATATTAATTTCATTTGATTTTTTTTTTATTTTTTTCAATTTTTTTCAAATTTTGAAGATAGAAGGGTTTACATCGGAAAGTAAGACAATAAAGTAAAACATTTGGATCACACCCTGAGATAATCCGGACGCAGAAATGATAGCAAGACTAGCTACCGAGACTCCCGTATGATGGGATACTTTTAGGCTTGGCTACCATTTTTTTGCTTTTCTTCTGTCTCGACAATGGCTGAAATGGCCTTCAGTGCTGGATCAAATTCCTCAGCTTCACAAATCATTCCGACTATTGGCCAGATGTTGTAGGCAGGCAACCGATTGTTCATCACATTAGGAGCTTCTTCATCTCGAAAAATGATTATTTCAGCTTCAATCTGATCTCCAACTACCCTTTTGAGGGTCCAACAGTCATCTATACTGTGTCTCATTGCTCCAGAGTGGTATTCACATATAGCATCAGCTCGGTGCGAGGGGGACTCAGGGTTCGGCCGGTTCGGGGCCACTGGCTGCAATAGATTTAGCCTGATTAGCTTTTGGAACAAGCTTGAATACGATTTACCAATAGGGGTGAACTGATTCTTTCTGAAAGACTCTCTTATGGGAGAACTGTATTGGGGAACATTTTTTTGATGATTATATGGAGCTTCGTAAGGATGGGCATTTATGGAAGGTGGAGCTCGATTTTGTGGATAATGTTGTGGCCGCGCGTAAGATTGTGCACTAATCACCGCATAGGGAGGCAATGCCACGACATAAGCACCATCTTGAAGGGGGTAATAGTGTGGTGGGACAATAGGAGGCACATATGACTGGCTGAATCACCTACGGGCCCCCCTCGAGCTTGAAACTATCATGGCTCCCTCCTCACCCCCATTTCTGTTCATCAAACCCTTCGAACCATTTTGAACATCTGATGATGTGGCTTCAAAAGCAGCATGACTCAAGATTCGGCCCGTTTTTAAACTGTTTTCAACCATTTCCCCAATTTTGATAGCCTCAGCAAATGACTTTCCCATAGCGGACATCATGTTCTGGAAGTAGTCCGCCTCTTGGGTCTTTAGAAAGACCATGACCATTTCAATTTCATCCATTGGAGGCTTTACCCTAGCAGCTTGCTCACGCCATTTGACAACATATTCGCGGAAGCTTTCCACAGTTTTCTTTTTCAAATTGGACAAAGTGTTTCTGTCGGGAGCAATGTCCACATTATATTGGAACTGGAGGACAAAATCTCGGGCCATATCGTCCCACACGTGCCAATGAGTAACTTCTTGATCCGTATACCACTCGGAAGCGATTTCGGTGAGGCTTTCCCCAAAATAGGCCATTAGCAGCTCCTCTTCTCCACCAGTGCCTCTCAACTGGTTACAATATCGTTTTAGGTGAGCGACCGGGTCTCCATGCCCATCATACTTTTCAAATTTTGGCATCTTGAAGCCAGCTGGCAAATGGACATGGGAAAACATATAGAGGTCAGAGTATGACACACTGTTTTGGCCACTCAGACTTTGCATGTTTTTCAGACTTTGTTCCAGGCTCTTCATCTTCCGAGCCGTTTCCTCTTGCGCGGGATTTTTAACAACCTTTTCTTGCTCCCCCGAGAGATCATATTGAGGAGGTTGAGTGAAAGAGTACGGGGTCACATATGTTATTTCTGGTTAAAGCTGTGGACCTTGAAAGATAAATATTGGAGGTGGTGCCATTGAAGATGGTGCCTGGGGGCGAACCACAGAAGGCATGCCAGGATCATTGGAGGGCATTAGAGGGTGCCCGCATGGGATGAGCGGGTTGGGCATAAGGGCGTTGGTAACCTCACCTAACCTGGGGATCAATTCAGGGAACCCAGGGATTGCACTTGGCGGTTTCCTACTATTAGACCAGGCGTCCCACATTTCCAATATGCGGAGACGCCTCATCTTATTCTCTTCAGCAGCTGCTGATTCTAGCTGCATAATAGCCGATGCCGGGCTATCCTCAGGACCGATGATTGGTAGATTGCTTGCAGAGGCCATTTGTGCCTTTGGATCTTGTGAAGGAGGGGAGACTAGACTACCAACAAAATCAACCACCAAAACCTTGCTAGTTTGCACATCCAATAACCTTATTAGTTTTGAAATATTTAACATATAGGAAATTGCACGTGGGGATGCAATGCACCTAACAGTTAAATGTTTCTACCGTGTGTTTGAATGGTTGCATGTTTCATCCCTGCCGTAACTAGCCTTTTTCACTTTGTACCTCTTTTCTTTTATTTCTTCCTCTCTTTAATCACTCTTGATTTTTTTTTATTTTGTCTCGTTTTTGCCGCTCTTTTATTTTTGCACTCTTTTTTTTTTTTGTCACTCTTTTTATTTTTTGTCACTCTCTTTTTTTTCTTCTTTTTTTTATTCACTCTCTTTTTTTTTTCAATTTATTTTTTCACTCAACTAATTTTATGGCTATGATCGAATCCGATGAGGATTGCCTACGTATCATGACGCCGCATGAATCAGATCTTCCGTAGTTCGGAATGATCGAAAATGGAGTAAATAAACTAAATTTTTTTTGTTGGAATTTTGAAAGAAATGCTTTAAAAGAAGAAAAGAAATATATGTATATTTTTTATTTTGATTTTTTTGTTTTAAACTATTTGCTTTAAAAGTAAAAAGAAAATATTTTTGTTTGAATTTTTATTTGTTTTCTCCTTTTTCTAAAGAAGAGAAGAAAATATTTTTGGATTTTGAATGTTGCCTCTTAATTTTCAAAAGAGGGACTTTTAAGAAAATGTTTTGGATTTCTGTGTTTTTATTTATTTACAAAAGCACTTCTAAAGAAAAGCGAAAATATTTTTGGACTTCAATTTTTTCAAAAATATTTTTTGAAAGAAAGACTTTTAAACAAGGAAAAGATTTTTTTTTCATTTTTTTTAAATTTTTGAGAAAAATACTTCAAAATAGAGGAAGTCCGTATTTTGGATTTTGATTTTTTTTTTTCCGTATGAAAGACTTTAGAAAGAAGGAAACTACTTTTTTGAGTTTTTAAATTTTTTTTTTTTTTTTTAATTTTCTAAGGAAAGATTTCTAAAGAAGGGACTAAAGGAAAATATTTTTTTTGAAAATTGGGGTCGGAATCGATGAGGTTTGCTTACGTATCTCACATCCGGTGAGAATCAGACCCGCATAGTTTGGTCAGATTGACGGAACATGGGAAACATGACACTTGAAAATTTTGGCTCATTTTGAAATGACCTTTTTTTTCAGAATTTCGGCAGAGTTTCAGAATTTTCTAAATACCTACCTCTCACTCCTATTTTTGATTTTTGATTTTTTTCTCTTTTTTCTCTTTTTTTTTTAATTTTATTTTATTTTCTTTCCCTATTCTAAAAGTCGGTCAACATGCAAGCCGAAACAAACAGATGTGCAAGTAGCACGTAAGATGCATCAGGATGGTCTTTCTAATTTGGGTACACCTGTCCTAGACGGACCCAACCCCTGTGTTGAGTCCCCAAAGTCAAATGCACGTGATGCAAACAAACGTTCCTACTAGGGATCCGGCGTGAGATTGTGTTACTCTAGGTTTAAAACCCTAGGTGTATTGTTCTAGACCTGGCTTACCCGAGCGGACAGCTCGAGCCGAGGGGGGCAGCGTACCGGGAATACAGAAGCTTCACCGGCTTTGCAACTTGTCTGAACCTTGTTCTAAAATTGGGATATGACTCTAACAGAAAAGAAGTCACACGAAGTGCACACTTCCTAGATGATTTAGAAGACTCAGGCAGAAGAGAGTTTCGTAACAGTTTTATATACAATTCAAGCAATATCAAAGCGGTAAAAAGCATCATTTAGCATATTAGGTTCAAACACGTAAAAATCATATAATAAATAAAAGCCAACTATAATAGTTATTCCAAGCTCGAATTCTGAACTCTGAACCAGAGATTCTGGGTTCTTGTCCCCAACAGAGTCACCAGAGCTGTCACACCTCCTTTTTATACACCCGAGGGTATATAAAGGAGTTTTTTCCAATTTAAGTGACATTATTCGAAATGAGACTATTTTATTTATCAGAGCCGCCACTTGGAATAATTTATGGTGTCCCAAGTCACTGGTTTATTTTAAATCCCAAATCGAGAAAAGTTCGACTTTATTTTAAAAGTCTACGAACCAGAAATTCTAAGTAAGGAATTCTGTTAACCCGAGAGAAGGTGTTAGGCATTCTCGGGTTCCGTGGTTCTAGCACGATCGCTTAAACTATTAATATTGACCTATTATCTGATTTACTACATGTTTTAAACCTATTGTGCATTTTTTAGCTTTATAACAGCTTTTATTTATTTAATTTTTTTTTTTTTAGGATTTATGGATTTATTTATTGAACAAGTTAAGATTGTCGTACACTTGTTTTTTTGGAACATTCCGTGAACCAAGCTACATGAAATGTACCCGCGATTCGCGACATGTTTATTTTTTATTAATATTCGAAGTTGTTATGATCGAGTCACATTAAATGCACATCCGAATTTGGGGATTAGGTATCACAACTATGCCACGAGAATCGTACCCATAGCCGTGATGATTTATTAACCGCGCCTAAAGCAAGCTACGGATGTTCAAGGGTGTTTTCTATACTAAGTTAATATTAATGCAAGGGCCATAGATTAAGCGATTCGATTGTGAATGGCTCGCCTCGATTTATTTTTAAAGATTTGTACTCAACTACACCAAGTTAATTGCAAGTCTCGTGGCCCGTTAAAGTTAATAATTTCAGATTCTTGCCACAATTTCACAGGTAATAGTCTACATTTGCTTATAGAAGCATGACATTGGATACAATATACGCACGAACACCAAGTACAGATTTCCAAACAGCAACATCACATTAAGGAAAATGGGAGAAAACGAGTCTTCTACTGCAATGAGGATTTAACATTTTTTTAAATAATAAAATAAGAAACATGTACATAGCAATATTGAAGCTCGCATACCGATTATTACTTGCAAACAAATTAATGCATGAGTAAGAAAAGCCAAAACCAAGAAAAACAGATGAATACATAGGAAAATAATCCCAAAACTAAGAAAAACTTTGTATATTACATGAATTTTAAAACCAACAGAAAGTATTCATATTAGACAAATAAGCTTATCTACATAACTAAAAATTCACAAATAAACGACTCATCAATCAGAGACAGCGCAATTACTATTCGAAATAAACATCAAAGCAAGAGTTTCATCTGTTCAATATCAAAAGTAGAATAACTTAAAGAAGCTCGTAACAAAGGGATAAATACGGAGAAATCGGACCTTTATTGCTGAAATGTTTCAGCAATAACCAAGAGTTTCTTTAAAGTATTGCTATGGTTGGAGGTTAACAAAGCACGGTACAACAGTAGAGCAGCAGCAAATTTTCAACCATAGCAATACTTTAAAACCCAAAAAAAATAGAAACAAACAGCAGCGGCTCGTTCCTGAAATTTCCTCTCATTTTAGCAATGGTTTCGGGATTGATTTTGCACTTATTGTGAAGCTGTCTTGCTGAGTGTTTCAGGTGGTTTTAAGGTGGTTTTTGGACTGTTTTTGGTGCTATATGGTGGCTGATTTGAGCTGTTTTTCGTAGCTAGTTTTTGAGGAAAAATACCCGATAAAGAAGAGCTAAAACATGGCCAGCCTCTATCAAGTTATGGCATTGTTGCTGCGTTTTCTTGCCCTTCCCCGTTCCCTCTGTTATTCGCTCATCTCCTCATCCCTGTTTTCCTCGTTCTCCCCTTTTTTCTTTTGTGTGTATTGTATGTGTTATTTAAGAATGAGTGGGAGTGGGTGAGGAACATGAGTGGAGAGAGTGAGAACTTGAGTGGGCAAAGTGAGGGAAATGGGAATTAAGTGGAGAAAGTAGAGGAAGTGGGAAGTGAGTGAGAAAAGTGAGAATAAATTAATATGATAAAAAATTAACTGCTCACAACATCGAACCGTCATTTGAGATCTATAAATACCACCTCTCCAATTGATTTCAAACTTTGCTTTAAACTTCTCATTTGCTTTGATTGAATCTTCCAACCTTCAAACTTTTCTTGCCTTCTTCATATCTCCACCAGTCTTACCCCTACTTTCTACCTCTTTCACTTATATATATATATGGATACGACTTCTAAAACAGTGCGCAAGAGGAAAAAGCCTCTTCTTCGAAGCCAGACGATGACAAGACGCCGATGGAGCCACACGTAGAGGTGTGTGTTCCTAGGACGTGTAAACTAACTTCTGAGTTCAAAGTGGACAGGGCCCCTTCAGTTCCCGGTCGGTGTGAGCCCGTGTGCCGTTACATTTGCTCGATATCTGAAGGTGGTCTTGAGCAAGTGAAAAAGGACTGCAATTGGAGTAACAAAGAGGTGGTGATTCCTTCACCAGAGGAGGATATCACCACTTATGTAAAAGGGTTTTTGAGTGTTTACACTTACCCTTTCACATTGGGGCCAGTGGATCCGGTTATACTCGATTTCTGCCGCCAATGTCGAGTGACCCTGGGGCAAGTCCACCTTTCGTTCTGGCGCATCGTGATCCTGCTCAGATTCTTTTCGAGCAAGGTCGAGGGGATGTCATTCACTATCGACCATCTAATAAGGTTGTACAGCCCTCGGCTCTACAGAGGTGGTTTGATAAAGCTCCAGCGCCGGGCTACGAAAATAGTGTTCTTGAGCATAGATGAAGACAAGGATCGGGGCTAGATGGGTTGGTTCATCCGATTTCGAACCTCTGACTTGATTTCTGCCGAGAAGATGTCATTCCTCGAGGAATGGAATATGAAACATAAGTCTGATTTTCGTTGTTGATGTTTGATTTCTTGTTTGATTGATTTCTCTCCCCGGTCTAAGTTCCATTTCGTGGTGCAGCTTCTGCTTGGTTCCCCGGTGCGATCCTGGATCTCGAAGGTTGGGTTCGCCAACTAGCCTCCACCTCTTCATACTCCGAGCGTTGCTGGCGAGATTTGGCCAACAGTCAATGAGAAGCAAAGAACCATGGTGAGTTCCTCTATCCATATGCCGATTCCTTTCTGTAAGAATATCAATTTTTGACTTAGTCTTCTCGTGTAGGCCTCGGAGAGAATGTAACCATGAAGCCACCTCCGCCAGGTGAAAAGGGGGTTCCACAGCCGCCCAAGGAGAAGAAACCACGAAGGGCCTCGACCCTTGGTACGCCGAAGCTCTTCCCGAAAATCGAAGATTGATACCGTGGCTTTGCCTGCCGATGTGGCTCAAAGACTTCGGGAAGATGACGAGGCAACACAAAGTGATGATGACAGCATTTTGATAGCTCCTAGGGAGGGGAGCACTGCAACTTCTGAGGTTGCCGATCCGACAATGAATGAGTCCGCTCGATCTCATGTTGGGGGAATCTCGGAGGGAGATGCGAGCGGAGTCTCCGAGCCATCGAGCGATAAGGGTGCTCCTCGCTGCGCCAAAAGATCGGCGGATGTTCCCGAAGGGTCTAGCTCCGAGGCCCTTAGAAGAAAGGAGAATGCCCCGAGCGACTTGCTTAAGGAAATAAATATAGACGATTCACCGCCCGGTCTTTCATTTTCTGAGGGGCAATTCCGAGACGCTCGGGCTATGAGAACTCCTGATGCGGAGCTAGCCCATGGAGAGAGTGACATATTTTGAGAGTGCTTCGACGGGGTCGAAGATGATTCCGAGCCAGATGCGTCGCTTGTTTTTAACGAAGCTCAGCGTCTCTTGAAACGGGTGAGTATTTTTCCCTTTTCACTCATGCTTATATTTAGTTCGTATCTTTTCAAGACTAACTCATTTCCTCATGTGCAGGCTTTGGTGCTTCATTGAGAGGCATCTTTCAAATATCGGGCGGAGTTGACCCGATGTAAAGCCGAGCTCAAAAAGCTCGTAAAGGAGAGGGATGACCTGAAACTCCTTCAAAAGGAGGAGGAGATTGCGACCATTCGAGCTGAACTTATGAGAGCTCGTCAAGATCATACTGAGCTTATCAAGAAGGTAACGTAATTTCTTGAAACTTTGTAAAATATTAATTCAGATTTGGCGATGAACCATTCGGTTTCGCAGTTTCAGCAGAAGGGCGAACTGGTGCTGCAGCTTCAAGAAGAGGCCAAGATGAAGGAGGCTGAAACTCTAGGGTGGAGGCAGCACATGGAGCGTCTTGCCTCGGAGAAGGATTTACTTCGAGCCCAGTTAACTTCAGCTGAGCGCCAGCTCTAGGGTGCGAAGGAGGAAAGTCTATCTCGAGCCCTGAGTACCTCGACCGTCAGTTCGACCCTCTCTGCGTACTCTTCCATCAGGGTCCCCGCCTAAGTCCACATTCAGAGCAATATGCAAACCGACACCGACTGGGTTGATGGGTGGTGCTCCTCCGAGGTCAGCTTGTGGCACCTCAATTCCTGGAGCTATAATATTCTCGTTCTCTCCGTGGAGTCCGAGACTGTTGTCATCATGAGTAGCTGTGTTTTGTGAGTTTGACATGATTTACCCCGAAAACAAAATTCTTGACAAGAAACAAGCGTAAAATAGTGTGTTATATCAGAACTAACACTGAACAATCACTATTATCCTTAGCCCCACGGTGGGCGCCAAACTATTTACATTGAAATATGAGTAACAATTAAACTTATAATGTGGTTATAAGGATACGCGATCTAATTCAATGTCAATTGATAAATAGCTAAATAAATAAAGGAATTAAGAGGTTTAAATGGATCAAACTCGTGTAATTGCAAGTTATCGACCCTGATCTGGATTAGACTCAAGATCAAATGCCAAGAACAGTAAGAGCATCAACATCAGTATGAATAATAAGAACTATAAAGAGTCAAGAACTAATAAAAGAGTGTTTGTATTTCTTAGTAGAAGCGTAAGCAAGAACTCGTGTATGATGATAATTGTATTGATCCCTTTACAAATGAATATAGTTTCTCTTTATATAGTAGAGGTATCCTAAATAAGGTATGACTCTAATTTCGGAAGTAAAATACATGATTAATATCATTAATCGTTAATGGTTCTACCGGTTCCGAGATTCTCGCCCGGGTTGATGGCCGATTGCGGATATTACGTGATTCTGTTACTGCAACGTTGATCTAGCCTGATCTCGATTCCTCGGTCTTCACGTTCCTCGAGCCCGAACTTGCTTCAGCACAGGTTCACTCTCGAGGCATACCGTCGAGCTCATGAAATCGGGTCTGCTTGATTTTTACCGTATGCATGCTTATATAAAAAGAAATTAAAATTCTTAAAACATGCGCGACGCGTGTTCTCAACAACAAAACTTTTGATCTGGTGGTATTGAGGAGAAAGTATTCACGTAATAATACCTTCGCCTTGTGTGAATAAACTAAAAATAAAACTTAATTACGTACCTACTCTTTTCGTCATAAAAATTATTTTACTATTTCAATTTATATTTTAAAATATTATATCAATTTTATTTTTTTTGGATTCCCCTCCCCTTTTGATTTCTTTTTAAATCCAGTTTGTTGGAGTTATTGCTCCTTTGGTGACTCTAACCCAAGACTCTGAGGTTGTAAGTGGGGGTGCTGGATACAATATATTGGCAATTTGATACGTTATATCAATTTCAACTTAATTAAAGCATTAAATGTAACATAATGTGTACCCTCCCCAGACCCCATGTTGGGATTAAGCTGGGTTTGTTGTTGTTGTTACCCTTTTTGATTTATCATCATTAGTACTAAGCATTAAATGTAACATAAATAAAATAAAAGAAAGAATTTATAAAGGTGATTGATTGATTGATTGATGGATTTGTTGTAATTGTTGGTTGGCCATTGAAATTGATTTGTACAATCCATGATTTTAGATGAAGTAGCTGCTTGACCTGGTGTAATGAAATTCTTTCAAATAAATTGACCTGCGTTTGTGTTATCGTTGAGTGATCTGATGTGGGTGTGAGAATTTCTAAAGACCCTTTTGATTTTCTGTTCAAGGAATTGATTTTTGATTTGTGTTCTTGATTGATTTTAGACTTTGGAATCAAATGAGTGAATATATTTTTTTTTTCTTGAGAAGGTGCTTGAATTTGCTAATTATTTGTCTTAGTGTCTTGCTCCTTTGTTAAATCGAGCAGCATTTCATGATTTCTGGAAGCATCATTTAGATTAAGTAGCTGCTCTAGCTAGTGTAGTGAAATTCTATAAAAGAGAAATGTCTTGGATTTGCGTTTCTTTGATTGTCTTGTTATGGGTGTGAGAATTTTTAAGACACTTTTTGGTTTGTCGGTTAAATTTGATCTTTGATTTGTTTTCTTGCTCTCCTATTAGCTCTCCCCCATAAGAACCCCATGTGCGAGTTACCCAGCATACGGCTCAAGTGGTGAAGGCCCTTCCGGTCGCGCTTGGTTAGCGCTCAGACGCAGCCAAGCTTACTACTAGCCGATGAATGTTGATGTCAACAACAACAACCCAGTAAAATCAAGTTCGTGAGGTCTGGGGAGGATAGAGTGTACACAGACCTTACCCATACCCCAAGGGTTAGAGAGGCTGTTTCCAATAGACCCCCGGCTCAAGCAGACGAAAAAGACAATATATCAGTGCCAACAACAACAGAAAGCATAAAAACAATAACAACATCATAAGTACAAGAAAAATTAATTTTTCTTATAGGATGCATTTTCCCAAAAAAAAAAAAAATTGCTTATAGGATGTGAAGATAACTATAAATGTTTCTTTGGATTTTGTCTTCGCCACTGGCAATGAGATTGGTTTGTGGAATCAAATCATTCATTCCATAACCTGATATTTCTTATGTTTAAAATAAATAGCTGCTTGAGTTGGTGTAAGGAAGTATTTTGAAAAATTGGCCTGCAGTTGAGTGTCTTAATATAGCGTATAAATATTGTTGAAAACCTTTTTTGGTATCTCTCTCACACACACACACCAAAAAAAAAAAAACATTTATCTTTTCTATCACTGACTATCAAATTGAATAAACCAAGTTGTTTATTATATACACTCAAATGTATACTTTTGTGATTGTATAAGACAGTAATTGTCATCTGTTGAGAAATATTTCTTGCTAGAAGCCTGAAAACGGGATCGATGAGTCTAACACTCACCTGAAAAGGAAATTGGAATTCATTCACAGCATTATATTGCGTTTAATGCTTTTCTAACTTAGGATGTTATCACAATACTCTAGTGATTGTAAAGATAAAGGGGCTTATGTACCTAATTCTTTGGTCCTCCACAAACTCTCTAATGGTCGGAAAGGCACATTGCCTTTTCAATGGGTATATTTTTGTGTTCTTAAAGACAAATAAGTGGATATTGATTCTTGTGCGAGTGAGAGTGGAAACGAGGGAAGGGGAAGAAGGGGGTTTGAGAACGTAACCAAATGAACATGCAAATGTTGGAGAATGGTATGCCAATAATATTGGGTTGAGAATTAGTTGACAGATACTTCATTCTAAGTTGATTTGAGGTGTGTCTGTAATTCAATATAATGCTGAGCTTGTGAAATGGAACATTTGAGGACTTTCTTTTTTGGTAATTAATTCGAGTACTTTTTTTTGCAAGTGTGTTGGTAGAATGGTGTTTCAAACAAATTTTGAACCCAAAAATACCTATATTCATTTGTTGCTAACTCGTATCGTCAATAGACATTTGTCTGCATGATTTGCTTGCTTACTGTTTCTATTGTTCAGGTTTAGAAAACCAAAAGTAAGAGATGGTCAGAGCATATTCACAAGAGCACACATATAAGCACCCATGGGAACGTGTAACTTCTGCATCCTGGCGCAAGTTTGCTGATCCGGAAAACAAGCGCACTCTATCACACATCCTCGAGGTTGACACATTGAACCACAGGCTTGATCCCAGTTCAGGGAAGCTTTATACTACTCGTGCCATAACTATCCATGCACCAGGACCATGGTTTGTTCGTAAAATCATTGGTCAGGACATCTGCCACTGTGTAGAATCAACTGTTGTCGATGGCCAATCTCGGTCAATGCAACTCTCCACTCGAAACATTAGTCTCGAGAAGTACATAGAAGTGGAAGAGAAAATCAGGTATGACCCTCATCCAGATAATCCAAATTTATGGACAGTCTGCAAGCAGGAAACGAGTATTAGGATTAAGCCGTTTTCAGCTCTGGCTTCAATGGCAGAGAAAATAGAGCAGAAGTGTGTGGACAAGTTTCAAGCAAACAGTGCTAAGGGAAGAGAAGTGATGGAACGGATGTGCAAGTACCTTGAAGCTGAATCCACCAGAGGCATTACGGCATGATTTAGAATCCAAATTTACGTTAGGCTTCTTGAGCGCTAGTATTCAACCCCTCCTTTAAAGGTGCGAGGTGAGTTCTTAATGATCACTGTTGGAGATGAATATCATAGCATGTAAAAGAGGACACCAATCATGGATTGTTCCTTCTCTACTTTTTGTAAGCTGTAGTAGATGCAATAACAAAGTTATCCATAGCATTTCATTGTGACAATGTTAACTGGAAAATACTGCAGTTTGAATGTGTAGACATTCTGTGCTTCATCTTTAATGGTTTAACCAATGATCTTATATTTATATCTTGGGGTGTATATAGGTCGGATTGGTTCGGATTTTGCAATTACCAAATCAAACCAATTGTGTCGGGTTATTAAATTTAAAGACCAAACCAATAAAACTCGGGTTTTTCAATCTTGGATTTTCGGGTTATTCAGGTTTTTTCTGGTAAAATCTTCGTTACACAAAACATATAACTTGTGCTTAAAATATTTCTTTAATCCTAGTAACATACAACTATGTAAGGTATTTTTCAAGAAAATAATATGAAATATGAGATGTATCATGGCATTATCCTAAAATATTTAATAATAAAGATAATAAAATTATGTAATATAAATATTGCTAATTAAAAAGTCATAATAAAAATAAATATAATCTAAAAGTACTAAGTCATGCTAAAATAAGTAGACTAATAAGGGAGTATTGATTACATGACTAAACGCTAAAGAAAAAATAAAAATAGGTTATGCATTTTTATTTGAATTATTGCAAAATAAAAAATAGATATTCAATACATTGTCGTTCGTAGTATTGAATTGAATATCTTTTGATAGCGTTAGTATTGTTTTGATTTTGGTTTGGGCTTATGTTAGCATTATTTAAGTTAGGAAATTTTACTTCCTATAGAATAGGTTAACCCCCTATTTATTTAAAATAAATACCATTTAAATAAATTACCTCCTATAGATATGTTATATGATTTATAGCAATATTTCTAATTTTGGGTATCTCCTACACTTAAGCCATTTTACACGCTATATTTTATTTCCTCTCTCCATTCTCATATTTTATCTCTCATAGACACCCGTTTTCCATACAACTTCTCAATACAAGTTCACCCTCTCTCTCTAAATTGATACAATATATTTTTCATTCCAAACCCCTCTGTAATCGCACTAAAAATCAAAATTCTCCTAACCCACAACGCTGCTTCCTCCTTTCCCAATCTCGGGTAAACCCTAATTCGATATTTATTGTACTGATTTGTTTCTATAAGTAGTACGGTAAGCAATTTTATTTTTTTTGATTTTTGCCATTTTTGTTTATTCTCAACATCTCTACTTACCAAATTGTATCTAATCAACAGTACCCAAGTCGTATTCTCACAATGTCTGAGAGTATAACCCGCAAGTTGATTACTAGAGGTGTACCCACTAAAATTCTCAATTTCGTTGGTCCCTCTTTCTCATTGCAAATCACTCAAGGGAAATTGGATGCAGGTTTAGCCAAAAATATGGCTTAGGAGAAGAGAACAAAAGCTCGACATGAAAATTTCAAAGAAACCCAAGTCGAGAAATCAATGAAGGAGACAAGAATGGAGAAAACGAAAAAGAGGAAAATCCATATCTCTGAAGCTTCATCTGTCAAGGGGAAAGAGGTTGAAGCAAGTAAAATCTCAGATAAAGTTGAAGAAAAGGTAATTTTCTGACGTATTCTTCTTTATTATTAATGTATTCAGTTGTATTTATACGTATGTATATGTATTCTGATGTATTATTATAGTTGTATTTTTAAAGATTTTCAAGGTTCCCATCACTGTATTTTATTCTACTTTCAATGTATTTATTTTATTGTTTGCAAATGTTTAATTTTCCAGTATGTATTTAGTTGTATTCATATGTATTCATGTTAATGATATTTTATGTCATGTGTGTTGTATGCAGTTGTTTTTATATGTATTTAGACTTGTCAGTGTATTTAGTTAGATTCGTATGTATTCATGTCAGATTTACTGTTAAATATGTTGTGTATTCAGTTATATTTATACTTCTAAGTGTTTGAAGTTGTATTCAATTATTCATATGTATTCATGTCAAATTTACTGTGAAATATGCATTGTATTAAATTGTATTTATATGTATTTATTCTTGTTAAATGCAGGGAATTAAGTTTTTTGTGAAACACCAGCCAATATTTGCACTGCATATCAGTGTATATACTAACACTAACATAGTCTCCGAGCTAAAAGAGAACCTTACTCCAGAGCAGTACAAACAGCTAGGTAATACTTGCTTTGGAAATTTTCTTCAAATGAAGCGTTGTGAAGTCCAACATCAACTCTTCAGATGCTTCATGGCTCTCCAGTTAGAAGGAACTCCTAAAAATATATTTGCAATACACGTCAATGGTACTTCATTACATTTCACATTAAGGGAGTTTGCGCTTGTGACTGGCCTCAAATGTGTTGGTAATGATGTTGATTTTGAGTTTAGTGAAAAAGTTCCTAATCGGCTTATTGAGACTTACTTTGGAGGTGTTAATCTTGTCAAGAAGAAACATTTGATGAAATGATTTGCTGACAAGAACTGGGGTCCCAACAATTATGGGGATGCCTTGAAGATATCTTTGTTGTATTTCATACACACCTTCATTTTTTCATTTGAGAAGAAAAATACAACCATACCAAGGCTACATTTTGACTTGGTAGAGAGTGGGCGTTATTCTGAATATCATTGGAGTTTAAAAGCATTTGAAACACTGACAAAATCGATTACCAAGAAGATGGATGCTCACAAGAAGTATTACAGGATAGCTGGGATGCCCCTAGCTATACAAGTGTGGTTTTATGGGTGTTGTTCAGATGTCGATCCCAAAATTGCACTCCGGGTTGATGACGTGGTCCCCAGAATACTCAATTGGAGAACCACCGGAAATCAGCCAAACTTTGCTTATCTGATGAACGGCATGTTCAATGACAACGGAAACATGGTAATATACAATTTGTATCATGGTTAGTTTAGATTTTATTAATAATTAATTCTGCATACATTTGCATACAGAAGTATACAATTGCATACAAATACATTTTTGATGCTTTAATACATGCTGTAGTTTCTGATGTAGTTTCTGCTATAATATTTGTTGTCATATTCTCACATGTATGCTGCATACAATTACATACAAATGCATACAGATTTTGCTTACATTTGCATACAGGAGACTGCATACATTTGCAGGGGATGCACACAGCAGTATACAGTTGCATACAGTTGCATAAATATGCTGCATACACTTGTATACAAATGCATACAGAAACTGCATACATTTAAATATAGCTACCGCAAACATTTGCATTCATATACATACAGCAATATACAGCTGTTGTAGCCTTCATTATTAATTCTTCATATAATTGCATATTATTTCCCAATCATTAGTGCTGCTTTAATTTCAATAGAAATTTCAGTTTGATTCCAGATCTGCATGTGTATGTTTGTAGTAAGACTTTGATTGTATTTCGTTTTTCAGATTGTTTACAAGGACATCCATCCAAGCGATATAGAGCTTGCCGTTATTCAGATTCCTCCTGTAGGCACTGATGTTGAGAACAAACCTACTCTTGCTCATTCAGACAAGTCGGGAGAGGATTCGGACGACTTTTCTCCTACACCCAATCTTCAATGTAAGAAGAAACATATTGCAAGTATTGGTCTATCTTCATCACCGCCCCATAAAAAGCGCAAGGAACCCGAAAGGCATCCTAATGAAATAGAGTATCAATCCAAGATTCCTCTTGTTTGTGTATCTGAATTTGGACAAAATGTTTTGCATGACAATAAGCTGCCAAATTCCAAAAATGACGAAGTATCTTCTTTGAGGAAAGACCTAAATTCATTCAAAGAATACGTGAGTATTTAACCACATATTAAACATTACAGTTTAGTGCTTAACATTCATATATATTTGGCGCAATCTTCTAATTATTTCTGTCTTGTTAAGGTTGTGGGAGAGTTCAAGTCTCTGAGAGCATTTATCAATGATAACTTCAAGATGCTTTCTGACCATCTTCAACAAAATCAGCAAAATAAAAGTTTACACTAGAGAAAGGAACCCATAGGAAGACGTGATGATGGTATTGACACAGATGTCGGAGATAATGTTGAGGTTTAACATTTTTAACATCTTTAGCATTTGTTTATATCTCCAGTTTTCTGTTATAATTAAATAATTGTATTTTAAAAGTTTTATGTATTCGACAAGCATTTAACTGCCTCATTAAAATGATAAATGTATTTGACCAACTCATGTATTTAAATGTATTCATATGTTTGTTAACCTTAATATGTAATTGGAATTAACTGCTGTATTTAAATATATTCAGCCGTATTTTAATATATTCTGATTTGTTAATCTTGAATATATGTGTTGTATTTCACTAAGATTTCCATTACCAAAATATATTTTCTTACTGTAATTATATGTATTTAACTGTATTCTTAGACCAAGTTACTACACTAACAATAATACATACAACTAATAGAAACCAGTGCTTAATGCTCAATGTGTGGAGTCAAGAGGTGAGGGGAATACTACATCAGAGGTGCAGTGCAACATACCATCTACAGGTCAAGAGGGTGTATCTACAGAATTCTATGTATCTCAATTTGAGCTGGACAGCAAGTTTCTTCCCAGTCAAATTCCAGAAACTAGAATTGTGATACACAACAGTGCAAAAAAGCTGAATCAACCCCAGTACCATCTCATAGGAATCGACGACCAAGTAGATGGTATTCTTCGCCTTATGAGTCTAACTTCGACTCCGCAGGTTAGTTTTCTTATAAACTAAAGATCTATTTCCTCATGGTTTTTAAATTTAAAAGTTCTACTCACGAATTCAATGAACAACAGGTACCTCAGTAAAGTTGACCCCTATTTTTGGAAAAAGACACCCCTTTTAGGATGATTCAATAGCAGGGCCACATCCTACATTAATCATTCAGGAATATGACAAATGGGTTCGTGATGGTCTTTTCGCTAGACATGATCAGAGGTTAGTTTTCCCCCGGTATGTGTATTAAGTTTTTATATTTTAAAAAATGTATATAATGTTTTTTATATCATACTTGTAGAAGTAATTTGGAAGACCATTACAAGAAGAACAAGTCAACACTTCATATACCATTGGATTTTGGAGTTGATCAAGTTAATTCAAAAAATTGGTTTTACCTTCTATCGTTTGACGGGAAGCTATGGGATGACAACGTAAGTTTTTCCCCTAACTGACTAATTTTCTTTGAATAACAACATGCATTTGATTGTATTCTGTTGTAGTATTTTTACTATTTTCAAACACTCTATATGATGCAATGACATCATTATTCAGCTATAGTCAGTGTTATTAAACTGTTTTAATCAGCTGTAGTCAGTTGTATTTTTCTTGCTCTCAGCTGTATTAAGTTGTTCTCAACTGTATTATTCATATGTATTTCTCTGTATTCAACTGTATCATTTAGCTGTATTCAGTTGTATTTTTTTTTTGCTTTCAGCTGTATTCAGTTGTTCTCAACTATATTATTCATATGTATTTCTCTGTATTCAGTTGTATTCAACTATAGTCAGTTGTATTCAACTGTTTTAATCAGCTGTAGTCAGTTGTATTCAGCTATTTTATTCAGTTGTATTCAACTGTATTATTCAGCTAAATTCAGTTGTACTCAACTGTATTATTCATATGTATTTCTCTATATTCAGCTATATTCTTTAATAGTTTGATTAATTGGACTCACACCGTGTAATTAAATTTGTGTATAGCATATTGACGTCATATTCTACTATCTGAGAAAGAAGGGAAAGTACAATCAAAAAAGCAACTTCAAGTATACAATTGTTGATTGTATATTCAAGACAAGAATCGCTGAAATCTTCGACAGGTATACTGATACAGATAGTAATGCTAATGTAGCCAAAGAAGAGGATGTGGTATTTGAGTACATAAGGGGCTACAGATTGCTAGCAAATGTACCTTGGCATACTGTGGATAATGTCTTGATACCAGTCAACTTGAAGGACAAATTACACTGGGTATTGGCTGTTGTCTCATTCAAGGAGAGATATATCAAAGTGTATGACTCGTATCATGATGCATATATAGCTTCTGAGATTGATAAGCTAGCTAAGCGTGTACCTCTGTATCTATCAATCAGTGGCTTTTACAGAGATAGTCAAGGCATAGATTGGTTTACTTACTCAGCATACACTGACAAGTCACATAATGATCCCTTTGAAGTTTTTTTCATATCAGATCTGCCTCAACAGAAAGCTGGGAGCATGTAAATATTCAATCATCATTCTTGTATGTTATATACAAATCTAATTGTATGAATTATTTTTAATTTTTTCAATCAATTATTTTTTAGGGATTGTGGGGTGCATGTTGCGGCATACGCAGAGTTTCTAAGCACTATTGGTGAGATTCCACAAATAACATTTGATTCCAATCTACTCTGTCAAAGATATGGTGCTCTCCTCTGGGACTATGCTATGCAGAAGATAGACGCTGATGCCATAAGCGAGAATGAAGCACCCTCAAAGATTGTTAGGCAAATCACGGAGTCAGATTCAAAGATGCAGATAGTGTTAGAGTAGCTTTAGGTTAATGTAGTTTTGGAATGTAGTTTGAAGAAGAATATTGTTTTGAGTAGTTTTTTGGTGAAGATGGTATTTAGTTATAAAAACTTATCACTTTATCAACAGTGTTCGTGTATGACAATTGCAACTTTTCAATCGTTGTTTCACTGGTTTGTTCATAAGTATTCGTGCTTATTTTTCAGTTTAAATTCATATGTATCTTACAGGATTCAAGTATGTATTATTCAGTAACTTGCTTGAATAGGTTTTAGGTATTGAACATGTTAATATCAAAGTCAGAAACTTTATGTATTCTGATGGTAGGTTATATTAAAGAATTCAGATGTATTTTTCTGGATTCAGGTGTATTCAGTTGTATTCAACTGTATTATTAAGATGTATTCAGTTGTATTCAGCAGCATTCATTTATATGTATATTTCAAGTTCAGTTAATACATACTCCCTCCGTTTCAATTTATGTGAACCCATTTGACTGGGCACGGAGTTTAAGAAAAGAGAGAAGACTTTTGATCTTATGGTGTAAAATGAAGCACATATATTTTGTGTGACTATAAATCATTCTGTAAAGGTAAATTGTTCCAAATAAGGAAAGGAGTCATTCTTTTTGGCACGGACTAAAAAGGAAATATGTTCACATAAATTGAAACGGAGGGAGCATTAAAGAATACAAATTTAGATGTATTAAACAGTTTATACGTATTCAACTATAGTCAGTTGTATTCAACTGTTTTATTCAGTAGTAGTTAGTTGTATTCAACTATATTATTCAGCTGTATTCAATTGTATTTTTTTGTATTCAGCTATATTCAGTTATACTCAACTGTATTAATCATATGTATTTCTCTGTATTCAACTATATTTCTTTGTATTAAGCTATATTCTTTAATATGTATCTTTCAAATTCAGTTAATATTTGTTAAAGAATATAAATTCAGATGTATTAAACATGTTATTGTTGAGTTAGAGAATATAAATTCAGACTTATTGAAATTATTATATTACAACTGAGTATATAGATGTATTCCGGTGAATTCTGACTAGTTATGTATATAACTCAGGCACTGTCTATAATAAACTGTCAAAGTATATGTAGATAAGGTTATATTCGATTGTATCCAACACATTAAGGTAACTATATGTATTCAGAATCTATTCACGAAAGTCATTTCTGAAATTATTACTTGACAATGAGAATTTATTACTTGACAATGTCATCATAAGTATTGACAAATCGTTGAAACACCAATACATGTTAGAGTGTTAACTATTTATTACGTGGAGCATTTCTACACGTTCACTTGTTATGTCCTCCCTGCCCACATATGCTACATGAATGTTGACTTTTTGGCTGCAGCAATTCACTTAAAGGTTTATTGCGCTTCTTCTTTGGCTTTCCAAGAGGTGTTTTCCATTTGGGTGGTAGTACAACCTCCTCTGCAACATGTGCTGGTATATTCCAGTCATATCTGTCTGGTAGCGGGTACACATGCACATCGTATGTCATTACAACAGTATTTGATTTGTAATAGTTAGAGCAATATTCTTCTGGCATTAGAAACTTGCTCTTCAATACAGCCCAAGCATGTGGGCATGACAATTCATCAACTTGGAACCTCCCACAAACACATTTTCTCTCTAACATGCAGACTGTGTAATTCCTCCCTCCATCGTTAACCGTATGTAAGTATTCAGTTGATGGTACCACCTACATTTAAAAATAGAAATATAAGTTTTGAGCACATATAACTAAATTATCATATGTATAATGTTGAATTACTCAGTTACATACAACTGAAATATTTGCATACAGATGAATACATATTATATTTAGACCAGCAGACTATTAACTGTAATTAGTGCAGAACTTATCAAAAGTCTGTTGTACTTTAGGCAGCAGGAGGCTAAAAAAACATTAGAAGGATACGTCATGACAATACATATTAAAATTATATATAATACAGATTTGTTAGTTGTATTCTGATGTATTCGAATAGTTTTTGCAGCATGTTTTTAGTTATATTCAGTTGTATTCATATCAGATCTTCGAAAAAATATGTCTTTTATGTGTTTGAATTTAGTTGTATTCATATGTATTCATGGTAGTTGTATTTTAAAAATGATTGTATTCAGTTGTATTCATGCCATTAATTCAGAAAACAATTAAGCTATATACTACAATGACATTAAAATATAACTTACAGTCATACGTGGACATTGCCTCATTCAAAGTATGCATCTCCTGGTATTTTTCTCCAAGCGTCGTGTATGTCTGTGTAGCTTCTTTGCGGTTACTACAATTCCAACGTCCAAACATCTTCCTAACTTCTTTGAGAAAGTTGTATATTGGCAATTCCATTGCTGAAACTAATGCGGCATTGATTGACTCAGCAATATTTGACGTCATTGTCCGTCCCCTGTTAACAGGTGCATACAACCTAGCCCACTTTTCGTATCCAGCTAACTCTAAGTATTCTTTCACCCTAATATCTACCTTCTCCACCTTCTCCATTAGACTGTCAAATTCAGCTTGTGTGTATGCTTTTGCCATCGAGAAGTATATCTCGCTCAACTTGGCATGACTCCTTTTGAATTTCTTATATACGTTGTTCCATAGATGCCATATACAAGCAAATTGTGGTACATTTGGATACACTCTCGATACAGATTTAATGATACTCTCATTTCTATCTGAAACGATGCACATGTTTTCCCTGTCACCGTATGCTATCTTGAATTGCTCAAAGAACCACGTCCAAGCAGCATCGTTCTCTGAATCAATAACACAATATGCTAGTGGCAATATATGACTTGTAAATACAATTGAATACATATTTTTAGAACATGTATTTCAACATTTAAAATATTAACAGATTGTATTATAATTCAGATACTCACCTGCACCATCCAGCGTGCTTGCCGAAACAAATGTCCCGGTGTAGTAAGATTTTAGGTGACTTCCATCCACAACAACAATGGGTCTACAATGATCAAACCCCTTTATAAAAGCATACAAAGATATATACACGTACATGAATTCACTTTTTGGCGATTTTACCATTATGATGTGGGAACCTAGATATGTCATATCCATTGTATAGAAGTATCCTCGTAATTTTTTGTATGAATCAGTCGGTTCACCTCTCAAAAAATTCATTGACTTTTCTTTAGCCCTCCACGCCAACATGTAGCTAATGTCTACACCTAAATCTGATTTCACATCATCAATAATATCCTTTGGGGTGTATTTCCTCTTATAATTTGTAAGCTTAGGCCTTATCATACCACATATAAGGCTGTTTCTTGACTGCCGCTGCTCATACACCTTGTCCTTCAGCGGATATGTATGGTTATCAATGAATTCTCTCACTTTGAATAGTTCTGATTTGTTAATGCTTGAAGCCTTAAACCTCCATTCACAATCTTCTGAAATACATGATAATGCATAACTGCAAAGTATTAATCATTGTACATATGATTAGCATAAGTGTTTACAAAAAAAATTCACTCATATACACACGAATACAATCTGATTATTTTACATACTGACATCTATATATATAAATCTTTATACTACTGAATTCTATTATAGTTATATGCATTAAATACAATGAATACAACTGAATACTATTTTGGGTATATGCATACACTTAAAACCACAATAGACAAAATAAGAAAATAATTAGAGCCACTGTAATGTAATTATACCAGTAAAATACATATGAATACATGTATTCAAGGACCATAAACAAACATATGTTAACTACATCTATGATAATCAAGAGGAAATCCAAAAATACACATAAATACAACAACGTTAAACTTACAACTCGAATCAATAATAGAAAATACAAAAAAAAAACTTAAATACATGCAAACCTGACAGCATTAGACCTATCAACCCGGAATTCAAACCTTTGAGCTATAGCATAATTCTCCATCACCTCTTTCAATGTAGCCTTATCCTTATACACTTGTCCAGCCATAACCTCCCTTTAATTAGTTTGTGAAATTATCAAATCCTTGTGGAGTTCGAACACTCCAATCACTTCTCCTGAATTGACAAAATCTAGAGTCAGTGTATTATCTGTATCGGAATCGTACCTTTGAACTGCTTCGTCTATTTGCACAATGTCGCCTTGATTTAAACTACCTCCGAATACAAGTTCTTTTTCAATAGTTGTTATGCACAAAGGATACATACCAAATTCTCTGTTCTCTTTTTTCAATTCTACATACACTCTGTAACCATATCATTGTGTATTTCCATTGGCGTGCAATTTTCTTCTACTTTGTATTGAATTTTAATGGACTTTGAGCTCAAATCTATACCCAGTTGATTAGAAATTGAAGCAACCAGATCATTAAAGGAGGCATACTCCTTTATCAGTATTTCCTCAATTGAAAAATCGATGTAATTGCCCTCATCGTTCGGAATAACGCAACAACACTGTTAAACTTGTCATATGTATAAAAGGAACTATACCGTATTTTGTATATAATTTGTATCAATCTAATTTTCCGTTGTTGAATTGATATCTGCGAACAGAGAAAAAGGAGAAGTGAATGGAAGAACTTCGAACAGATGTTGCTCTGGTTTTCGCTGTTTTTTTTAGCTTGAATCGTGTATGGCAGAATACAGATTAATGGGTACTAGTTTTTGTTCGTTAAGTTAAGTTAGGAGAATATCATGTGATTGGATTTCCTTCCCATTTTAACTAGTTTAACCTTCCAGATTTTGCGCAGATACGTTACTGTATTCACGTTAATGCCGCGTGAATACAGTTAAATACATATCAACCTTACCTGGAATTCCCTTTTTAACACCTATTTTTTCTATTGTATTAATGAATACAATAGCTTAAATACATAAAATACATTATATAAAAACATAAAAGGTATCTATAACACGTAATATAACAAAATGTATCTATAAATGGCTAATTAGACCTAAAAGTGGTGTTTTATGAAAAATTCTCTTTAAGTTACTAATATTAATGGTTATAAAACTTATTGGAACATTCAAAAGTTCTAAGTCTAACCTTGAAATAATATCTTAAAAGATAAAATTATGAAAAAGTTTAAGAAATATTTATAAATTACATCACAATAAGTATATTTATTTATTAAATATATCTAAAATTTCTATATATGTGATGTTGGGTTGGGTTGGTTTCGGTTTGACTTTCTTTAGTTAAAACCAAACCAAACCAATTATGGTCGGGTTTTTTTCCAACACCAAATCAAATCAAACCAAACCATAGTCGGATTTTTTTTTCTCGGTTTGACTCGGATTATCGGATTTGTGCGGTTTGTCCCTTATATTTATATCTGTCTATCTGGTTCACTTCTGAAGTATCTAAAACAAATTGAAGAATTTATGTTCAAGAAGAGCTTGTATTTAAGTGCATTTTATCCAAATAGTACTGTCATTTTAGTTCTAACTGGTAACAACACAACTTCATTATAGTCGGGCAGCCTGGTGCATGAAGCATTCCGTATTCACGCAGGGTCCGAGGAAGGGCCGCGCCCAAGGGGTGATGTATGCAGCCTACCCTATGCAAACATCAGTGACTGATTCCATGACAAGCATTAGTGGCTGATTCTATAGCTTGAACCCGTGACCCATAGGTCACACAGAGACAATTTTAGTGTTGCTCCGAGGTTCTCCTTCAACTTCATTATAGTCGATCACCTTCGTTTTAGCAGCTGATTATCTTTCAAATTCCCATTCACTGTTCATCCTCGAGGAAGACCTTTTGAACTAGACGAGCGTACCAACTTTAAGCACGATACCCTTTCTAGATCTTGTCAAGTTTTTCTGCCTTCACAACCAGATTTGCCTTTGCTATAGCATCCTGGGCAGCAGTGCGATAGTTGAACTGGCATTCATGTTTATCTAAGTAGCGGTGTGATCCAAAGTAAAGGTTACCACCACAGCAACAACGACGACCCAGTAAAATTCCACTAGTGAGGTCTGAGGAGGGTAGTGTGTACGCAAACCTTACCCCTACCCTGAGAGAGTAGAGAGATTGTTTCCGATAGACCCTCGGCTCAAAAAGACGAAAAGAGACAATATATCGGTACCATCAACACAAATCATAGAGAAACAAAAACAAGAAAATAGACGAAAAACAAAACAATAACCAGTAGATAAGGCCGGCATTATGAAAAACGGAAGATAGTAAAGGTTACCACAAGGCATTTAAATCCAGTTATTCAGAAAAAAATCTGCTTTCTAAGTACTCTACCAACTGGTAGACAAGAATGCTCGGACTCTTCAAAAATGTAGTTGAGTGCGTGTCGGATCCTTTAAAAGTAGTGTATTTTTTGAGGATCCGTTTTTTGAATCTCTCTCGGGAGGAGTTCTCTCACTACTAGAAATCCGGAAAAAAACGATCAAAATTTAGCGATCAAAATTGGTCTGTGGGAAAAAGCGATCAAAGTTGGTCGCTAAACTAGCGAAAATAATAAAATAAATAAAAGAAACAAAATAGCGACCAAGGTTGGTCGCTACTTGGTTGCTATATTAGTCAAAATATTGACTGGACTGGTCAGACTTTCTTGGTCAAACATTTACTGAGATTAGTGACCAATGTTGGTCGCTAAAGTGGGACCCACCTACAAAATTTTAATAATTATATTATTATTTTAAAAAAATTATAAAATATAAATATATATAATATAAAAATGGCGACCAACGTTGGTCGCTACTTAAAGGGTAGGCAGATACCGACCAACTTTGGTCGCTTAAATGGGGCCCAGTTATACAATTTTAATAATTATATTATTAATTTAAATATTATATGAAATATAATTAAATCTGATTTAAATATAGCGACCAACTTTGGTCGCTAAACTAAATTCTTGAATAAATAGCGACCAAAGTTGGTCTCTATTCAGGTCAACAATGGTCAAAATTAAAAATCACTTTTGTATTTACTATCTAAATAATATAAATATAAGCCGTTAATACTTTTGTAATACAAGGGATGAATAGTACTATGACTCTCTCTCTCTCTCTCTCTCTCTCTCTCTCTCTCTCTATATATATATATATATATATATATATATATATATATATATTATATACTTACGCTATATTATGCACTGAGTATAAGTCTATTAGGTAATATTATATCGAATATAGCTTACATATATAATATATATACTTACGCTATACTATGCACTAAGTATAAGTGTATTAGGTAATACTGTATCGAATATAGCTTATATATATATATATATATATATATATACTTACGCTATACTATGCACTAAGTATAAGTGTATTAGGTAATACTGTATCGAATATAGCTTATATATATATATATATATATATATATATATATATATATATATATATATATATATATATATACTTACGCTATACTATGCACTAAGTATAAGTGTATTAGGTAATACTGTATCGAATATAGCTTATATATATAATATATATATACTTACGCTATACTATGCACTGAGTATAAGTGTATTAGGTCATACTGTATCGAATATAGCTTATATATATATATATATATATATACTTACGCTATACTATGCACTAAGTATAAGTGTATTAGGTAGTACTGTATCGAATATAGCTTATATATATATATATATATAATATATATACTTACGCTATACTATGCACTAAGTATAAGTGTATTAGGTAGTATTATATCGAATATAGCTTATATATATAATATATATATATACTTACGCTATACTATGCACTGAGTATAAGTGTATTAGGTCATACTGTATCGAATATAGCTTATATATATATATATATATATATATATATATATATATATATATATATATATATATATATAATATATATATATATATCTATGCACTGAGTATAAGTGTATTAGGTCATACTGTATCGAATATAGCTTATATATATAATATATATACTTACGCTATACTATGCACTAAGTATAAGTGTATTAGGTAATACTGTATCGAATATAGCTTATATATATACTATATATACTTACGCTATACTATGCACTAAGTATAAGTGTATTAGGTAGTATTATATCGAATATAGCTTATATATATATATATATATATATATATATATATATATATATACTTACGCTATATTATGCACTGAGTATAAGTGTATTAGGTAATACTGTATCGAATATAGCTTATATATATATTATATATACTTACGCTATACTATGCACTAAGTATAAGTGTATTAGGTAATATTGTATCGAATATAGCTTATATATATATATATATATATATATATATATATATAGCTTAAATTGAATTAAAATCCTAAATTTATACTACATATGTACATAATTTTAAATTGTATTATATAATTAATATATATATATATAGCTTAAATTGAATTAAAATCCTAAATTTATACTACATATGTACATAGTTTTAAATTGTATTATATATATACATATATATATACATATATATATACATATATATATATATATATATATATATATATATATAGCTTAAATTGAATTAAAATCCTAAATTTATACTACATATATATATAATTTTAAATTGAATTAAGAGTAATATAATTTTTTTAGAAATAGCGACCAACTTTGGTCGCTATTTCTAAAAATTCAAAACTGATTTACCTACCAAAATAGCGACCAACTGTGGTCGCTATTTTTAATTCCAGAGTGTCAAAACCGGGATCCCCTCCCATTCTTTCTAAAAATTTCCCTAAATCTCTCTTTTCTCTCTCACACTCAACCCCCCCCCCCCTTCCAACTCCCAGCACCAGAGGCCCCACCCACGCCACCAACGACCACCGCCCAGCTGCCGCCGCCCTGTCGCCGTCGCCTCTGCCGCTGCTGCGTCTCTCTCCTTCTCCACCTCCTAAAAATTCTAGGTTATAATTACTATTTATATCTTTTGTGTAAGCTTATAATGTTTTGTTTATTAGCTATAAATTAGTTTCAAATGACAAGTGTTTTAATTGATTATTTAACATTGTATTTTATAGAAACCTAGGGTTTAGGTTGTATTTATCATTATTTAACATTTTATAAAAATCTAGGATTTATAGAAATCTAGGATATAAATTGAAACTTTTAGGATATGAGTTGAATTTTTAGGATATGAATTGAAACTTTTAGGATATGAATTGAAACTTTTAGGATATGAGTTGAACTTTTGGGAAATAAATTGAACCTTTAGCATATGTATTGAACCTTTAGGATATGACTTGAAGTTTTAGTTTATGTTTAAACTCGTAAGATATGAAATGAACTTTTAGTTTTTAGGTTTTGTTCTTGTGAATTGAACTTGTAGGATATAAATTGAAGCTTTTATGTATGACTTGAACTTTTTAGGATATGAATTGAAACTTTTAGGATATGAGTTGAACTTTTAGGAAATAAATTGAACCTTTAGCATATGTATTGAACCTTTAGGATATGACTTGAACTTTTAGTTTATGTTTAAACTCGTAGAATATGAATATAACTTTTAATTTTTAGGTTTTGTTCTTGTAAATTGAATTTTTAGGATATGAATTGAATTTTTTAGGATATGAGTTGAATTTTTAGGAAATAAATAGAAATTTTAGGATATGACTTGAACTTTTGTGGATATGAATTGAACCTTTAGGATATAAATTGAACTTTTAGTTTATGTTTAAACTCGTAGGATAAGAATTGATGAACTTTTAGTTTTTAGGTTTTGTTCTTGTGAATTGAACTTGTACGATATAAATTGAAGCTTTTATGTATGACTTGAATTTTTTACGATATGAGTTGAAACTTTTAGGATATGAGTTGAACTTTTAGGAAATAAATTGAACCTTTAGGATATGTATTGAACCTTTAGGATATGACTTGAAGTTTTAGTTTATGTTTAAACTCGTAAGATATGAATATAACTTTTAGTTTTTAGGTTTTGTTCTTGTGAATGGAACTTGTAGGATATAAATTGAAGCTTTTATGTATGAGTTGAACTTTTTAGGATATGAATTGAAACTTTTAGGATATGAGTTGAACTTTTAGGAAATAAATTGAACCTTTAGCATATGTATTGAACCTTTAGGATATGACTTGAACTTTTAGTTTATGTTTAAACTCATAGGATATGAATATAACTTTTAGTTTTTAGGTTTTGTTCTTGTGAATTGAATTTTTAGGATATGAATTGAAACTTTTAGGATATGAGTTGAATTTTTAGGATATAAATAGAAATTTTAGAATATGAGTTGAACTTTTAGGAAATAAATTGAATCTTTAGCATATGTATTGAACCTTTAGGATATGACTTGAAATTTTAGTTTATGTTTAAACTCGTAGGATATGAATATAACTTTTAGTTTTTAGGTTTTGTTCTTGTGAATTGAACTTGTAGGATATGAATTGAAACTTTTAGGATATGAGTTGAATTTTTAGGTTATAAATAGAAATTTTAGGATATGACTTGAACTTTTGTGGATATGAATTGAACCTTTAGGATATAAATTGAACTTTTAGTTTATGTTTAAACTCGTGGGATAAGAATTGATGAACTTTTAATTTTTAGGTTTTGTTCTTGTGAATTGAGCTTGTATGATATAAATTGAAATTTTACGATATGACTTGAACTTTTTACGATATGAGTTGAACCTTTAGGATATGACTTGAACTTTTGTGGATATGAATTGAACTTTTAGTTTATGTTTTGGAATTTTAGATTGCCGGAGGATTATTAGAAGAGGTTGATGACGTTATTAGACATGCAATAGAACTTCCACCAAGAATAACTAAGACACAGTACCTGGCAAAGTGTGCCTTTAATTGTTCTTCTCATTAGCGACAATGATGATGAGAAGACAATGGCATGTGTTTCAAATAGTGATGGTGTAGGTAGGAATTTAGTATTTTCTAAGTAGATAAAAGAAGAGCTTATAGAGTAATTCTGTACTTCATTTTCCATGAAGAAAAGACGTTTAATTGAGAGTGACAAGGTTGATGAAGACGAAATGTGTTCCGTTGGTCATGGCAGTTCCCATAGAATGAGGATCATAAGACTCTATGATGACAGAGATTATAGGAAGTTTTGTTCTAAATTTTCTTTCAAGTCTGATCCGTACAAGCTTAATGTGATATTGGTAATATTTCTTCGGATTCAGACAATGATTTGACCGACAAAAGTATGGAAATGCTCTTATAAAGAATTAAAGGTAAAATCTTTTCAGCATCCTTCTCTACCAAGAAAAACATTTTACCTTTAATTCTTTTTAAGAGCATTTCCATACTTTTGTCGGTCAAATCATTGTCTGAATCCGAAGAAATATTACCAATATTATATTAAGCTTGTACAGATCAGACTTGGAAGAAAGTTTAGAACAAAACTTCCTATAATCTTTGTCATCATAGAGTCTTATGATCCCCGCTTTATGGGAACTGCAATGACCAATGGAAAACATTCCGTCTTCATCAACGTTGTCACTATCAATCAAACTTTTTTTCCTCTTGGAAAGTGAAGTAGAGAATTCCTCTATAACCTCTTTTATCTACTTAGGAAATGTTAAATCCTACCTATACCGTCACTATTTTGAAACACATGTCATTGCCTTCTCATTATCATTGTATCTATAGAGATCAACAATTGATCAAAGACACACCCTGTCAGGTACTGTATCCAAGTTATTCTCTGTATCCAAGTTCATCCCGAGTAATAGTACCACGAGGATAATCACCAAAGCCACCAGACAGCTTTATGATGCCAATGAAGCAAGATGAGTTATTCAATGAAACTCGTATTGTAAAGAAAAAGAAAGAGACTGATTCAGAAAGGAGGGTCGAGCCTCGACTATATACATGTAAGTTTTTTACTTTTCATTAAGTATTTTGGTTTACTTTTATATAAATTTTGAAATACTAATTCAATATATATAATTTTTCATATAGGTTCGCTTCATATGCAGCTGACGTGGGGGAATTCATACGCAGTCAACCACCTAATGAATCGGGCGAGGCAATCCAACTTTCGGACGAGGATGCTGAAAGAACACTCCTTGAGTACTTTATATACTTTGAACTAGACAAAAAATTTAGTTCTATTATGTTAGTTCTTTTTAGTTCGAATGGGCTAGTAATAAGCGTTAACTTAGTTTTGTTAGCTTAATGTGTTAGTTTTATTGATTGTTGCTTTTAATTGTTGTTGTTGTTGTTGCTGGCATAAAATGCCTATTTAGGATGTTTGGTAAGCTGGCAGGTGGTGTAGCTGCCAAAACAGGCAGTTTCTGCCAAAAATATACCAAGAAAAGCGACCAACTTTGGTCTCTATTTGGTCGCATTTCACTATAAAAAAAATAATTTTCTGGGCAATAACGACCAACCTTGGTCGCTACCTGCCCAGATTTCTATTAAAAAAATACAATTTCTAGAAATATAGCGACCAATGTTGGTCGCTTATCTTTAAAAAAAATTAAATTCTTGAATTTAGCGACCAACTTTGGTCTCTATTGTCCAGATTTTAAAATATAATATTTGGATTAGAGACCAAAGTTGGTCGCTTTCTAATGATTAATGATAAATTAAAAACAACGTATTTCATATGTAGAGACCAACTTTGGTCGCCAAATTTATATTATTAAATTAATATAGCGACCAAAGTTGGTCACTAAAGTCAAAATCAGAATATTTGGTCCTTTTACCTTAGAGACCAAAGTTGGTCGCTAATTAGCGACCAACTTTGGTCCCTAAAATAAAGGGACCAGCAATATTGCGACCAGGCATGTTTGGTCGCTTTTTGGTCGCTTTTAGGTGTGCAATTTTGTGAAATTTTGTGATATTTTTGGATAATTATTTGTATTTATTTGTGCTTGTTTATTTGTTAAATTAATAAAAATACAAAAATATGTCGCATTTTGCATGTAGGATTTAATTCTACAATTGTTAGTAATTAGGTTTGTTTTACAAAAAATAAAAATTACAAAAATAGGCATCTTTTGCATTTTTAGCATTTAATGTCCAAATATACAATTTTATGCTTAATTATTACTTAATTTTGCATTAATTGTTATTGGTAGTTAATTTGCAATTTTATAACTTAATTTAGTTCTTAATAATGATTTAGTATTTTTATAATTTAGTTTTAGAAAAATAAAAGAAGAAAAGAGAGCAAAAATACAAAGGAAAATCGGATTGGGTCATTTCTTCAATTTCAAACCGCAGGCCCAAATAATTGCCCAACCTTCCCCATGACCCGGTCCTCCCCATAATTAAACCATCCGCCCAACCCCCTCCCATTTTTCATTTTTTTGTTGAAACCCAAAAACAAAACCCTAAAACTAAGAAACACCCGCCCCCCTCCATCTTCTTCTTCTCCAAAATACCAAACCCCCCAAGCATCCATGGCTGCCCTCCCTTCCGACCAACTTCTGCTCCTCCTCCTTCGTCCCTCATTCAAACCACCAAACGACACAACCACCCTCGCGTCCAAACGACCCCCCGTCCTCCATTACATTAAAACCACACAACCACTTGCAAGCTCGAGCTCGACATCCATGGTCGTCACTGCTGCGTCTTCGTCGTCAACAACCAGTCCGTCGAGCTCCACCATAAAAGCCCAGTCCACTGTTGAGCTCCTGTTGCTTGACCAGTTGAACTTTCTGCTTGTTGCGTCGACCTTCTTCCATCTGCTTCGCCGTCGCTTCTGTTGCGCGTCCACCATTTACGCGGCCAGAATGCTGCTGCGTTCTTCTTCGCCATGGTTGCTGCTGGACGTTGTTGCCTCACCCTCGTCTTCTTTCTTCTGCTTTGCGTACAGAACCAAACGCACCCCCCAGCTGCTTTTGTTTTGTTCGCTGCTGCCCGCACCCTTAAGTCGGCGTTGCTTCAGTTTGCTTCTTAGATTCGTTCGTCGTCGTTTGGTCGAGCTTTGGTCGAGGTTTTTCGAGACAGTCCGTACATATTTCGTGTCGATCCGGTTAGTAGATTTTGAGTTTTATTTTGTCCGTATTTCGTTTTGATATTCTCGATTCTAAAATCGGCAAATGTTTGTTTTTGTTCATTATTTGGTGAATTTTTCAGTTTGTTTCATGTTTTGTTTTATCGTTCTTGTTTATTGTTTAGGTAAAAATTTGTTAGTTTAATGTTTGTAGATTCAAATTGAAATTTAATTAATTATTTCTTTAATTTGTTTCATGTGTTGTTATGTATTTTCCAGAAATTATTAATGTTGTTTGAATCCATCATGTTTGTTGTTTAAAAAATAGATTTAGTTCATGTTCATCTTTGTTTGAAGTTCATGTTTAATATAGTGATTTAATGTGAGTTTATGTTTGTTTTGATTTGTTGATTTAGTTTGAATCATGTATTTTGTTGTTTGTATCGTTGTATCCTTGCTCATTCATTGATGGTCTAAATTAACCAGGATTGGTTCCCGATATGGTTAATTCATTCCATTAATTTTGAGTTATGTTGTTCATCGTGTTCATGTGATTTGTTGTTGAAGATTGTTGAGAAATTGGTCATCTTGACTATATTTTGGTTAAGTTTTGATTAATTGATTGTTTAGAGCTGATGGGGGTAATTTGGTAAATTGCATTGTATTCAGGGGTAAAATGGTAATTGCAATAAGGTCGGAGGGGTAGTTTGGTAATTGAACATTATTTTGATTCTTTATGTTAAGCATGGGGGACAAAATATAATGGGGTGGGGTTTGATATAATTGTTTAACATAATGGGGGACAAGACAAAATATAATGGGGAGGAATATTGCATTTGTTTATGTTAGGCATGGAGGACAAATTATAATGGGTTGGGAATGTGGTATTTATTTAATGTAGGCATGGGGGACAAGGTTTAAAATAAGGAAAACATTAAGTAGTGGGGACAAAGCATGCCTTGGGGGAATAATTTCGGGTTGGGAATTCAAGACTTGTCTTGCTATATATATATAGGGTCATTTGACACATTTGAGGGGGGACTTGAATTAGAGATTAAGAGAAGGAGAGATTATTATTGAGAGACTTAGAGATTATTATTGACAGACTTTTACACTTGAGAGGGAGGGTTTTAGACTGAAAAGAGAAAGACAACTTGAACTTCTACTTGAATAAATTCCGTTTGTCTTTTCTCGAGTGTTATTCAAAATCAGTAAACTACTGCATCTTGTATCTGTCTCTCTTCTGCTTTGACTGCGATTGCACTTTGGCATCGTTCAGCAGTTGGAAGTCATGAACAACTTCATTTTAGGTATATTGACTTGTACGTATGGTAAGAATTGAATTTCATGAAATTCGGAGTCAAATTGGAAAGAAACTTTTCATTGCGGCAACCTTAAGTTGAAGAAAATGGCTAAGATTGGAATTTTGAGTAAACGACCTCGGAATTGGGATCTAAAAGTTCCAGCATATTCGAATGATGATTTCGGACTTGGGCGTATGTCCGGATTTGGTTTTGGATAACCCGTGAGCATTTCGGCGTACATTGTGGAAGTTAGTATTTTAGAAGAATTTCATAAACTTGGGTTGGAAGGCATTTCAGAGTTATAGATGTCCGTTTGGGATTCCGAGTCTGGGAATAGCTCTGTATGGTGATTCTGTAGTTGGGAGCGCAATCGGAAGTGAATTCGGATGTCCGGAGGTCATTTTGAAGTCATTTGGCTAAATATAGGAATTTGAAAGTTTTTGAGAAAATTCGACCGGAAGTAAAAATTTTGATATCGGGGTCGGAATGCGATTCTGAAAGTTGGTGCAAGTCCGTAATATCGAATGTGACTTGTGTGCAAAATTTGAAGTCATTCGGACTAGTTTTGGTAAGGTTTGAGACACTTAGTCTCTCTTAAGGAAGCATAAGTTGGAAAAGTCAACCGGATATTGACTTATGTGTTAGAGGGCTCGAAATGCAAATTTTGTGGTTCGGATAGCTTCGTTAGGTGATTTTGGACTTAGGAGTGTGTCCGGAATATTTTTGTGATGACCGGGGTAGAATTAAGCTTGAATTGACAAAGTATTTTGGCGAATTCGGGTTGATAGGTGAGATTTTGATCCGGGAGTCGGAATGGAATTCAGAGAGTTGTTATAGCTTTGTTATGTCATTTTTGATGTGTGTACAAAATTTCAGTTTATTCGGACATCGTTTGGTCGGGTTTTTGATCGAAAGTGTATGTTCGGAAATTTTTGGAAACTTAGGCTTGAATTCGATGAGTTTTGGATAATTTGATATTGTTTGAGGTGTTTTGATGATTGGAGCAGGTCTTAATGATGTTATGAATTATGTGGGAATGATTTGTTGAGGTCCCACTGGCCTCGGGTGTGTTTCGGATGCCCAACGGGTCATTTTTGGAAGATTTTTGCCGTTTTAAGCATAAATGTAATGATCTAAAGGTTCATTTTTAGTTCTAGAGATCCAAATTTGATTTCGAGACTTCCAGAATTTAAATCATGAATTATAGGACTGATCTGGAAATTTTGGTTTAATTTCATCAAGTCACGATTAGGTTTTTGACGTGAAATGTGAGTTAATTGTTTAACGAGCGAAATGGGTATTGAACTGGGCAAACGAGCTCCGAATTGAGTTTCGATTGAAGGGTTGTGTTCGTATTATTATTTGCAACTCATAGGAACAAGAATCGTCTAATTCCGAGTTCGTATGATGGAGTTAGAGCCATTTTAGTGAAAAATGGCTGTGCTGCAAATTTCATAAAAAGCTGCTGTATTTTCTGCAGCGGGTGAACAGTGACCAGTGAACAATGTCGTGAATAGTGACCCGTGAACAGTGTCGTGAATAGTGACCCCGTGAACAGTACTTCCGAAATATTAACATTTCATCCGCGAACCCAACCCATTTTTCCACCATTTTTGAGCAACCTTGAGAGCTTTTGGACGGGAATTGAAGGGGTTTTGACGGGAAGTGATTGAAGGTAAGTCCTATGAACTAAATACATGATTATATTGTGCAATCATCCTTGAAATTCATGAAAATATAGCCAAATTGTAAGAAAATAGGGCTTGAAATTGAAATTCTAAATTTGGGATTTGAGGGGTCAAATGGACTCTGATTCTTGTGAATTTGGTATGTATAGACTCGTGGCGATATAAGGAACATTTTGATGTAAACATTTCTGGATTTTGAGAAGTGGGCCCGGGGCTCGGGTTTTGCAAATTTCGTGAATTTCGATATTTTTCGATTGCTTTCGATTGGGTATTGTCCCTTTAGCATAATTCGACATATTCGTTGCGATTTTGGGCAGATTCGACGCACGTGAAGGCCAATTCGAGGGGCAAAGGTTTTGCGAGCTAAAGAAGTAGCCGGTTCGAGGTGAGTAATTGATGCAACTGTTGTTCTGAGGGTTTGAAACCCCGGACTTTCACATCGTAACGCTATATTGAGGCGTGACATGCATCCCATGGCAGGTGCGGGGTCGTATATGATTGGGGATTGTGACTTGGTCCATCCCGAGTGATAATTATAGTATGTTGGCGACTGATACGCACATGTATTGATGATATTTGGGCTTAATGCCACGTTTGGGGGCCTTGTGCCGACTTGTAGAATCCTTCGGGGATTAATATCATTTAATTTCAGTCCAAGGTTTTAATTACTGTTTTGCAAACTTAGCCGTAATTCTAAGTGTTGAAAACTCAAATGACATTTTAAATGTATTTCGGGCTGGAAACTTCTATTTTGTAAATGCCCAAGGGGCTTATTATATTATTTTCTGGACTGATTATAAAGTGACTTGAAACAGTGGTAACAATGACACTGTATGATATACTTGAAACAGTGGTAACAATGACACTGTATGATATACTTGAAACAGTGGTAACAATGACACTATGTGATATACTTGGAACTGTGTGATATAAATTGGTCAGGTAACAATGGCTGACCGGTCAGGTAACAATGACTGACCAAGATATTGCGCTTGGGCTGTAGGAGCCCCTCCGAAGTCTGTATACACCCCCAGTGAGCGCCGTCGACGATAAATAAATATGGATGGCTCGGGCTGCACGCCGCAGTGGGTACTGGAATGTACCATCATATGCATTGCATTGCATTCATGTATTTGTATTTATACTGTTGTTTAGCTGCTCAGTTCCATATGTTGCTGTATATTTGGATTTTAGCTTACTTTGTGTATTTACTGGATTTTCTTATCTTCGGACTGTAGTTACTTTTATTACTCACTGGGTCGGAGTACTCACTTTACTCCCTGCACCTCACATGCAACTGCAGGTATTGATCACCCGGTAGCGGGATATTAGCTCATTGAAGGTATTACTATTGTAGCTGAGCAAGGTTACCGCCAGCGTTCGTGGCACCGGACATTGTCTTTAGAATTTTAGAATTTAATTTTGTATATTATTGGCCCTGTAGTTGTGTTCAGGATTTCTTTAGATGCTCGTGACTTGTGACACCCCGGTCGGGTTATGTTGGGCTTTAAACACTGGTTATTATTGTCGTTAAGCTGTATTTATTTATTCATTTATGTTTAATAATTGTTGAAGATACGATTTGGGTTAGTTGGCTGGCCTTGTCTTCACGAGAGGCGCCATCACGACCGGGTTAGAAAATTGGGTCGTGACACTGTCTCTCTTCTGCTTTGACTGCGATTGCACTTTGGCATTGCTGATTTTTCAATCCGTTACTGGGTTACTCTCTTGTTGTTACTGGTTTGCGGTGTTGCTGAATCTGTTGTTGCTATGTTATTATTGTTGCTGACTTCTCCTTCTTTTGCTCTTGTACTGCCATTTCCAGGTACACATTTGTACGCTCTCGGCTTGAAGCAAAAATAAAATATTAATCAGGCTTTGTTCCTATTGAGTTCCTCCTGTTTAGATTTGTGTTTGAATATAAATTTCCATTCTTTGTATAAAAATGTAGTTGATTGATTAATGAGTAATGGGGTTGCATATGTATAACTTCTTCATCTAATAATATTAGTTTAAATTAATTAAAGTTGTTTCGATATTATTATCTATCTCATGTTCTAGTATTATAGAATAATAGAATATAGAATGAAAACAGTTTTTCTTTGTACAAACTCGATCGCAATTTTCCATTCACCTTAGCCGTAAAATAATAATGAATAAGTTATGTTTTTCAGCATGTAACTAATTGAGAAATTTTCTTTTATTTTTAGAAACAAACTTAATAGAAGAAATGTAGTCACTGTAGGTTTATCCTTAAAAATAAAAATGAGACGAGCCTCGCCAAATAAATCACACATCGCTGGGGCCCTCACTAAATACATAACCATTGACTAGACTTTGGATTTGGCCGTTTAATGAACCTTCACAGCCTCTTCCTAAAATAACAATATGTTAGTCTCTTTAGGACGCGCCTTAATAAATCTTACCTTCTTAAACTCGGGTGCGCATTTATGTGACCCAAATCCAAATCTCAACGGAGTCGAAATGTGTTTCTAATCACGGGTACATTGATTGTGACGTGGTTCGAGATGCGTGTCCATGATGTTGCAAATTCCTTTTAAAATACGAGATGAGCCTCGCCGAATAAAAATACAAAATTGCGGGGCCCTCAATAAATATTTGCTTTGAAATTGCTTAGACTTCGGGATGGACCGTTTAGCAAAATTTGGTTGGCCCTACCCAAAACAAATGATACGTTAGTCGCTTTAGGCGCGCCTCTAATAAATTTAATTTTCTTAAACTCGGGTGCACATTTATGTGACCCAAATCCAAATCTCAACAGAGTTGAAATATGCCAACTACCACGGGTGCATTGATGTGACGTGGTTCGAGATGTGTTTCCACGATGTTGCAATTCTTGATAAAAATAACAGTAAATGATAAAAGCAGTTAAAAGTTAAATTTTGCACATAGGTTCAACATGTATTTAAATCAGATAATCAAGCCGAATATGACAGTTGAGCGACTGTGCTAGAACCACGGAACTCGGAAATGGCTAACACCTTCTCCCGGGTTAACAGAATTCCTTATCCAGATTTCTGGTACGCAGACTGTAATATGGAGTCATTCTTTTCCTCGATTCGGGATTAAAATTGGTGACTTGGGACACCCTAAATCTCCCAAGTGGCGACTCTGAAATAAATAAACCAATCCCGTTTCGATTGTCCTTTAATTGAAAAAACTCTCTACGCTCCCCGCGGGTACGAAAAAAGGAGGTGTGACAGCTCTGGCAACTATGCTTGGGACTCAACCCAGAACCACTGGTTCAGGGTTAGAAATTCGAGCTTAGATAAATTGTTATATTTGGTTTTATCTGATTTTTACATGTTTGAGCCTAATGTGCTAAATGTTGCTTTTACCGCTTTGATATTATTTGAACTGTACATATAAACTGTGCCGAAACCCTTCTCTTCTTACCTCCGGGGAGAAGCTCGCTGGTCGAGACTCCCTATTCTGTTAGTGTCAATACCTGAAATAAGAAAGAGGCCGGATAAGTTACAAAGTCGGACGACCCCGCGGGTCCCCGGTACGTAGCCCCCTCCTCGACTCGAGTTGTCCGCTCGGGTACACAGTCTAGAACAAATACCCAGGTTATGAACCTAGAATAACTCAGCTTCATGCCGGATCCCTAGTAGGAACGTTTGTTTGCATCACGTGCATTTGACTTTGGAGGCTCAACGCAGGGGTTGGGTCTGTCTAGGACAGGTGTACCAAAAAATGAAAATGACCATCCTGATGCATCTTACTTGCTACTACTTGCGCATTTATTTGATTCGGACTTGTGTGTTGACTGACTTGTGAATATCAGGAATAATATTTTGAAATTGAAAAAAAAAAAGAAATAGCGGTTAGGGAATTGATTGTTTATTTTTGAAAAAACCAATACCCAAATACTGTCAAAACTCTGCCGAAATTTTGAAAAAATGAGAAAAAGAATGTCTTATTAGTTTGTTTTATTAAAAGCAAAGGAAAAATAGAAAAAAAGAGTCGTTGTTCTGTCTTGTTTTTCAAAAAAAAAATAGAAAAGGAAAATAGTTTGTCTTGCCATGAAAATGAAAATGAAAATGAAAAAGAGTTTTGTTTTTAAAATGGTTTTATTTATTTATTTATTTATTTGTTTATGAAAATGCCAAAAATAAAAAAAAATATTTTTTCATTTTAAAAAATATTTTCTTTTAAAAAATCCGAAAATATTTTGATTCTTCTTTTAAAATTGAAAAGAAAATTCAAAATTCAAAAATATTTTTTTAGAAGCATTTCTTTTATTAAAGGTAAAATTCCAAAAAAATACTTTCTTTTTCTTTAGAATAAGAAAAAACAAATGAAAATTCAGACAAAATATATATCCCTTTTACTTTTGAAATTCTCAAAGTTCAAATCAAAAGAAAAGGAATTCTTGGAAGTCTTTCTTTCAAAAAAGAAAATCAATCAAAAATCCAAAAAAAATAATACTTCCTTTATTCTGTTAAAGCAGTTCTTTCACAAATTCAAAAAAATAATAATTTAAAATTAGTTTATTTTCTTTTGTTCCGTCAAAACGAGCGAACTACGCGGGTCTGATTCTCACCGGATGTGAGATATGTAGGCAAACCTCTTCGGTTCCGGCCCACCATATTCAAAAAAAATCCAAAAATATTTTCCATTACTCGCTTCTTTAGAAAGTCTTTTAAAAAAAAAATACAAAAATATTTCCTTCTAATCTCTCTCAAAATCCAAAATATTTGTTTAAGAATTCAAAAGAAAATTCAAACTTCAAAAATATTTTTCCTTTTCTTTTGTAGTATTTCTTTCAGAAATTCAGAGTAATAGTCCAAAAATATTTCCTTTTTCTTTAGAAGATTTTCGAACTTTCCAAAAAAAAGGGAGTTAGTTTATTTCCTTTATTTCTGAGACCCGAACTACGCGGGTTTGATTCTCACCGGATGTGAGATACGTAGGCAACCCTCATCGGGTCCAACCCCCCTTTTGCTAAAATAGCTAAAAACAAATAAATATATAAATAAAAAACATGTCAAAATTTTAATTCTGTCATGAATAGGTCGGGTGATGCTGTTTTGTCAAACATAGCCGAATGTTCCCGAAAGGGACGCCGGAAGGTTGACCTTGCATAAACAACCACTCTTTGGGTCATGTTTAAGATGTGGTCCAGTTGACCCCCACAGCCTTAAAAATCTTCGTCACCGAGACGTTGAAAGGCCGTGTTTGTAATGTTGAGTTTTCTATTTTTGAAAAATGATAAAAAGAGTCATGAATAAGTCGGGTGATGCTGTTTTGTCCAAAATAGCTGAATGTTCCCGAAAGGGACGCCGGAGGGCTAACTTTGCATAAACAGCCACTTTTCGGGTCATGTTTAAGATTTGGTCTAGTGGACCCACACAGCCCTATAAATCTTCGTCCCGAGGCGCTGAAGGGTCGTGTTTGCAACACCAGGTTTTTATTGTAATTTGAAAAGAAAAAAAAAAGTCAGCGGTCAGGTGAATACTGTTTGGACTTTTTGTCAAAAACAAGCCGAGCCAGCTTCGGCCGCGTCTTAAACCGTTCTTGCTGAAATAGCCTTAGAGTATCTTTCAGTTGTCGAAAGGCTGTTTTCGTAAAAGAACGGACAAGCTTGTAAAGTGTCATAAAATAATCCTCCCCGGCCTCAAAATTCATGTGAGATTTGGAAGGGACCACATTTGCAAAAATAGCCGTTTGGTTGCATTTGTCAAACGGGGAAAGGAAGCTGGCCTTTTTATTTTGGAGTTTGTAAATCTTTTGATTAAAATATGTGGGTTGTTTGATTTTAGAGTTTGTAGGTCATCTTCAAACCATTGAAACCCAGTTTGTTTTAATATGAAAATTGATAAAAAATATTTATTGTTTATCTTTTATTGGTCCGAACTACGCAAGGTCTGATTCATGCGGGGTCATGATACGTAGGCAATCTCCATAAGATTCGACCACAACAAAAAAAAATGAAAAAGAGAAAAATGAAAAAAAGAGAGAGAAAAATGAAAAAAGAGAAAAGAAAAAAAAATCGAAAAAAAGAAAGAAAGAAGAAAGAAAAAAGGAAAATATGCTGTTAATAATGAGGACCGACTGAGTCCATTTGTACCTGTTTCATTTTGAATCACAAAGAAAGAAGGTGGTTGGTTTGTGGTAAGCCGGACAATGACACCTAGAACATCGCGCAGAATCCTTCACTCGCACATCATGATGCACACTTTGCGGGGATTGGGCCTGATAGCAGAAGCACTCAAATCCTATTGGGGACTTGTTGACTAAGGTTGATGATATTGAAGTTGGTAACGGTCTGGACAATACTGATGCGAAGCTCAGTGGCTAAGATGCCAATTTTGATAAAGTGGGAGGACGCTCCGTTCCTTGGTTAGCAAGAGAGAAGCTTGTAGTGGCTTATTTTGTTGTCATTTCTGTTTGTTCGGATTATTAGGATTGTAATTCGGATATTGTTTTGTGTCAATATCTTTCCGCTTATCTTTCCATTTTTGTCATAGCGGTTTGTTTAAGTTTTGTCCAGTTTGTTTTAGGATTTTATTTTGGTTTGTTTTGTTCGTCTTGTTATTCAAACCATTCCACCGGTAATCTAATGCAAAATCTGGTCTTTTATTATTTCCAGTTTTCTTTTGTTTAGTCCTTTTATCGTTTTTATTCAACGCCGATTCTAGTGACATGACATGCGCACACAGTTTGGGCCTAATCTTAAAAGTTAATCACAAAACCCTGGGAAGGTGATCAAAGCATTTAAAGGAAATAAGAACGGTTTGAGATTATTTGGAGCCCGAGTCATGTGGAACTAGGGCAAGTAAAACACAAAGAAAACCGTTTAAAAGCAAGATTCGCCAAATTGGCATGAGGGTCGTTCATGATAATGAAAGTGAGAGTGTCGCCCAACGGTGTTTAGAAATGACAAACGAAAAGCAAATGTTGAATATAATTGTCAAAGTCCAGCACCATCAGAAGAGACTGCGGATCTTTGTTTAATTATGTTGTTTGCACTGGGCATGTTTTGAAGACTGGAATGACGAAGGCATTTTGTTCTGCTACCTAAACACTTTATCCTTCGTTAACCCCTTTTGAGCCTTATTGTTTTTCTTTCGTACCCCTCGTTCGGAATTAGTAGCAACGAATAGAAACTCAAGCATGGCATAAAACAAAAAAAAAAAAACAAAACGAAAAAAAGAGAAAAAGAAAAGAAAAAAAAAAGAAAAGAGAAATGATAACAAAAAGAAAAAAGAAAGTCAAATGAAAAAGAGGAATTGTGAACTACATTTGACCTGATTCCTGACGTAGGCGCTTCACGGCTCGGTCATAGTTTTGAAAAATGAAAAAAAATCAATTAAAATATCCCCAAGCAAGAAACTGGGGCAGAGGTTGCGTTCGTTGTAAATAAATCTAATTCCGAAGGTTGTAACTAATAACCCAAAATTAATGCAATTTTTTGAGCCTTTAATACCCTTTTTTTTCTAGCCCTATCCAAAACCCACATTCCGGTCCAAAGAAAGACCTTCTGATCAGTCTTTAAAAGATGCCAAGTCAGACAAATGAGAGTCTCACCGGTGAGTATAACATTCTGTTCCACAGCAGAAAGGACTCTAATCTCCAGCAGAGAGAGTCATACCGGCAACACTCCAAATCCCCAGCTGGAAAGTGATACAAATGAGAGAGTCTTATCGGTAAAAATCTGCACGGACACCATAAGACGATGAAAGCTGAGAGAAAAGACAAAATGAGGGAGGCTTGATAGTGAAAACCCTTTGGGCACTACAAGTCGAATAATATTGAGAATCAGATTGCTAGTTGAAGGTCTCGAAAGACGATTGACGGCGAAGGATAGGCCACATGTGCATGTCATGACCATTAGAGTCGGTATCTGCGTTTGATAGATTTTTGTTTATAGTTTCTTTTGTTAAAGAGTCATCTTTTTCCTGTGTCTTTTTATTCTGTTCCCTTTTATCTTTTTTCTTTCATAGAAAAATTCCCCAATAGAGTCTGTTTGGTCAGAACAAGTGAGAATTGACTTCAAAATATGCCACCAGCTTTCCCATTATACAAGATGAGATCTGACTATTACATCCAAATGGTATAGTCGGCAAGGAACAAGCGCGAGTTCAGTGTCAAAAAAGATATCCCCAGCAAAAGGGAATTGACAAAAGGATTGACGAGTATCAAGAGGGATATCCTTGCCAAAACCAAGGTTATAAACCTCAAGGCCAAGGCCCATGAGCAAAGCAAAGAGAGCAGTGAGTATGATTTGGCGAAATCCATACTAGACTAAAAGGTCGGGGAAATGCCAGTTTCCGAGCTATGTCACAAAAGAAGAGGGATATCCCCAGCAGAAAGGGATTATCCCCAGCAAATAATATCATCCCCAACAAGTTGTTGAACGCAGAGCAAGGAAGGAAAAAGGGAAAAGCCATCCCAGTAGGAGTATCACGACCAACCACCATGCTTTAAACTAACAGATTTTGTTTGAAACAGGTAAAGGAAATGGCATTGATGCCAGAAATGCATGCCACAAGGGATATTATCAAACTGGGGCAGAAAATTTTCCTTCCATTTAGAAAATTTTCTGGAAGTCAGGTACCCATTCGGGGAAGAATAAAGATAACGCCAGTCTCAAGGGAAGTGGTCTTAGAACCAGTGTTGCCCCCAATATAATAAGTTTCAATGGAGGAAGTTATTCCCCAGCAAAGGGATGAAACTTGAGCTCAGAAAAAGCAAGAGGCCAGCATCATTCCCAACAGCCTTCCGAAGAGTGAAGCACTAGTTCTGAAGGAATCAGAATCCCCCAGCAGTGTTATCCTCGGCAGCGTTATCCCCAGTTGATAACATTTTATCCCCCAACAGGTAAGTAAATAATCCCAACAGTGTTATCCCTAGCAGTTTCGAGGAGTCCAACACAAGTTTGGTGAAAATCGGTATCCTCAGCGGTTCCTTTCGGGGAAAGGCAAATGAGTCTTAAGGGAGTTAGTCTTCAAAGGAAGAAGCTAATAATAATAAATAAAAAATAAATAATAATAATAATAATAATAATAATAAAAAAGGGGGGGGAAGTAGTTTTGCAGAGGAATGAAACATCCTACTTAAAAGGAAGTAGTTCTGGAAGGAGTAAGATAACATATTTACTCAACGGAGTTATCCTCAGCAATGTTATCCCCAGCGGATCATCAAGATGTAGAAGCATCTTCGACAGATTTTCGACCAAGTTTCAAGAGGGTCATAATGGGGAAGGAAGAAAAGGAAAATTCATCCCCAGCAAAATAATCCCCATCAAGTTTTCGAGGTAAGACATTTTCAAGTTTCGAAGATATTTTGGGTTCATCCGCCCTCGAATAGGATATTTTGGGTTCATCCGCCCTCGAATAGGATATTTTGGGTTCATCCGCCCTCGAATAGGATATTTTGGGTTCATCCGCCCTCGAATAGGATATTTTGGGATCATCCGCCCTCGAATAGGATATTTTGGGTTCATCCGCCCTCGAATAGGATATTTTGGGTTCATCCGCCCTCGAATAGGATATTTTGGGTTCATCCGCCCTCGAATAGGATATTTTGGGTTCATCAGCCCTCGAATAGGATATTTTAGGTTCATCCGCCCTCGAATAGGATATTTTGGGTTCATCCGCCCTCGAATAGGATATTTCGGGTTCATCCGCCCTCGAATAGGATTTTATCTTTAAAGAAGTTGTTGAAGACAGGCGCCCACCTGAATAACGAGAGGAATACTTTTTGTCTGTTCATTTCATATTCTAGGTCGCCCACCAGTATAATGCGGGCATACCATTTTTCGTGTCATTACCATTAGGCGCCCACCTGTATAACAAGGGAATACATTCCACGTCTTTACCAATAGGAGACGCACTTCCTAAGTCTAGTTTTACCAATAGGAGACGCACTTCCTAAGTCTAGTTTTACCAATAGGAGACACACTTCCTAAGTCTAGTTTTGCCAATAGGAGACGCACTTCCTCCTAAGTCTAGTTTTACCCATAGGAGATGCATTTCCTCCTAAGTTTGTTTTTACCCATAGGAGAGGCATTTCCTCCTAAGTTGTTGTTGAAATCAGGAGCCCGCCTGAAGAGAGGAATGACGTTTATTTTAAAAGTTGTTGTTGAAATCAGGAGTCCGCCTGAAGAGAGGAATGACGTTTATTTTAAAAGTTGTTGTTGAAATCAGGAGCCCGCCTGAAGAGAGGAGAGGCGTTTTATTTTTAAAAGTTGTTGAAATCTCGCCAACCTAAAGAAAGGAATGGCATTTTATTTTCAAAGTTGTTTGTTGAAATCAGGAGCCCGCCTGAAGAGAGGAGAGGCGTTTTATTTTTAAAAGTTGTTGAAATCTCGCCAACCTAAAGAAAGGAATGGCATTTTATTTTCAAAGATGTTTGTTGAAATCAGGAGCTCGCCTGGAGAGAGGAATGACGTTTATTTTAAAAGTTGTTGTTGAAATCAGGAGCCCGCCTAAAGAGAGGAATGGTATTTATTTTAAAAAGTTGTTGTTGAAATCAGGAGCCCGCCTGAAGAGAGGAGAGGCGTTTTATTTTTAAAAGTTGTTGAAATCTCGCCAACCTAAAGAAAGGAATGACATTTTATTTTCAAAGTTGTTTGTTGAAATCAGGAGCCCGCCTGAAGAGAGGAATGACGTTTATTTTAAAAGTTGTTGTTGAAATCAGGAGCCCGCCTAAAGAGAGGAATGGCGTTTATTTTAAAAGTTGTTGTTGAAATCAGGAGCCCGCCTGAAGAGAGGAGAGGCGTTTTATTTTTAAAAGTTGTTGAAATCTCGCCAACCTAAAGAGAGGAATGGCGTTTATTTTAAAAGTTGTTGTTGAAATCAGGAGCCCGCCTGAAGAGAGAGAGGCGTTTTATTTTTAAAAGTTGTTGAAATCTCGCCAACCTAAAGAAAGGAATGGCATTTTATTTTCAAAGTTGTTTGTTGAAATCAGGAGCCCGCCTGAAGAGAGGAATGGCGTTTATTTTAAAAGTTGTTGTTGAAATCAGGAGCCCGCCTGAAGAGAGGAATGACGTTTATTTTAAAAAGTTGTTGTTGAAATCAGGAGCCCACCTGAAGAGAGGAGAGGCATTTTATTTTTAAAAGTTGTTGAAATCTCGCCAACCTAAAGAAAGGAATGGCATTTTATTTTCAAAGTTGTTTGTGGAAATCAGGAGCCCGCCTGAAGAGAGGAATGACGTTTATTTTAAAAGTTGTTGTTGAAATCAGGAGCCCGCCTGAAGAGAGGAATGGCGTTTATTTTAAAAGTTGTTGTTGAAATCAGGAGCCCGCCTGAAGAGAGAGAGGCGTTTTATTTTTAAAAGTTGTTGAAATCTCGCCAACCTAAAGAAAGGAATGGCATTTTATTTTCAAAGTTGTTTGTTGAAATCAGGAGCCCGCCTGAAGAGAGGAATGACGTTTATTTTAAAAGTTGTTGTTGAAACCAGGCGCCCACCTGTATAGCGAGAGGAATACTTTTCAGTCTTTAAATTACATGTTAGGCGCCCACCTGTATAACGAGAGGAATACATTCAGTCTTTTCATTTCAAGTGTTGAAGTTGGGAGCCGGCCCATATAACAGAGGCATACATTTCAGTCTTTTCATTTCAAGTGTTGATGTTGGGAGCCCGCCCATAGAACAGAAGCATACTTTTCAGTCTTTACATTTCAAGTGTTGAAGTTGGGAGTCTGCCTATAATAACAGAGGAATACATTTCAGTCTTTACATTTCAAGAGTTGAAGTTGGGAGCCCGCCCATAGAACAGAGGCATACATTTCAGTCTTTTCATTTCAAGTATTGAAGTTGGGAGCCTGCCCATAGAACAGAGGCATACATTTCAGTCTTTTCATTTCAAGTGTTGAAGTTGGGAGCTCGTCCATAGAACAGAGGCATACATTTCAGTCTTTACATTTCAAGTATTGAAGTTGGGAGCCCGCCCATAGAACAGAGGCATACATTTCAGTCTTTTCATTTCAAGTATTGAAGTTGGGAACCCGCCCAAAGAACAGAGGCATACATTTCGAGATCAAGTCAGAAGACAATAAAACAGAGGGTTACAACAGGAATCCCCAGCAGTAAACAATAAAATCCCTAGCACCGGGAAACAGAAGGTTGCAACAAGAGGTCCCACCACAAATTCAGGCGCATGAGTCAAAAGGAAGAAAAGACGCGTCTTGAAAGAAGCAGCTGGTGAACATTAAATCATGCCCAGCATAACAAGTCTGATGAAGAGAGCCGTACCCACCAGAGGAACCGCCGAAAAGCTTGATGAAGAAAGCCATGTCCCTAGAGGACCGAGCAAAATGATGAAAACTGGTATTCAGAAAAGCAAAGGGCCAGTATCATTCCCAAATTCACGGAAGAAAAACACCGGATGAAACACAAGACGACAAGAAAGCAAGGCAACAAGAACAAATTTCAGTCTAGCCTAACTTCTTGTTTTCTTTTAAGCACGGTGTAACAAGGTGATCGGTAAGCAGTGATAACAACATGCAACAGCAGTAACATTGCAGTCCCACTAACCTGATTCCCCTTTAGCCAGGGATATGTAGGAAACCTTTGAAGCAAAGGTTCGGTTAAATCTTTTTTCAAAAAAAAAAATGCTTCACACGGAGTACTCGGATGGGCAAAAATCGCTCGCTTGAGCAGGCTCGCTTTATCAAATGATTTTCCTTGGTGTGCAATTTTGTGAGATTTTGTGATATTTTTAGATAATTATTTGTATTTGTCTGTGCTTGTTTATTTGTTAAATTAATAAAAATACAAAAATATGTCGCATTTTGCATGTAGGATTTAATTCTACAATTGTTAGTAATTAAGTTTGTTTTACAAAAAATGAAAATTACAAAAATAGGCATCTTTTGCATTTTTAGCATTTAATGTCCAAATATACAATTTTATGCTTAATTATTACTTAATTGTGCGTTAATTGTTATTGGTAGTTAATTTGCGATTTAATAACTTAATTTAGTTCTTAATAATGATTTAAGTATTTTTATAATTTAGTTTTAGAAAAATAAAAGAAGAAAAGAGAGCAAAAATACAAAGGAAAATCGGATTGGGCCATTTCTTCAATTTCAAACCGCAGGCCCAAATAATTGCCCAACCTTCCCCATGACCCGGTCCACCCCATAATTAAACCATCCGCCCAACCCCCTCCCATTTTTCATTTTTTTGTTGAAACCCAAAAACAAAACCCTAAAACTAAGAAACACCCGCCCCCCTCCATCTTCTTCTTCTCCAAAATACCAAACCCCCCAAGCATCCATGGTTGCCCTCCCTTCCGACCAACTTCTGCTCCTCCTCCTTCGTCCCTCATTCAAACCACCAAACGACACAACCACCCTCGCGTCCAAACGACCCCCCGTCCTCCATTAAAACCACACAACTACTTGCAAGCTCGTGCTCGACATCCATAGTCGCCACTGCTGCGTCTTCGTCGTCAACAACCAGTCCGTCGAGCTCCACCATGAAAGCCCAGTCCACTGTTGAGCTCCTGCTGCTTGACCAGTTGAACTTTCTGCTTGCTGCGTCGACCTTCTTCCATCTGCTTCGCCGTCGCTTCTGCTACGCGTCCACCATTTACGCGGCCAGAATGCTGCTGCATTCTTCTTCGCCATGGTTGCTGCTGGACGTTGTTGCCTCACCCTCATCTTCTTCCTTCTACTTCGCGTACAGAACCAAACGCACCCCCAGCTGCTTTTGTTTTGTTCGCTGCTGCCTGCACCCTTAAGTCGGCGTTGCTTCAGTTTGCTTCTTAGATTCGTTCGTCGTCGTTTGGTCGAACTTTGGTCGAGGTTTGTCGAGACAGTCCGTACATATTTCGTGTCGATCCGGTTAGTAGATTTTGAGTTTCATTTTGTCCGTGTTTCGTTTTGATATTCTCGAATCTAAAATCGGCAAATGTTTGTTTTTGTTCATTATTTGGTGAATTTTTCAGTTTGTTTCATGTTTTGTTTTATCGTTCTTGTTTATTGTTTAGGTAAAAATTTGTTAGTTTAATGTTTGGTAGATTCAAATTGAAATTTAATTAATTATTTCTTCAATTTGTTTCATGTGTTGTTATGTATTTTCCAGAAATTATTAATGTTGTTTGAATCCGTCATGTTTGTTGTTTAAAAATAGATTTAGTTCATGTTCATCTTTGTTTGAAGTTCATGTTTAATCCAGTGATTTAATGTGAGTTTATGTTTGTTTTGATTTGTTGATTTAGTTTGAATCATGTATTTTGTTGTTTGTATCGTTGTATCCTTGTTCATTCATTGATGGTCTAAATTAATCAGGATTGGTTCCCGATATGGTTAATTCATTCCATTAATTTTGAGTTATGTTGTTCATCGTGTTCATGTGATTTGTTGTTGAAGATTGTTGAGAAATTGGTCATCTTGACTATATTTTGGTTAAGTTTTGATTAATTGATTGTTTAGAGCTGATGGGGGTAATTTGGTAAATTGCAATGCATTCAAGGGTAAAATGGTAATTGCAATAAGGTCGGAGGGGTAGTTTGGTAATTGAACATTATTTTGATTCTTTATGTTAAGCATGAGGGACAAAATATAATGGGGTAGGGTTTGATATAATTGTTTAACATAATGGGGGACAAGACAAAATATAATGGGGAGGAATATTGCATTTGTTTATGTTAGGCATGGGGGACAAATTATAATGGGTTGGGGATGTGGTATTTATTTAATGTAGGCATGGGGGACAAGGTTTAAAATAAGGAAAACATTAAGTAGTGGGGACAAAGCATGCCTTGGGGGAATAATTTCGGCTCTCTCTCTCTCTCTCTCTCTCTCTCTATATATATATATATATATATATATATATATATATATATATATATATATATATATATATATATATATATAGGGTCATTTGACACATTTGAGGGGGGACTTGAATTAGAGATTAAGAGAAGGAGAGATTATTATTGAGAAACTTAGAGATTATTATTGACAGACTTTTACACTTGAGAGGGAGGGTTTTAGACTGAAAAGAGAAAGACAACTTGAACTTCTACTTGAATAAATTCCGTTTGTCTTTTCTCGAGTGTTATTCAAAATCAGTAAACTACTGCATCTTGTATCTGTCTCTCTTCTGCTTTGACTGCGATTGCACTTTGGCATTGCTGATTTTTCAATCCGTTACTGGGTTACTCTCTTGTTGTTACTGGTTTGCGGTGTTGCTGAATCGGCTGTTGCTGTGTTATTATTGCTGATGACTTCTCCTTCTTTTGCTCTTGTACTGCCATTTCCAGGTACACATTTGTACGCTCTCGGCTTGAAGCAAAAATAAAATATTAATCAGGCTTTGTTCCTGTTGAGTTCCTCCTGTTTAGATTTGTGTTTGAATATAAATTTCTGTTCTTTGTATAAAAATGTAGTTGATTGATTAATGAGTAATGGGGTTGCATATGTATAACTTCTTCATCTAATAATATTAGTTTAAATTAATTAAAGTTGTTTCGATACTATTATCTATCTCATGTTCTAGTATTATAGAATAATAGAATATAGAATGAAAACAGTTTTTCTTTATACAAACTCGATCGCAATTTTCCATTCACCTTAGCTGTAAACTAATAATGAATAAGTTATGTTTTTCAGCATGTAATTAATTGAGAAATTTTCTTTTATTTTTAGAAACAAACTTAATAGAAGAAATGTAGTCACTGTAGGTTTATCCTTAAAAATAAAAATGAGACGAGCCTCGCCAAATAAATCACACATCGCTGGGGCCCTCACTAAATACATAACCATTGACTAGACTTTGGATTTGGCCGTTTAATGAACCTTCACAGCCTCTTCCTAAAATAACAATACGTTAGTCTCTTTAGGACGCGCCTTAATAAATCTTACCTTCTTAAACTCGGGTGCGCATTTATGTGACCCAAATCCAAATCTCAACGGAGTCGAAATGTGTTTCTAATCACGGGTACATTGATTGTGACGTGGTTCGAGATGCGTGTCCATGATGTTGCAAATTCCTTTTAAAAATAAGAACGAGATGAGCCTCGCCGAATAAAAATACAAAATTGCGGGGCCCTCAATAAATATTTGCTTTGAAATTGCTTAGACTTCGGGATGGACCGTTTAGCAAAATTCTACGGCCCTACCCAAAGCAAATGATACGCTAGTCGCTTTAGGCGCGCCTCTAATAAATTTAATTTTCTTAAACTCGGGTGCACATTTATGTGACCCAAATCCAAATCTCAACAGAGTTGAAATATGCCAACAACCACGGGTGCATTGATGTGACGTGGTTTGAGATGTGTTTTCACGATGTTGCAATTCTTGATAAAAATAACAGTAAATGATAAAAGCGGTTAAAAGTTAAATTTTGCACATAGGTTCAACATATATTTAAATCAGATAATCAAGCCGAATATGACAGTTGAGCGACTGTGCTAGAACCACGGAACTTGGGAATGCCTAACACCTTCTCCCGGGTTAACAGAATTCCTTATCCAGATTTCTGGTACGCAGACTGTAATATGGAGTCATTCTTTTCCTCGATTCGGGATTAAAATTGGTGACTTGGGACACCCTAAATCTCCCAAGTGGCGACTCTGAAATAAATAAACCAATCTCGTTTCGATTGTCCTTTAATTGGAAAAACTCCCTATGCCCCCCGCGGGTACGGAAAAAGGAGGTGTGACAAAAGGGACCAGCAATATTGCGACCAGACATGTTTGGTCGCTTTTTGGTCACTTTTAGGCCTATAAACAACCAACTTTGGTCGCTTTTTGTGGTCGCTTTTTACCGGATTTCTAGTAGTGATAGAAAACCAGAAACAACAATATGGTTTTTGCTTCAAAGTTAAAAAGCCTGCATCTAGCGTGAAACATAATAACTAATCGATTACATTACATAAAGTCGATCTAAAATCAAGAAACAAAAATGATACAAACAAAGCTTACTCAAGATCCTCAAAGCTACTAATTATTATGAGCAAAGAACTTTAGAATAGCCATTTTTCTAAAGCATTCAAGCAAAATTCTATTCTGATACTTACAGACACAAGCTATACCCACTAGATCAAACAATTCTTAAAAGGTAAGATATCCAGAATGAAGCTCAGAGACATATGTTTGACCAAAAAGTATGAACCCTTTTGTTAAACTAATTAAATAAGAGGATAATGGATAAATCCTAGTTAAACATATTAAATTCTAGATTTCTAATATGTTTATGCAAATAACGTGGAGTTACGTTAAAATCTATTTAATGTGGTGAATATTAAATGACAGTGATGTGAGTGAAATGGGATAATGATAGGTAATAAATACATTAAATGCCACTAAATGTAAATAGAGAAAATGATTCATCCAAATATTGAATGGGGTGGATGATTCTTCTCTCTGACAACAATGATATAAGAGAAATGTACGTAGGAATGTAAAGAGCTTTCTCAGATCTGATGCGAGAAAGTGTGGGATAAACAACAAACCAAATCTTTATGGAAATGCAATGTTTGTAATTTACTTGGGAGTCAACTTTTCATGAGAATTCTTATCATATAGAATATTACATGTCCCTTTTCTTCTCTCTACCTTTCTACTTATACGGGGACATATCCCTTACCTAACATAAAGTACAAGTGCAGAGAATATTCAACAAATATTCCCCCCAAAAAAACCTCGCTACAAAACTAGCCGTTATGGCCGACCTGAGTATTCGACCTCGACCCTGGTTACTCGGCTCGCCAATAGATTCCTTCCATCTCGAGTACGACCTCGGCCTAATCGTCTCTTAATAATCTACGTTTGAGGAAGATCCCCTTGGTCAAATTTTGGCCCATACAACATACGAGGGATTAACCCAATGAACAAAAATGGTAATCATAATGCTTAATCAATATACTTAAAGATATCAATGTTCATGAGCAAAGTGCAAACAAACTTCAGGCCAGCAACTTTGAAAGCCTTGAACTAACACCATTTCCCAATTATAGCAAATACAATCTATACCAACCAGATACAAATTCTTGAAGGGTAACATATCCAAATGAAGAGCACACAAAAATTAAAAGATTATCCTAAACAAAAAAAAAGAAAAAAAAGAAGAGCAGTCATAAAACTTAATCAAGAACTTTAACGATACCAATTTTCACTAGCAAAATAACTTCACATGGGCGGATTTAGGGGCCGAAAGGGTGTTTACCTGAACCCCTTCACCGAAAAATTACACTGTAAGGTAAAATCTGTTTTTGACCTCTATATATTATGTTTTGAATCTCCTTGACGCAGCCCAAAAGCATAGCTTAGGGGTCAAGAGGTTCAAAACTTTTGTAAGGGTGGTTCTATTCCCACTAGCTACGACCTTTATAACTTTTTCCTTTTTTGAACCCCGATAATCCTGGCTCCGCCACTGACTTCACGGACTGCAACTTTATGCTTTTACTGTGACACCCTTTTCCAATAATCACAAACACAAACCATACCCACCACTAGTGGTGCCAAAATGGTTAAAAAAGCAGTTAACCACGGGTGGATAATAAACTTTTTAAAAACGGGCCAGATATAGATAAGAAACATATTATTCAATTAAAAAATGGATAACTAATGAGTTTAACTTTTACATTTGTAAAGCCGAGTTCCTCAAGTTTGGAAGACTAGGAATTCTACCAAAAGTAATTATATTCAAGAAGTTATGGAACCATATTATCCACCGGTTAACCCGTTTTTATCCGTATTTAATATGAGTCGGGTAGGATAATTTATCCATTTTTTCATTATTCGTTTTCGACCCTAATCATATCTGACCCGACCCGTCCGTTTGCTACTCCTACCCACCACAATCAACCAACTCAATCCAATGAAGCAAAAACATTCCAGTAAAATAAAAGATCAAACGCCATGCAAAAAGATAAAGAAAAAAATCTGAAAAGAGATATCTGTAGTACTAACAACGCAAAAGGGTACACAAATTAAATCAAAATAATACCCTATTCTCGAGGCAATCCACAAAGCAAACAACAATTTCATCTCTATCTCAAACGTTTCGTATTGGTTATAGTATTAATCAACTAAAATTCACCCTGTTTTTTTCTTCATTAATTCACAAATTATTAATGAAAAGAATTGGGAGGCATATTCTACATAAGAAGAGTAAAAAAAAATACTTATGGAAAGAAATTTAGATAAGAATGAATTTTGAGAGTTGTTTGTTTGCTTCTTCTGTCTTTTGGTTTTATTTTTCTGCCAAAGAAGTAGCTTTACTGAGTGTGTAAATTTTTATCACTTAATTAATTAATTTATATTTTTATATATTAAATCACTTTATTAAAATAATTTGATACATTTGGTATGAAAGTGCAGACAAACATTTACCATATGACTTTTTGATAAAATAATTTGATACCGTCGTTTTATGATGTCACACACCAATAATATAAAGAATAAAGTTGTAACATTACCAAAAAAAAATATGATACAAAGTAGAATTATTGTATAAAAAAGCAGGATAAAGAATAAAATATAATTATTTAATAATAAGAAAGGGCAAGATGAGAGAAAAAAGCAAGGCAACTATGCCACCATACCAAATTCGCCATTTTATAAAGTGACACTTTTCGTCTTTACGTAACAACGAATTTAACGATACGATACAATAAAATTTAAGTAAGAATCAAAACAAATATTATATTTAAAATAACAATATGATACGATACAATACAATAACAACCATCCAAACAAGCTGTAAATGATGATTATTAGAATAATTAAAACGAAAACGTCTTAAATTAGGAAGCCACTTCTCATTTGCTGATTAGCTCTCAAAACAGTAGTAATAAATTTTCTTCTTCCCCAATTTGCTTTATACTATCTTTCCCAAATTTGCTTTATACTATCACACCTACAGCCCTTTTACACTCCCCCCCCCCCGCGGCACCCCCCTTCTCTCTCTACCAAGAATCCATAGTCAGATCAATGAAGAGGTAAAAAGTTTGTAACTTTCTCTAAGGTTCAAGTATTGCTACTCTTTTCTTGGTATATATATTTTTTACCTGTTTTAGCTTTATGGGTATGTTAAAGATTTGATTTTAACAAGATTTTGGTAGCCCCAAAAATGGGTTCTTTGTATATATTATTATTTAGCTAAATTGGTGCTCAATTTTTCATGGATATTATCTTATGGTTCAAGATTCAATTTTTCTGGTGTTTTATGATTGATAGATTGAGTTGACTTAATAGTTGATATGTTGGATTGTTATGACTTGTGGGAGTTAGCTGTCTTTAAGTTTAGTATTTTGGGTATTTCAAGAATGTGTTTTTAGGACTGAAATGTTTGATTTTTAGTTGTGAAGTTGGGGTTTTTGGAGAAAATGAATAGTTCTGGTATGGGTGGTGGTTTTTTATCAGGTTATAATGGTGGATTTTTGGGTATGAATAGGCTACAACAGCCTCAATCGAATAGTAATAATCCAGCTCATGGTCATCAGACTAATCACAATAACGTACAATCGTTGATGAGTACGAAATTGGGGCTTGAAAATGATAAACAAATTGGTCTGATGGATGTCAAGAGTTGTATGCCATTTGGGAAGGATAAAGCTGTTGGGCCGAGTAATGTTGTGAATAATAGTAATAACAATCATAATAACAATACGAGCGATGAGGATGAGCCTAGTTTCACGGAGGATGGAAATGGCGATAACAATGGTGGGGCGTTGGGGAAAAAGGGATCTCCGTGGCAAAGAATGAAATGGACTGATAATGTTGTTCGGCTTCTTATACAAGTAGTTGCATGTGTCGGAGATGATGGCAGTTTAGAGGGTACTGAGGGGTTGAAAAGAAAATCGGGGTGTGTTCAGAAGAAGGGTAAATGGAAAACGGTGTCGCGAATAATGATGACTAATGGTTGTCATGTCTCGCCACAGCAGTGCGAGGATAAGTTTAATGATTTGAACAAGAGGTACAAGAAATTGAATGATATTCTCGGAAGGGGTACTTCTTGTGCAGTGGTGGAAAATCCGGCTCTAATGGATTCCATGCCGCAGCTTTCTGCTAAGGCCAAGGACACTGTGAAGAAGATACTTAACTCAAAGCATTTGTTTTATAGAGAGATGTGCGCTTACCACAATGGACAAAAGATACCTGATTGCAATGATCTTGAATTTCCTGTTCACTCTTCACCTGTTGCGGCACAGTGTGCAAAAGATAATAACGGCTCCCAGGGAGACGAAGCTGAAGAAAATAATGAAAGTGATGATGATGATGATGAATCGGACGATGAAGAAGATAACCACGGTGTTGATGAGAGAATGAGACGAGTTGAAGAAAATGGCAACTTCTTGCCACATACTAGTGGGAATGATAGTTTTATTGCTGAAATTAATGAATTTTTTCAAGACCCTACGAAATCGAGGTGGGAACAGAAAATGTGGATTAAGAAACGGATGCTACAACTAGAAGAGGAAAAGATTGGCATCCAAGCTGAAGCCCTCGAGTTGGAGAAACGTCAGTTTAAGTGGCAAAGATTCTGCCGGAAGAAAGATAGGGAGCTTGAAATAGAAAGGCTGGAGAATGAGAAATTAATTTTGGAGAATGAGCATATGTCGTTGCAACTGAAACGTAAGGAGCTCGAGATAGACAGTAAGAAGCCCAATATTTCTTTTAATTCTGCACCTCTCAGCATAGATAGACCGCGGGGAAGAGATCAGATTGATGCTGCTCGGTATCATTAGCTATTAATCATCGGAGATCTCCAAGTTTTGAGGCAACATGTATGTCATCGCCCCCTTCTGTTGTAAAATGTTATAAAAATGTTTTACAGCTCAATGCTTCAGCCAACTTGTTAGTCACTTGTTTTATATTCTCCTAGTGTTTTTCTCTAAAATTAACTGCATCGCTTTGTTAAGAAAGTTGTGTTTGGCTTTACTCTCGGCGATTGTCCAAACTTCTACCACCTGAAATCATTTAGAATATGAATCTTGTGTGCCTTCTAATCATCAGAAGTTAAGAACTAGACTGAACTTATATTTAAGCATTTCTGTGCGCTAACTGTTTCCTATACATTTGTTAAAGTTATGAGATACTGCTGAAGTTATCATCTTTCCTTTCTTGATCTTGGTTTTACGTTTATATTTGTGGCCTGTAGCAGTTCATATGTGGATGAAATCATTAAACACTATTTTCTCATACATGCACATTTATTGATTCTGAAGATCTTATTTGGACTAGAAACGGGAAGAGTAACGAATATTTGGAAGCATCATGTCGCCACTTGTACTTTGTTTAGTTCAGTATTTCACTTAGGACGTCCCTTGATCTACATATATTTTCTTCTATGTCATTATAAAAAAGAGATATATTTCCTTCTATGCTCTCTTATGCATCCAAATGTGGCTTTTGAAAAAGGTGAGCTTTCCGAAACTATTCTGTTTGAAGCAGCCAAAGCTCTAAACCAGCAGTAGCTCCCATCAACTCCCATCTGCCCCAGCTTTTCCTTTGCAGATTCAAAGATTTTGCTACCAAATGGTGCACCAGAATCTGCATCTGTTTCTAGACTCAGTGCCTGCTTGTACATACACCACACACATATATTTGCACATGCGCGCATGTGTATATTTGCAGTTGGTTCATTCTGTACCTCCTCTTGCTGCTGTTACTGCTTGTTGCTTTATTTTTACTGTTCGTTGAACTAAGGGTCTATCGAAAACAACCTCTCTACCTTTATAGGGTAGGTGTAAGGTCTGCGTATACTTTACCCTCCCTAGACCCCCACACGTATGGGATTAAACTAGGTTTGTCGTTGTTTGTCATTCTGTACCTCTTCGTTTCTAGTGACTGCGTATACTGCACCCGACTGTTCTCCTCTCTTTTCTCTTTGTTATGTTTTCTCATGAAAGCCTCTCTCTCCTTCTTTGTTCTTAGGAAATTTTTTGAGTTAAGCTATTTAGCTAGATTCCCATTCTTTACTAGGAATACTTGATATTAAGAAAGCAATAAATGTTAGTCTTTTGAGCTTTGTAGGTTTAGCTTCAATAGAATGAATGTGTCAAGGATACAACATTTCCTACTAGTAACGAAGCAAGGATAGGGGTGTCGAAGTAAACCGAAGAAGAAGCTAAGGGGAGTCAATATATAGTGTATATATATAATTATTATTATTTATTTTTTACATTTTTCAGTGAAGGAGTGTCAAAACATAGACACTACGTCCTATAGTCAAACACAGATATTACGTCCTATAGTCTTGATCGGTTGACTGCTACTTGATCTGTTCAATACATTTTTGTTTAAAATGAAACCAAACCAAATTTGTTGATTATAACAAAATCAAGTGACAACAAGACAATTGTTAGATCATCTCAAACGAAGCAAGTCAAGAAATGATTTGCAACTGTTCTTTGAGAGCAGAATCATCACTACTCGTACACACCAAAAATAAACAGAAAGCTAAATATTTTTGAACTTTTGCAGGAAAAATAATAATACTATTTAAAACAGCAAAATTATATTTAGGAGATATTTTCTAAAAACCTTAGATAAAACGGCATCGAACGATATTGGGCTTTATATTTGTCAAAGAGACAAGTCAAAACTAATAGTTTTTCCCTTTCTCCAAAAAGAGAAACCAATAATTTGTTAAATAATGCCTTTCCTGAAAAATCAACCAATACCTAAGACATCGAGTGCAGAAGTATATATATATATATATATATATATATATATATATATATATGTCCACTTTAGGATAGATATCTTATTAAATCCAAATAAGAACACACGCCTAGGCTTCTTGCGTCCCTCCACTGTCTTTATTAATAGGCAAATACTCCACAAATTAAAGAAACTAGTAAAAAAAAGGAAATTTATTAATCTTTAGAAATAAAGGATCTATCTTTCTTTATTCAAGCATTTTCATAAATTTTGGAAAAAGTCCTACGTACTATGTCTAATTTTCAATAATATCATAACTCAAATAGTATTTTTGCAAATTCGAATTTCATTGATTAAACGTCAGATTACGGCAAATATAACTCCGATAAATAAAGAGAAGGATTCCTACCACTATCAGAGGTAAATCCAGGATTTGGTGGTAACGAGTGTCACACTACTTGGAACAGTAGCATATAGAATTTTGAGTAAGCAATGTCGGTATTTATAAAAGAGAAGCAATAAATAAAGTTTATCAGAAATTAAGTAGACAATGAAGAGCCTTACCTCTTTGGTTTAGTTGAGTCTAAGTTAGAAGTAAGGGTGTTCATAAAAATCCGAAAACCCGAACCAAGCCGAAAACCAAATCAAACCGACCAAAAAATCCGATACTTTTTGGTTTGGTTTTGGTTTTGGTTTTGAAATTTAAAAACCGATCAAATTTGGTTTGGATTTGGTTTTAATTAAAAAAAATTGAACCAAACCGAATATAGGAGTAGCTATTTTAAATTTATTGTTACACCTATATATATGTATACCTTTATACAAAGTTTTAAATTTTATAGTAAATATTAATCGTTGGCACATTTAATACAGTTCTTTACCTTTACATTCTAGTTTAATTGGTATTTTTCTTTTGTTAAATGTAAGAATCTATTTCATGTTAAAAATAAGTATATTTTTAATTGAGTCCTTAAATTATTCATCACTATTTGATTCAATTATCATCAATATATCTTGGTAAATAATAGATTTCTCAAAGGGCAATTGATTTGATAGTGTTACGTTGAAAATGTGGTCGCCGAAATGTGTGTTTGGTAGTGTATGTCTTATATTTAAGAAAAAATCGACAAATAACCGAAAAAACCGAAAAACCGACAAAAACCGAATCGAGAAAAAACCGACTTAATTGGTTTGGTTTGGTTCTAATATTTAAAAAACCGACTTACTTGGTTTGGTTTCCTTTTTGGAAAAAACTGATCCAAACCGAACCATGAACACCCCTAGTTAGAAGAGATGTTGAGTTCAACTCTACCTAATAAAAACTTTTTAACAATAGAAGCTCACTTAAATATATGTCAAAAAAATTATCTAAGTTTGTCAAAAGATAACTCGTGGTTCGAACCTTTGACTAGTAAAAGTGAAGTTAAGCTTCTAACCAACACGCTAAGAAGCAGCAATTAACTAAAACAGCAGGAAACTATCTTTATTAGGTTGAATTGAGCGTAAGTGCAACGTGCTCAAAGGATATTTAAAGATGTACAGGGTCGGATTCGAACCCACGCCTCTTGCGAGCCAAAACTAACTCTTCACCACTAACACCTTGTGTTGTTTTATTACACTAGGTGGCACAACTAGTATTTATCCTATTTCTTGGACATATATACACAAAGTTTAACCGAGGCGTCCGGGTGGCATGGCACCCCCATCCACCTACATAGATCCGCTCCTGATTCCTACATTTTCATATGCATCACTGTTTACCCTTAAAATCGGATACAATTAAACTTGTAATATGGCTCTAAGGACACATGATTTCACCTAATACCAATTGATAAATGTAAAGATTAGTAATAGAAATTAACAATAGGATAAAGCAAATCAGTGTTTGAACGAAATTCAGTCCTCGAGCTTGAATACCCTCGAACTGATATGTGCAAGAATAGTTAAAATATAACAAGTTGATGAACAAGAATATGAACTAAAGAAAAGGCGTTATATTGCTTTTATATTTCAGAGTGTCAGATGTCACGACCCATTTTCTGAACAAGCCGGGATCGGCACTCGATCACTAAACATGACCGAGCGAACCATCTCTGCTTATCAAATCTATTATAACTCCAAACTTTATATGCAACAAGGCAATACTCTAACCAAATACTTTTGATTAACTTAAACATTTAAATAAATCAACTCCAAAACTTTATTCATAGTAACCAATGAAATGCTGCTAAGTTATTATAAAAAATAACTGAATCTTAACCCAACGACTATGTTTATGAAGCCTCTACTGATAAACTGACGCACTGCTCAGGACATGAGATTTCCTGGCCAGTTCTCTAAGTAACAAAGAAATAACTAAATAAAGATAACTCTAAGGAATACTCCACGAACAAAAGCGGAGCTCACCAATAGCACTGGAAGAGAAGGAAGTCCTAACTCGTAGCCTGCTCGCCTGCAATTCCGGTTCCTACGTTGTACCGCAGACCAACGTAGGTTCCCAAAAGAGAACGTCAGTACCATCGATTGTACTCAGTGAGTCTCAACAACAGGGGACAAAACTTTAATAACATATACATTATGAGCAAAGGTTCTAAATGCATGTAAAACATAAAGCTTATAAGAATAATTCTAAATAATTACATAATAACAGTTTATGAATATTCTAAAAGAAATTCTTTTCTTTTTCTTTCTTATAGAAAAAAATACTTCACTTTATACTTTGGGAGTTCCAACTATCCTGACTTAATTCTGTCTCAGTCACTGGTTCGATCCCAACCTAATCGAATAGGCTCAATCCATGAGGTGCCACTCGCTTCCTGGTTCTCAGCGCTCATGTATCATATCTTAGCTTGGCTAAGTAAATTCTCAGCAACGAGACCCTCGGCTCGTATGCTCCCTACTTTGGCACAAGCAGTTTCAGGAAGTCAACGCCTTGGTCAAGACCCTCGGCCTAGACGATGACCCCTTCTCAGAATAAAGGATACTCCCAAAAATCTTTTATTTCTAAATCTTCTTCTTGTGACTTTTCAAGTCTCTTTATAGAACATCATGTACATGCTCATGCTGATATCCTTAAATGTAAAGCATGGCATAAAAATAAAATAAACATGTAAAAGTGTTTTTAAAGATTCTTGCTTCTTCATAAATTTTTAACATAAAAATAGCATATAAGAATAACACAAAAATCTGAAAATTTATGCACATATATCATAATAAATCATCTAAACTTTTGCTAGAACAATTCTAAGTTAATAGGTACTCACTCGCTTCAATTAAGTAAATATAAACTTTTTTAAACAATTCATCAAACACTTTATATGCGTGCTTTTGTGAGTTAAACTACTTTTGTAAAGGGTTATATCAACTCACCTCAAAATTTCTTGAGCCAATACGTAGACCCCAGTCCAATTTATAACTATCAAATAATTGATTCTACAAAAACCAGTGCATTTTAATTAATTTTAAAGTTTCACACCTAAACATTGGATTTACTATTGATACAAAGGAAGAAGGGAATTAACTATTCAATCCTTACCTATTATTACTGTAGAATAATTGACAATAGGGAATTTTATATACCTGAGTTTAAGAATTTGTGATTTGTAAAGAGCGCTAGATTTTTTTTTGGTTGACTGCGTGAGTCACTGCTGTGCTTGCTGCGTGAAAGAAACAATCTATTTCTCTATTTAGAATAATGCTTTTTAGCCTTCACGTGAATGGACAAAAGTCGTATAAGGCTTTTAAGCCTTGAGCCCTTTTTTTTTTTATCTAATTTGTTCAAGGCTTTAAGCCTTTTGAAAGCTTTTTCTCTTTTTTTTTAAAACTTAATTAATAATTAATGATACCCACTATTAATAATTAAAAATACTAAAATTATTAATATATTATTAATATTCCTCTAATTATATATCCAATTATTTAAATGTGTGTATATATATATATATATTTCACTATAGGCAAGATAAAAATAATAGTAATAATAATAATTTAGTTCTATAATTAGCGTATCTTGAAACTTTTATAAATTTGAAGAGTGTTACATGATATGTGCAAGAATAGTTAAAATATAACAAGTTGATGAACAAGAATATGAATTAAAGAAAAGGCGTTATATTGCTTTTATATTTCAGAGTGCCAGGTGTCTACAAAATGATAGGAATCCTCTTTATATAGTAGAGAAATCCTATCTGTGGTATAATTTTAATTACAGAAGTAAATCCCATGATAGCCTAAACAACCGCCCTTGATTTGATCGGTTCCGGGATTGCCGACACGATCTTCGACCGGTCACGGATATCTCGTTTTTCTGTTATTGCGCTTTGCTCGAAGTCTGTCTTATTCAGTCTCGATCGCTACTGGCCTTGATCTCGACAGGCACCTCGATCCTCGAACTCAGTACCTTATCTTCGTGCTCTGTCTAATCCACTATGAGGTCGACCTTCGATGCAACTCCCTAGTCTCAATCAAATAGTAGAATCGGACAGGCCCGATTTTAACCATATACAATCACATAATTAAGTTTATTTTAATATGTGATAAGTGATTCCTAAGACTTTTTATTTGATTTAATAATAGAGTTTATTTCCATAGATTTCTATACATGCAAAAGTTTAGGACTTTTGTTTGATTTTAACTATGATATAACTAATGCTAAAACGTTATGCCAAAAGAATTACACTCTATATGTATTTATTTACTAGATGTATTTATTTCCTCCCATACAACGCTTCATAAGGAGCCATACCAATGCTGGCCTGATAGCTGTTATTGTAAGCAAATTCTATAAGTGGCAAGTGATCATCCCAATTATCTCCAAAATCTATAACACACGCACGCAACATATCTTCGAGAGTCTGAATGGTCCTTTCGGCCTGGCCATCGGACTGTGGATGAAAAGCGGTGCTTAAATTGACCTTGGTACCTAATCTTTTCTGAAATGCATGCTAAAAATGCGTTGTGAACTGAGGGCCTCTATCAGATATGATTGAAACTGGAGTACCATGCAATCGGACTATTTCTTTGATGTACAACTGCGCATACTGCTCTGCGAAATCTGTTGTCTTTACTGGTAGGAAATGCGCGGACTTTGTCAATCGGTCTACAATAACCCAAATTGAATCATATTTACGGTATGTGCGAGGTATACCTACTAAAAATCCATATTAATCATCTCCCACTTCCACTGTGGTATCTCTATGTCTTGAGCTAGGCCACCAGGCCTCTGATGCTCGGCTTTGACTTACTGGCAATTTAAATATTTAGCCACATGATCTGCTACTTGTTTCTTCATGCCTTTCCACCAATACAACCCTTTCAAATCTAGATACATTTTGGTAGCACCTGGGTGAATAGAGTACCTCGAGCTGTGAGCTTCCTCCATTATGGCCTTCCTAAGACCATCTACATCAGGCACACATAACCGATCATTCAACTTCAAAACTCCGTCACTTTCTAGAGTGAAAGCAGTGATTTCTTTGCTTCTGACTCCTTCTTTTAATTTCACTAAGTACGGATCTTCGTCTTGCTTAGCCTTAACATGCGCAACAAGGGAGGATTGCGCTAAGGCATAAATAGTTATATCTCATTCTTCGGTCTCATCTAATCTAATTCCATCATTTGCTAGTTTTTGAATTTCTAAACCCAAAGATTGCCTTTGTATTGCAAGATGGGCCAAGTCACCCATTGACTTCCTACTAAGTGCATCTGCTGCCACATTAGCTTTGCCCGGGTGATAAAGGATATTGATGTCATAATCTTTCAATAGCTCGAGCCACCTTCTCTATCTCAAATTTAGTTCTTTTTGCTTGAAAATGTACTTGAGGCTTTTGTGATCTGTAAACACTTCAGAATGCTCGCCATAAAGGTAGTGTCGCCATATTTTTAATGCAAACACCACTGCTGCAAGCTCCAAGTCGTGTGTGGGGTAGTTCTTTTCATGATTCTTTAACTGCCTGGAAGCATAAGCAATAACTTTTCCATTTTGCATAAGAACACAACCAAGGCCCACTCTGGAGGCATCACAATACACTGTGAACCCACCCGAACCTGTCGGCAAGGTTAACACAGGTGCAGTGGTCAACCTCTTCTTTAACTCTTGAAAACTCTGCTCACAAGCGTCTGACCATTGGAACTTAACTGCTTTCTGAGTCAACTTAGTTAATGGAGCTGCAAGTGAGGAAAACCCCTCTACAAACCTTCTATAGTAGCCAGCTAACCCCAAGAAACTCCTGATTTCGGTTGGCGTTGTCGGCCTGGGCCAGTTCTTGACTGCTTCTGTCTTCTGAGGGTCTACTTTTATTCCTTCACTAGATACCACGTGGCCTAAGAATGCCACTGACTGCAACCATAACTCACATTTTGAAAACTTGGCATAAAGCTCATTTTCCTTCAAGGTCTGTAAGGCTATTCTGAGGTGTTCTGCATGATCTTCCTTGCTCTTAGAGTACACCAAAATATCGTCTATAAACACAATAATAAAGGTATCCAGAAATGGCTTGAAAATTCTGTTCATGAGGTCCATGAATGCAGCTGGGGCATTTGTCAACCCGAAGGACATTACTAGAAATTCATAGTGCCCGTAGCGAGTTCTAAAGGTTGTTTTAGATATATCCTCTTCTCTGATTCTCAACTGATGGTACCCTGACCTCAAGTCTATTTTTGAAAAGTACTTTGCACCCTGAAGTTGATCAAATAAATCATCAATTCTTGGTAGTGGGTACTTGTTCTTAATAATAACTTTATTCAACTACCGATAGTCGACACACATTCTGAAAGACCCATCTTTCTTCCTGACAAACAAGACCGGGGCACCCAGCGGTGAAACACTCAGTCTGATGAAGCCCTTGTCAAGAAGGTCTTTCAACTATTCTCTCAACTCATTAAGTTCTGCTGGAGCCATCCTATAAGGAGGTATAGATATGGGCTGAGTGCCTGGCATGAGATCAATGCCGAAGTCTATGATTCTTTCGGGAGGAAGTCTGGGAAGGTCATCTGGGGAAACTTCTAGAAATTCTCTAACAACTGGCACTGACTGAAGAGTTGGTGGTTCTGATTCTGGATTAATAATGTGAGCCAAATAGGTGAGACACCCCTTATCGATCATTCGTTGTGCCTTAAGGTAAGAAATAAACTTACCTACAAGCGATGCTGAATACCCTTCCACTCTAAGACTTCTTCATTTGGAAATTGGAACCTAACTATCTTGGCATGACAATCTAACATGGCATAGCAGGAAGACAACCAATCCATACCCATGATCACATCAAAATCCACCATTTCTAACTCTATGAGATCGGCTTTGGTGTTGCGACCTTGGACTGAAATTATACAACCTCTATAAACTCTGGTGACTTTCACTGACTCGCCAACTGGGGTAGATACTAGGAATGGCTCACTAAGTTGTTCAGGTTCTAGTCCGAGGTTAATTGCAAAGTATGGAGTCACATATGAAAACGTTGAACCTGGATCCATTATGGCATAAGCATTATGTGAGCAGACTAAAAGTAGACATGTAATAACTTCTGCAAATGCCTCTACACTCTAACGATCAAGTGTAGCAAACAAATAGGGTTGTCCCCCTCCCTGAGTAATTCAGTCTGCACCTCTGCTTGCTCCATGCCCAGTCTGATTATGAGAACCACGAGCCTGAGGTGGTGCAGTTGTAGTAGCTGAGGAACTAGAAGGACGAGTTGATCTACCACCGAAATTACGTTGCAACTTTGGGCAGTTGGCCTTTATATGACCAATGTCTCCATAATGGTAGCAACCATGAAACCCGAGCTTGCACTGACCTGAATGTTTCCGCTTACATGTTCCACAAAGACCTTGTTGGTGTGAATGTTGCTCAGCATGACTCTGGCTATGTGAGGATGATGTCCTAAAATTATGATTCTAGCGAGACTGATTTCTATAACCCTGAGTACGTTTGAAGGAAGACCCACCACCTGACTAATGACTGGACTGAGCTGGTGCTATTGACTCCTTATTAGAGGAATCCCTTCCACCTCCGCTGGATGTACCATTAAACCTGCCCGTTGTCCGGGCTTTCTTGTTATGCTATTTTTCTTCTCTCCTTAGTTGTCTGTCTTTTTCTAAGTGCTTGGCAAATCCCACAATAGAGGAGAAGGCTTTCATCCCTACTGTTGCAGCTGATGTTGTATCCTTAATGTGGTAAGCTAAATCGCCAACAAACCTGCGAATCATTGCCTTTTCAATCTTAACCATGTGAGGAGCATGCTTAGCTAGCCTTATGAATTCCATGTAGTACTCTTGCACATTTTTATTCCCTTGCTTGAGCTGTTCGAACTCTGTAGCCTTAGCTTCCCTATCCTCTTCTGGGATAAAGTTAGTCATGAAGGCCTCTTCAAATTCTTCCCAAGTAGGCGGACCATCATCTTCATCTCTTTCCTTTTCCCATATCTCAAACCAAGCGCCTGCCATATCTCTAAGCTGGTAAGCAGCTAGCTCCACAACTTCATCATCAAATGCTTTCATCACTCGGAGGCCATTCTTGACACCCTCCAGCCACAACATCGGATCTTCATCAACTATAGAACCATGGAACACTGGAGGACTCAACTTCAAAAATTCATTCACTCTTGAGGACTCAAAATTGTTCTGTCTATTTGATTGAGGTGGAATCTCATCTCTTCTCTCGTTCTGGTTGGCCATAAAGTCTTTAAACATCTCCATAGCATTGTTGACAATATTAAACATCTGACCCACCTCGGGAGATATAGTTGATTGAGTCGAAGCTGCTGTTAGGGGCGGTACTAGATCCTGAGGTACTGGATCATCATGCTCCACCCCTTCTTCTTGTTCAACCCGGGGTACTTGGACTCCCTTTGTGGATTTTTCCCACCTTTTCTGAGTCGAAGCCTTCTTAGTTCTACCTTGAGCCACAATAGTAGTGATAGTTTCTTGAGCAACATCTTGAGTGTCGGTGTCAGAGTTGCGAGTACGAGCCATTTCTACGAGTTTTGGAGAAACGAATAAATTAGATAATTTCTTAGAGGTAGACTCTACTGCACGATCTAAAGTATGAAAAAAAAGAGACTTTTCTTAAATGTTTGTAGCATCCTGTTTATAAGTATGGTGCACTTCATACACATAAACAAGACTCTACTAACACGGCTTCATAGACCCCTAGGACTCCATAAACCTGAGGCTCTGATACCAAGTTTTTCACGATCCATTTTCTGAACAAGCCGGGACCTGCACTCGATCACTAAACAAGACCGAGCGAACCATATCTGCTTATCAAATCTATTATAACTCAAAACGTTATATGCAACAAGGCAATACGCTAACCAAATACTTTTGATTAATTTAAACATTTAAAAAAATCAACTCCAAAACTTTATTCATAGTAACAAATGAAATACTGCTAGGTTATTATCAAAAACATCTGAATATTAACCCAACGACTATGTTTATGAAGCCTCTACTGATAAACTGACGCACTGCTCAGGACATGAGTTTTCCTGGCCAGTTCTCTAAGTAACAAAGAAATAACAAAATAAAGATAACTCTAAGGAATACTCCACGACCAAAAGCGGAGCTCACCAATAGCACTGAAAGAGAAGGAAGTCCTAACTCGTAGCCTACTTGCCTGCAAATCCGGTTCCTACGTTGTACCGCAGACCAACGTAGGTTCCCAAAAGAGAACGTCAGTACCATCCATTGTACTCAGTGAGTCTCAACAACAGGGGGTGAAACTTTAATAACATATACATTATGAGCAAAGGTTCTAAATGCATGTAAAATATAAAGCTTATAAGAATAATTCTAAATAATTGCATAATAGCAGTTTATGAATATTCTAAAATAAATTCTTTTTTTTTCTTTCTTATAAAAAAAATACTTCACTTTATACTTTGGGAGTTCCAACTATCCCGACTTAATTCTGTCTCAGTCACCATGTGATCGGCACAAGTTCGATCCCAACCTGATCGAATAGGCCCAATCCACGAGGTGCCACTCGCTTCCTGGTTCTCAGCGCTTATGTATCATATCTTAGCTTGGCTAAGTAAATTCTCAGCAATGAGAGCCTCGGCTCGTGTGCTCCCTACTTTGGCACAAGTAGTTTCAGGAAGTCAACGCCTTGGTCAAGATCATCGGCCTGGACGATGACCCCTTATCAGAATAAAAGATACTCCCAAAAATCTTTTCTTTCTAAAACTTCTTCTTGTGACTTTTCAAGTCTAAATCTTTTTTTTATACAATATCATGTACATGCTCATGCTGATATCCTTAAATGTAAAGCATGGCATAAGAATGAAATAAACATGTAAAAGTGTTTCTAAAGATTCTTGCTTCTTCATGAATTTTTAACATAAAAATAGCATATAAGAATAACACAAAAATCTGAAAATTTATGCACATATATCATAATAAATTATCTAAACTTTTGCTAGAACAATTCTAAGTTAATAGGTACTCACTCACTCCAATTAAGTAAATATAAACTCTTTTAAGCAATTTATCAAACACCTTGTATGCGTGCTTTTGTGAGTTAAATCACTTTAGTAAAGGGTTATATCAACTCACCTCAAAATTTCTTGAGCCAATACGTAGACCCCAGTCCAATTTATAACCGTCAAATACTTGATTCTATAACAACCAGTGCATTTTAATTAATTTTAAAGTTTCACACCTAAACATGAGATATACTATAGATACAGAGGAAGAAGGGGATTAACTATTTAATCCTTACCTATTACTACTGTAGAATAATTGACAATAGGGAATTTTATATACCTGAGTTCAAGAATTTGTGATTTTTAAAGAACCCTAGATTTTTTTTTGTTAACTGCGTGAGTCACTGCTGTGCTTGCTGCGTGAAAGAAACAATGTTCTGTTTATCTATTTAGAATAATGCTTTTTAGCCTTCACGTGAATGGACAGAAGTCGTATAAGGCTTTTAAGCCTTGAGCCCCCCTCCCCCCCTTTTTTTTATCTAATTTGTTCAAGGCTTTAAGCCTTTTGAAAGGTTTTCCTCTTTTTTTTTAAACTTAACTAATATATATATATATAAGCAAGATAAAAATAATAGTAATAATAATAATTTAGTTCTATAATTAGCGTATCTTGAAACTTTTATAAATTTGAGGAGTGTTACATGATATGTGCAAGAATAGTTAAAATATAATAAGTTGATGAACAAGAATATGAACTAAAGAAAAGGCGTTATATTGCTTTTATATTTCAGAGTGTCAGATGTCTACAAAATGATAGGAATCCTCTTTATATAGTAGATGAATCCTATCTATGGTATAATTCTAATTACGGAAGTAAATCCATGATTAGCCTAAACAACCGCCTTTGATTTGATCGGTTTCGGGATTGCCGACACGATCTTCGACCAGTCACGGATATCTCGTTTTTCTGTTATTGCACTTTGCTCGAAGTTTGTCTTATTCGGTCTCGATCTCTACTGGACTTGATCTCGACAGGCACCTCGATCCTCGAACTCGGTACCTTGTCTTCGTGCTCTGTCTAATCCACTATGAGGTCGACCTTCGATGCAACTCCCTGGTCTCAATCAAATAATAGAATCAGGTAGGCCCGGTTTTAACCGTATACTGTCATATAATCAAGTTTATTTTAATATGTGATAAGTGATTCCTAAGACTTTTTATTTGATTTAATAATAGAGTTTATTTCCATAGATTTCTATACATGCAAAAGTTTAAGACTTTTGTTTGATTTTAACTATGATATAACTAATGCTAAAACGTTATGCCAAAAGAATTACACTCTATATGTATTTGTTTACTTGATGTATACCCTAAATATTGTCGTAACTTTGAAATGTGTCATTCTACTTGTAAAAGATTAATAAAATATAATGTCAAATAAATTAGAAGAATGGATCTCGAAATTTCATAAATTCACGGAATATTCAGAAAGAGATCAAAGACATATAATATTGTTTTTCTTAAAGCCGCTGAAGTGATCAAGAGATTTTCATCATTTTTATAGAGATCAAATACACGCTAAAGAAATCTGTATCGTCCTACATTCGAGAAATATGCTTTTTAAGAGCCATCGAATCACGAAGAACGGAGGAAAAAATCAAAAAGCTTCATCAATAAAATTAATTTTCTTTTTTTAAAAAAATATTTGGAGTGTTATAAATATATTATATTATGGATGTTCATTTAGTACTCCGTTGTAAATAAGCTTCCTGAAGAAGCTTATCCATATGAGACTCCACCGTAAATATGTTTATCTATTTAAGTACTCTATTGGAAATAAGCTTCCTGAAAAAGCTTATCACTTCGGTACCCGGTTATGGATAAATATTACCCCCGGTAGAAGATTATCCATACTGGGTATAATACGCTTATCCTTTCAGTACCCAGTTATGGATAAATATTACCCTCGATAGAAGATTATCCATACCGGGTATAATAAGCTTATCCTTTCAGTACCCAGTTATGGATAAACACTACCCCCGGTAGAAGATTATCCATATCGGGTATAATAAACTTATCCTTTCAGTACTCCGTTATGGATAAACATTACTCTCAGTAGAAGATTATCCATATCTGATATAATAGCAGATTACACAACAGCTTCCTTTCTTCTATAAATAGAAGAGATTTCAGTTCATTATGTACATCAGTTTGAATTCAAATAATATATCAGTTTCTCTCTATACTTGTCTTTACTTTACAGTCTTTATTTTATAACACGTTATCAGCACGAGACTCTGCCATCTTGAGCAAATATTTTGAAAGTATTTGAGGTAAGAACTTTCTTTTCTTAAATAATGTCAAATCTTTCTAAACTTGAATTTGTAGCCCTGGATATATCGGGAAAAAGCTACATGTCTTGGGTGCTTGATGCTGAAATTCATTTTGATGCGATGGGTCTGGCAGACACCATCAAAGACAAAAATCAGGCATCAAACCAAGACCGTTCCAAAGCAATGATATTCCTACACCATCACCTTGATGAGGGCCTGAAAATGGAATATCTTACTGTTAAAGATCTAGTCATACTATGGAATAATTTGAAAGATAGATATGAACAGCTGAAGATGGTCGTTCTTCCACAGGCACGATATGATTGGACTCATCTAAGGCTACAAGATTTTAAATCTACCAGTGAGTATAATTCTGCTATGTTCAGAATTATTTTCTAATTTAAATTATGTGGTGATAATATTACTGATCATGATATGTTAGAGAAAACTTTCACCACTTTTCATGCCTCGAATATGCTCCTGCAGCAGCAATATCGAGAGATGGGATTCAAAAGGTATTCTGAACTAACTCACATCTTTTTATAGCCGAGCAACATAATGGGCTATTAATGGAAAATCATGAAATCCGACCTACTGGTTCTTGTCCATTCCCTGAAGTGAATGAGACGAATTTCCACCAGGCTAAACGTGGAAAAGGTCGTGGCCCCAGTCGTGGTCATGGTCGTGGTCGAGGAAGAAACTCTAATCATGGTAATAATAATACACCAAAGAACCCTCCTCGCCACCAACAATGGAAAAGGAAAGAACAAAAGCATGAAGCGGTGCAAGCACCAAATGCAAAAAATGCATGCTATAGGTATGGAGAAAAAGGGCACTGGTCACGTACCTGTCGTACGCCAAAGCACCTGGTTGAGCTTTATCAAGCCTCCCTAAAGAAGACAGAGAAAAATGCTGAAGCAAATTTTATTTCTGAAGATAATTTAGACATCATGCATTTGGATGTAACTGATTACCTTGCACTCCTAGAAGGAGAAACAAGTCATGTAATCGGTGGTGAATCTGTAGAAATATAAATATTTTAATTTTTGTTATTTGTAATAGAGAGTATGGTTATGTAATTGTTGTACATACAGAAAAAAAATTATGATTTGATAATGATGTTCACTATAATATAGCTTATTTATGTTATTTTGAAGAATATGGATAATATTATTAGATCAACTTAAACTCTAGCAGAGTTTGCAAGAAATATACAACCACCAGAAGTAGTTATATTATATACAACCACCAGAAGTAGTTATATTTCATATATCTCATTGTAATTATATTTTGTTAACCACCAGAAGTGGTATATGTCTATGATCACCAGAAGTGATAATTTAGGCTTTCTATGGTTACAATTGAAGATAAGCTACATAAATATTCTCTATATTAAATGCACGCCTCGATTTGCTCCTGAAGTAGTAAATATTTTAAAAGAGGTTGAGGCATCACAATTTGATGTGATTAATGCGCATTCAGATAATTATGTTCGATTTCCTGAAGGATGAGAACTTTGGATAATATTAATCCATTCCCTGAAGTGAATGTGACAATATTAATAAATCGGGTAAATATGAACGCGCTCTTGATGTGAATATATCACAATTCACCTTCAGAAGAGGTAATATAATTAAGAGAATATATACTCAATATTTCGTATTTAAATTTGCTCCTGAAGAAGTAACACAATTGAAATTGCCTCCTGAAGTAGGAAAATATTATGAAGAAGAGTTTTCTTGTGCTTAAACAATTGTTTTACATTGTTTATTTAATTGTGATTTTCTCTCATGATACCAGAAGTGTATGAGAAGTATTTGATAGTACAAAATGTAACAACAACTCCTGAAGAGCTAACTGTTTGCCTAAAGGATACATGACACCAGTAGTGCCCGATAAATATTAGATTGTGGATAATAAATGAAGGCTCTCGAAGAGCTTATATACAAATATGTCATTCATATTATATGATTATGGTCAAAACATATGTTGTAGTAAACCTGAAGTTTACTTATACAAATGACTATCATATTGAGACTACAAATGATTGGAAGGTTGATAATCTTCATGTTTCCACAATCATAGGGGTAAAATAATATGTATGCGAGAAATTACCCGTCTTATTCTTTAATTTGTACTATATCATGTATCACAATAAACCAGAAGTTTACTAAAGCAAAAGTTTATGCCATAGTAAACCAGAAGTTTACTAAGAGATAACACATGACATGATAAACTTGAAGTTTTCATTTGCCATTTTTAAATGAGCTATTTGAGAATTCAGATAAGCATATACTAAAGAACTAGAAGATTCTTCAGGAATTCTCATGTGTTGCTTGTTCTCATAATGAATTGATTATACCAGCTAAAGTTGGGACTAAGACCCCTGATTCTGAAATATATAAAAGGTGAATATGGGCCCGTTCACCTATCATGTGAACCACTTATAGGTGCATATATGAGATGATTACATGTGTAATTATTGTCAACATGCAGTTTGGCATTTGGAATTGCTTTTCTCGATTAAGAGCATAATTTTCAGATTATGAATCAAGACAGTTCATCTTGATGATGCTGGTTTATATCCAAGCTGGTTTAGCATTGAATACCTCCTATTAATGGCTAAACCATTGCTTATGAGAACAAAGCTTCATGTGTTGGTCTAAGATTTTCTAAATTGCATATAGCAGGACTTGTATATATCAGATCAACAATATATGATAAGCCCTCCCTTCACAATTGGTTTAGGATCAGAAACCAAATATTTTTACTATATTTTGTTGCGTGGTATATGATTAATTTCTCTACCATAATACACAAAGTTATGTTTTCTAAAGATGATTGGGGATATATGTTAGTTTTTCTAACATTTGGGGGATGGAATAAACAGTTAAAAAATATGCTATATGAATCGAATTATCATGATCCTCACTTAGAAGATAATTCAAGTCGAATGCCAGAAGCATTTGCTGATCCAAAATTAAATATCATATTTTAGCTGCAAATGCTCCTATTAAAATTAAAATCCCTGAAGGATAGAGTTTACTGTACGCATGAAGTGTGGTAGATCAATCGGTTCCAAAGGTAATAATCCTTGAAAAATAGTAGGAGCTAATGATCATAATGAGGAGGAAATAAGCTCTAGAAGAGCCTACGACATAACATTTCATGAAACTCTCGAAAAGGTTTAGGTACCTAAAAATAAAGAAAGTGATGAGATCTCCACAAGTTATGTCGCTTCGGAACTGACACAAAATGATCGTCGACGATATATTTAATATAATATAGTGCACAATATTGTAAAAGATTGTGAGGATCGGACTAGCAGTCCAGACACTTGAAGATGTCATACCATTTAGATACAAGTCTTAACCTATATGACTTATTTGACTAAATCTATATGAAGATCCTTGAAGGATTGAAAATGCCTGAAGCATATAATTCAAAGTCTTGAGAAATGTACTCGATCAAATTATAAAGATCTTTGTACGGTTTAAAGCAATCTGTGCGTGTGTGGTATAATCGCCTCAGTAAATATTTGCTGAAAGAAAGTTACATAAATTATGTTATTTGTCCATGTATTTTTATAAAGAAAATGTCACTAGAATTTGTTACACTTATTGTTTATGTTGGTGACATAAATTGAAACTCCAGAAGAGCTCCAAGAGGGTCTTAAAAATGTTTTTACATGGACAAAGTGTACCCATTAAGTACACCAATGAATATTCAATCACTTGAAGTGAATAAGGATCCGTTCCAACCTCTAGAAGAGGATGAGGAGCTCTTTGGTCCTGAAATACTCTATCTCGGTGTAGATGGTGCACTTATTTATCTTGCTAATGCTAACAAAAGTGGTGCAGATCGTATTGGTAATGCAGATGCAGGTTATTTATCCGATACCCATAAAGCTCGATCTCAAACCGGCAAGCAGGGAGTGAATATGATTGAGATCAGTGATTCATTCGAGAAACATGTGGGTTGGAATGTGATAAAAGACCCACAATATTATACGGAGACAATGTTTCATGCATAGCACTATTAAAGGGAGGATTTATAAAAGGAGATATAAAGAATAACATTTCACCAGAATTATTCTACATACATAATCTTCAGGAAAATTGTGACATTGATGTGCATCAAATTAGTTCAAGTGACAATCCAGTAGATTGTCTTTACCAGCATCAATTTTTGAGAATATGGTAGACAAGATTGGAATGCGGAGACACAAATATTTGAAATAAGGTTTTCTTCAGGGGGAGTAAAATGCGCGCTGTACTCTTTTTTCCTTACTAAGGTTTTTCCCACAGGGTTTTCCTTATAAGGTTTTTAATGAGGCAGCCAGCAATGCGTATTACTAAATATGTGTACTCTTTTTCCTTCACTAGGATTTTTTCCCACGTGGTTTTTCCTAGTAAGGTTTTAATGAGGCACATTATCTTTTAATGAACATCCAAGGGGAAGTGTTATAAATATATTATATTATGGATGTTCATTTAGTACTCCGTTGTAAATAAGCTTCCTGAAGAAACTTATCCATATGGGACTCCACCGTAAATATGTTTATCTATTTAAGTACTCTATTGGAAATAAGCTTCCTGAAGAAGCTTATCACTTCGGTACCCGGTTATGGATAAATATTACCCTAGGTCGAAGATTATCCATGCCTGGGTATAATAAGCTTATCCATTCAGTACCCAGTTATGGATAAACATTACCCCCGGTAGAAGATTATCCATATCAGGTATAATAAGCTTATCCTTTCAGTACCCAGTTATGGATAAACACTACCCCCGGTAGAAGATTATCCATATCGGGTATATTAAGCTTATCCTTTCAGTACTCCGTTATGGATAAACATTGCTCTCAGTAGAAGATTATCCATATCTGGTATAGTAGCAACTTACACAACAGTTTCCTTTCTTCTATAAATAGAAGAGATTTCAGTTTATTATGTACATCAGTTTGAATTCGAATAATATATCAGTTTCTCTTTGTACTTGTCTTTACTTTACAATCTTTATTTTATAATATGGAGTATAATGTATAGTACTATAAATAATCACGTGCATAAATATTTTTATTGTCAACGTGGCCTTTTCTTTTTTGTTGAAAGAAAAAAATAAGCGGGGGTGTAACTAAACAATGGTGTGCCTCGAAACAAGGAATCGAAAGTGAGTGGGAGCCACAAAAGTCACCTATGTATACCCGTATTCATTTGCCATTTCAAAACCTTTTTCGCCCTCCCTCGTTCAGCTCCTCGTTCTTCTCTCCGATTATTCTCTCTCATCAGCTACTTCGAGGCGAGTCGAACGCAGGTTTCTCTCTCTCTCTCTAGAACATTCCTGTTGATTTTCTGAAACTATCATCGATTGCGTATATTTCACACTTGCTCATTTCCGATTATCGTTTCAATACCTGATATGTGCTTTTTTTTTTGTTCAGTTTGTAGTCTTTACAGGATCGTTACGTTTTGATGCATCTGTAATGGTTATATTTTTTTCCCAAGTTTTGTGTAGATCATTTATGTGTGTTTTTGTATCATGAAATTGAGTTCATGTTTATGTATTTGTATTTTTTGTGGATTTAATATGTGTTTTATGTTTCATTTGCTACGAAATTATGGTTATATGGATGTAAATCGTTGATTTTACTGATTTGGTCTACATTTAATTTGATTTGTTTCTTATGTTGTTTCTATGTATGTTTGCTTGTGTCCAGGGGCGTACGCAGAATTTTTCATAAGCGGTGTCGATATGTAAAAAAGAAATAAAGAGCAAATAAATTAGCGGCATCATATTATTAAAAAAAAAGTACGTTACGACTCTCCTCGACATATTTGTGGATGTTATTCCGACTCATTGGCCCTTTCCTTAAGTTAGATGAACTTTGAGACGTTGAACTTGGTTTAGAAAGCTCAGTGCTCTAGAGAAACTTTGTTCATTGAAATTAAGCTAAACAACAAAAACATCAATCAGATAACCTCCAAATAATCCCATCAAATTCAACCCATACAAATAAAAGCATCCGAACAACTTACAAAATAAAACCAAGCAACAACCAAGTCTTTCAGTAAAATGCAATAAATAATATTTTTAAAATTATGGTTTGAAATAACTGAACCCCGGTAGGCTTTATACTGTTTATTGTCCTTTTTCTATACAAAAATGAATGTGGTTTAATATTCCTTTGAAAGAAGGTCATCGGCAAATCATCAGTAAGGATTTAGTACTAAAAAGATTTACTCACAGATAAAACGATGCAAGCCTTCGAACTGCCAACCTCCGCTGAAAACGTCAGTAGCTTAACCAACGAGCCAGAATGGAATTTGGGAAAAGCTATATCATTTTAACCACTTTATTAAATGATTTATTTGTATTATATATTTAACAAAATTTACGATGAAGCGGTGTCGGATGACGCCGCTTCTACCAAGGTAAATCCGCCCCTGCTTGTGTCTATGTTTATGTGTATAATTCTGTGATGACGTTTGTGCCGGCCAGCAGCGTGCGTGCACCTCGACTCGACTATTCCGGCGGGTATCTGGTACCTCTCACCGGCACAGGTATCGGATAACTGTACCACCAAGAAAGGAAGAAATCACCTAGTATTTTTTGCCGCCACTGGGATTTGACTTGGGAACCCATGGTTCTCCTTCCACTTCATGGACCAGTAGGCAACACCCTTGGGTGCTATTTATGTGTGTATTTATGTGTATGTATGTGTGTTTATGTTTATTGATAGAATATCTATACCTGTTTTAGTGTATTATATGCTGTAGTAAGTTGCATAAGGTGGAGCAAACGATGTAGCTTTATTGTTAGTTGTGTTGCACACAAGTCACGATGATATTCAGATGTTTAATTGTTATATATGAAATGTTCAATCATTTAACAACTAAATCCTTGGTGGCTACTTTTTTTCTTCTTCTCATTCTTGTGAAGACCATTGTTTAGGCATCACCTTGTCATCCTGATTCCTGCTGACGGAAACACCTAAGTTTTATTGTCAGATAAAACTGTGGTTTGTCTTTGAACCGTTCAATGGTGAATTATGTTTTTCTAAAAGGTTGTGCTTTTCTGTTAAAGCAAAGCTAATATTTTCCTGTTACGATTCGTAATAGATAAGTGTATTCCATATCGTTTTGATTTCGAGTGTATCCCATATTGAATTAGCTTATTTCCCTTGAGAATTGAGAATCGTGAAGATGATACTCATTGAGTAACAAACAGATCACCTTTTCTGGCAATGCTGAAATTCAAGAAGAAAATCCCATTTGATGCAACTGTAGTTCCATGTATTGCTATGCAGGTGTGTTGTATTAGGAGATTGCACACTGTAGCTTCTGTTTTGTAATGTGGTTGTGATTGATTCAGATTCTTTTTACGAATATATGGGATTATTCTGAATCTTTTGAATACTCAGCTGAAACTTACAAGCTCTGAGTCGTTTATCCTTGTTTGCAGGAGTTTGTTCTAAGTTGCAATGGAAGACATGAACCAGCACCCGACTGTTTTCCAGAAGGTAGCTAACCAGCTACACCTGAGCTCCAGTCTCTCCCAAAATGTCCACGCTCGCTATGGCGGTATTCAGAGGCCTGCTATATATCAAAGGCATTATGCATATGGCAACTACTCCAATGCAGGATTGCAGACCTGCCAAGCTCCCCAGGGTTTATCGTTGATCGCCGCAAATGCTTCACCAGTGTTTGTACAGGCTCCCACGGAGAAAGGAGTTGCAGCTTTTGCCACTGACTTCCTCATGGGTGGAGTCTCTGCTGCTGTCTCAAAGACTGCTGCTGCCCCTATTGAGCGTGTGAAGCTTTTGATCCAAAACCAAGATGAGATGATCAAGACAGGTAGGCTCTCAGAACCATACAAGGGAATTGGAGATTGTTTCAGAAGGACAATGCAGGATGAAGGGGTTGTGTCTTTGTGGAGAGGAAACACTGCCAATGTTATCCGTTATTTCCCTACTCAGGTTTACCATTTGCCTTCATTTTGAGGATTGAAGTTTATGCATATAGAAATACATTGCCAGCTGCTACTCTGTACCTTATTCCACGTTATGATAGCCTAATCATTATTTTTCCACAGGCCTTGAACTTTGCTTTTAAGGATTACTTCAAGAGACGCTTCAACTTCAAGAAGGACCGTGATGGCTACTGGAAGTGGTTTGCTGGAAACCTTGCATCTGGTGGTGCTGCTGGTGCTTCCTCGTTGCTCTTTGTCTATTCATTGGACTATGCACGTACCCGTCTTGCAAATGATGCCAAGGCTGCAAAGAAAGGAGGTGAGAGGCAGTTCAATGGTTTGGTTGATGTCTACAGGAAGACGCTCGCATCTGATGGAGTTGCTGGACTCTACCGTGGATTCAACATTTCATGTGTTGGTATCATTGTGTACCGTGGTTTGTACTTCGGAATGTACGACTCCTTGAAGCCTGTGCTCTTGACCGGAGGCCTGCAGGTTGGCGTTTCTCTATTTTTAGTGTCTTTGCTTTTTATTGGTTTGTATAGGTGTTTGATAATATCGTAAGCTTATATGCATATATTCAAAGATTCATAGTTGGAAGTAGAGTGTGTTTTGGGGAATAAATGCTTGAAGTAGCATGACTTAAACTTTTGATCTGTTATGCTGCAATACCAAGAAGCCAATGCGAGAAATTGGATTTAAGATCTATAATATCTGCTTATGCTCAAATGTGTAAATGCTATCGAAGTTGGTTGTTATTTCGGAAGGGTGATTTAGGGTATTATTATGGCAGGAAGAGAACCTCATCTGTGGAGTTACTAACCCCAGTTTAATCTGGATATTTACAGGATAGTTTCTTCGCTAGCTTTGCTCTTGGGTGGCTCATTACCAATGGTGCTGGTCTAGCCTCATACCCAATTGACACAGTCCGAAGAAGAATGATGATGACCTCCGGTGAAGCGGTCAAGTACAAGAGCTCATTCGACGCATTCTCCCAGATTCTTAAGAACGAGGGTGCCAAATCTCTTTTCAAAGGTGCTGGTGCTAACATCCTTCGTGCCGTCGCTGGTGCTGGTGTGTTGGCTGGATACGATAAGCTTCAGATGATCGTTTTCGGAAAGAAATACGGCTCTGGTGGTGCCTAAGGTCAGACCATATAGCATCCTTTATTAGGATTAGATGTTGATGAAAATCTTTTTGCAGCTCAATGTGAGGATTCATTTGGAAAGACGTTTTACGTTTTTCCTCTTTTTCTATTTGAATAATTTTAAAAACTTTAGAGCGGGTTAGAACCTGAAAATCCCCCACACTCATTTCCCCTGTTGACAAAGGGTGTTTTATTTTTTTGGGACCTTTATATACACTTACCAGAGGTTATATATTCTCACACTCGGAATCTTTTGTTGATATGATTTCTTTTGTCAACGCCGTTTTCTTTCCCTTTGTGTGAAAGTCCCTGATTTTCAGATTCTTTGAAGTGATTATTTGATCTATCTCGTTTCCAATCTACAGAACTTTTGGGTTCATTCAATGTTGAAAATATGAACTTGAAAACAATATCGAGCTAATAAAGCAAGTACTATATTACAAACTTTTCCAACTCACAAAAAGAAGAACACAAATGTAAACGCAGATGGGATACATGTTACAAAATAAAGCTTAAACGTGAACATAGGAATAGCCAAATCCATTAGCCCTGTAAAAGCCTCTATAATAGCTCCAGGAAATGGTGGCATATGATTCTTCTTCTGTCGCATGTTATAGTTAAATTCTTATTAGCGTAAAACATAAACAAAGGCTAATTGAGATATTTGGAAAGAAACATATGCTTAGTAGAGCATTGATTAGTTGTAATAACAAAAGTATAAAACTCAAGATATTACTATAGTTACAATAAACTAAAAGATTGACGTAGAGCTTAACTTGATTACCTGCAATTCTGAAATCAAATCTTGCTCGATTGGTAACTTGTCTAGAAGCGATTATTATTTCTTCTTCTGTAATGCCTTTGACCTCGCTGCTTCTTTTTCCTTCGCGTAATAATTCTGTGTTCCATCCCTTCAATGATTCTTGCAAGCCATTTAAGATTTCCAGATGAAATCATGAAATATATTATGGATAGTCCAATACATAGTCCACTTCCATATCCCATTAGAGCAGCTTTCCAAAAATCATTGAGAAACTCAGAATTGCTTTCTTGATCATCTAGTGCAGATACAGTATTATTTGTCTCTGATACCCTATCATTGCCACAACCTTTTGAAATTGGAAATCCACGTAATCCATCATTACCTTCATATGAATTCTGCTGAAATGTAGCAAATTGAGGTCCTCTAGGGATGCACCCTTCAAGATAATTGTGGGATAGATTTAAAACTGCAAGAGATGTAAGCTGAGAAGCGAGTTGTTCTGGTATCTTTCCTGCTAGTTGGTTTAACGAAAGGTCCAATGACTCGACTACAGATAGATTTCCAAGTGATGATGGTATATGACCTTGTAACCCATTATGAGATAAATTCAACACCCGAAGTGAAATGAGATCTCCCAAAACACTAGGAATATGTCCTTCAAATTTGTTGTTGGAAAGATCGATAGTGGTGTACAAGGACAAGATTCTCACAACTTCAAACTGCAACCCCTTTGTTACAAGAGTTACTGAGTCTTGGTAATATCCATCTATTGGTTCCTTCATTGAATGATCAATTCTCCTCATTGCTTTCAAATGTTTAAAAAGACTTGTTGGTAATTCTGCTGAAAATGCATTGCCAGAGAGATCTACTATTCGAAGCTGAGGAAACAAATTAATCCTTGAAGTTCTAATAGCTCCATGTAATTTATTCGATCTCAAGCTTAAAACTTGTAGCTTCGGAAGAGTTCCCAACCACATAGGGAACATGTCGTTAAAGTGATTGTCTCCTAAATCAAGAACTTCCAGATGTTGGCAATTTACCAACGATCGTGGGAGTTTTCCCTCTAGCTTATTGCCATGCAAGTTGAAGCTTTTGAGTCCATTCTGAAAGCTAAAAGTCATTTGAAGATCCCCAGAAAGACTATTGCGTTGCATATCCAAAACCTCGAGTTGTCTACTCATGTTACCTAAACATTGTGGAATTGCTCCCTCCAAATTGTTTCTTGCCAAGTCTAAAACTCTTAATGATGTCACAGTGCAAACAGAAGAAGGGATCTCCCCACTTAGATTATTGTTTGATATAAAAAAGTATTCTATGAAATTTGGTGGAATAGGTAATGGCCCTTGAAGAAAATTGGACCGTAAATCAATCCAATATACATAAGATTCAGGAGGAATTGAGTCTACACTTTCCAGCATGTTGTGGGATAGGTCAAGATATTCCAATGAAAACATCCAATTAGACCATGCCCAATTAGGAATTCTTCCTTGAATCTTATTATATGAAAGATCCAAAGTTTTAAGACGCTTTGCAGATCTCAAAAACTCCAATTCTTTTACTTCACATGCAACCAATAGTAACCTAAAAAGAGATTTGGGTAAACTAAGTTTAACTTCGTTCTCATTGGTCAATGAGATGCGATTATATGAAAGATCAAGATCGGTAAGCTGATTATGGTTTGAAAAGTAGCTAACATCCACTTGACCACTAAAATTGTTAGATGAAAGATCAAGAACCTCTAGGTTCACCAGGTTTTGAATTGACTTGGGAAGATGGCCTTGCAGTTGATTGCCCTTTAAGTTAATCCAAACTAGTGTATTGTACTTGAAATCGTCAAGTTGACCAGAAAAGTGGTTATTCTTCAAGTCTAAACGATTTAGCGATGAATAGGATAATATCCATGATGGTATTGTTCCATTCAGGGAGTTATCTCCAAGGTCCAAATACTCTATGCGTGTGAGATTTGAAAGGGATTCGGGTATAGGCCCCCAAAGATTGCAATCTCTAAGAGACAAATGGTGAAGTGAAGTTAGATAGCTCAGAGATTCAGGAAAATTACTAGAGAAATTCACTCTAGAGAGATCTAACTTTATGAGAGATGCGCTGCTATTCCATTTAGTCTTTGGAAAATAACCACTAAGCTGAGCATTGGATCGTAAATCAAGAACTTCTAAGTTTGGCAAGTGAAAAATACTCTCAGGTATTATCCCATGCAATCCTGTGGATCCCAACTTCAGAATTGTTATATGAGAAGAGAAATTTGGAGGAATGGTAGAAGAGATGTTTACATTTGAAAGATCAAGCTCTTTTAATTGAGTCAAATTCTTAAGAAGCAATTTAAAATCGCGAGCTACAAGTCTTAGATCACCACTATAGATACGAAAATACTGTAATTTAGAAAGATGAGAGATTTCAGAAGGAATTTGACCTGAGAAAGACGAGCTGGAAAGATCAAGATGCGTCAAGCTCAAAAGCCTACCAAATGCAGGTGAAATGTGCGAATCAGAGAAGTCGTTCATAGAAAGGTTAAGTCTTTGTAGATGAGAGAGCTGGAAGAGGCTGTTGTTGGAATCAATCTTCCCTTTAAGCTGGCTGCAACTTAGGTCAAGTTCAATGACATGGCCACTCAACTCATCGCATTTCACTCCATCCCATATGCAGCAATCTCTGCTCATATTCCATGAAACCGTTTTTGGATAACACCAACTACGCGTAGGATCTATAGTAAGCGTTTCCTTGAATTTTAGAAGCGAAATGCTTTGATCTATAGGGCACAGGGTCGAAGAGAAAGAAAATTTACAGAGAAAGACAACTAACAGCACAACTGAGAGTTGCCTGTAGCCCATGTTTAGCATAAAAAAGAGTTCAAAAGTTGGTAATGAATATTAGTAAGAAAAAGCTATGCAAAGTTTTAGCAAGAATCAGGTTTTCTTTGAATTTTCAAAGTTGCTGCAAAGTGTATTCAGATGGTTTGTTTGTTAGATAATTGGTTGAAACTTGACCGAATTTGCATATATATTTTTATATCTGTTTGATTCAAGAAAAATACAACTTTGTCTTATAATAACAAAATAACAAGACTACTATATAAAGGCATGCTTTATCTTTCGCTTTCACTTTCTCCTCAAGTTTTGAAATTTTGTTAATTCAAGAAAATAGGAACTGAAACTCCCTCCACATTAATTTATGTGATATAACTTGACTCAAGTATCAAATTTAAGGAAAAAATGACTTTTGAAATTTATACTCCCCCGTTCCAATTTATGTGAATCTGTTTGACTGGACACGAAGTTTAAGGAAAAATGAAGACTTTTGGAATTTGCGGTCCTAAACAAGTCAAAAAGGGGCCCAGAGTATTTTTGTGGTTATAAAAGCTTCTTATTAAGAGTAGAATTGTAAGTTTAAGCTAAATTGTTACCAAATTTAGAAAGAGTTTATTCTTTTTGGAACAGACCAAAAAGGTAATAGATTCACATAAATTGGAAGAGAGGGAGTAATAGTCTAAAACATATCATAATATTTGGGTGGTTACAAGACATTTAAAAATTAAGGTCTCAAACATTTCATAATATAAAAATATTTGATTATACAAGCTTGATTAAAAGTAAAACAGATAAAGCGGAGGTTTAAAGTTAAATTGTTTCCAAATATAAAAATATTTTATTTTCTTTGAAATAAAATATTAAGAAAATTGCGTCATATAAATTGAAAGGGAGGAAGTTTTACCGTTCTAAGCACTCTACTGGAAATACATACTAGCTTGTAAAGTGCTTAGAAATTGCATTCAATTGTGTTTTTCTTGCATTTCAAAGTATAAACGCATTTCTTTGAATTTTCAAGTCCTTACACAAGTCTTTGGCGTTGAAATTTTAAATGAACAAATTTCAAAGCACAAATCTTGGGATCTTAAAGTGTATACTAGTATAGTATATAATATATATATATATATATATATATATATATATATATATATATATATATATATATATATATATATATATATATTTTATATATATATTCGGTTATTATTTTTACAACAGCGTATGGAGGGGAAAGTCAAGCAACTATAAATGCGTTCTCATAAATTATACCACAACAACCCACTATAATTTTACTAGTGGGGTTTGGGGAGGGTAGTGTGTACGCAGACCTTACCTCTACCTTGGGGTAAAGAGGCTGTTTCCAAATAGACCCTCGGTATCTTTCCCTCCAAGAACTCCCCACCTTACTCTTGGGGTGACTCGAACTCACAACCTCTTGATTGGAAGTGAAGGTTGCTTACCATCAGAGCAACCCCTCATAAATTAAAAATCAATTCAAAAGTTTAGAAAATGTTGTTATTATAAAGTCAATGCACAAGTCTTGGGAGGGAAATGTCAAATTTGGCTCTATTTGTCTAAGAAGGTATAATGTTTTGTTTTTGTTTATTTTTATTTTTCTTGTCCAAACACATCTAAATTGTTATTTTTTATTGAATTAAAAAAAACAATAAACACAAAATAGATTCCCTCAAGCCACTGTATCCAAAACCAAATCCAAGCCATTATTTCACTTGAAATTAATACTCCTCCTTCCTCAAACTAGCTATATATATTTTCAAACTTCAAATTCTCTATGTAAAATAAATACTTATTTGATACTCTTTACCGGAGAGAGACAAGTTTAAATTAATTCAATATAATTTATGAAGATTCATATATCTGATTCCAACTTATTTGAAATAGTTTGATATATACTTTCTACAAGATTATCCTATATCTCAAGTCATAAGTCCCAATCATAAGAAGCCATATAAGTAGGAAAACATTACTTTAAAATGGATATAATCAATGGTCTTCTTTTGTATTTGTCTAAAGAAATAAATTGTCAAACTACTTTTTCTTTCCCTCTGTATAAAAGTCTCTGATCTTCAAATTCATTGAAATTAATAAATAGTTTTGGAGCTATTGTCTTCCCTTTAAAATTATGTAGAGAGACATTCAAAGTTGAAAATATGTGAAAGATAATAAAGCAAGTAATATTACAAATGGAAACGTAGAGATGAGATACATGTTAAAAAATAAAGAATAGAAGTGAACGCAGGAATAGCCAAATCCATTACTTCACCATCAAAGGATGCGGTGCAGTGAATGAGACTGTTCTTCCCTTAACCAGAGGTTTCGGGTTCGAGCCCTGGGTATGGAAAAATTCTTCGTAGGGAGCACTACCCTCCGAATGAGGCTCTACATGGGGCGAATCCGCATATAGTCGGGCTCCAATACGGGTATCGGACACCCGATGGGGAACCAAAAAACAAAAAAATTCATTACTTCAACCTCTTCTTATTTTTGACATCTAAAAAGTTCGATAAAATAAGAGAGTGAGTCAAACACTTAAAATTACGCATAAGTGCCTAAATAAAACTCTCTTACCGACTACATTGTGGATATTATTGTCCTTGTAGGAAAAGGGAATTTCAATTTATAGAGGTCACAATATTTTTTTCCAAGAAAGAGATCTGTTAAATATGGAAGAGCGATATATATTTTTCTTATATGAAAAGTAAAATCAATTATGGTAAAGTCTTTGTTTTTCCTTCAAGAAAAGGTAAAATGCAGATACAATAAGAAAATCAGGACAAACTCCTAACTATTTTTGGATCGTTTTATCCCAACAAATAAATAAAAGGTGTATTGAAAGAGAGAGAAGCTTTGTTTCTCACATCTATGGCGCTACCTACAGAGCTCAAAAATGGGTAGCACAAGCAGACATGGGCTTGAACCATAACTTTTGACACGGAGTAAAAATTTATTAAAATTGTAAAAATAGTAGATATGAACCCATAACTTTAATAATTATAATAGGTTTAATACCTAAAACCTTAAAAATTGAACACACAGGATTTAAATCCTGGATCCGCCTCTGCAAGCAGAGGAGGAATAGATTCATATGGTTACTTGTCAAATACTGTACCTTTTTTGTAGAACTATACAGGGGGGAATTTTGAAGATCAAAAGATAGTATATAGAACAGGAAACACTCCAATGTGTAACTTTGTATTAAATATATAAGTATATAGAAGGAATGTGCCACCTAACGGCGTAAATTATAGATAAAAAATATGAAAATTAAGATGTAATATTCAGTTCATAATCATCACATGTTTAATTTTCAGTATTACAGTGCTGCAATCCAATATAAGACGCAACAATTTCATCTTCTGTAGTGCCTTTGATTGCCTCGCTGCTTCTTTCGCCTTCTCATTGTGATTTTGTATTCTAGTTCTTCAACAATCCAAGAAAGCCAATTGGAATTTTGAGTTGAAAGCATGATATATGTTATGGATAATCCAATAATTAGCCCACTACCATATCCTATAAGAATTGCCTTCATAAATTCACTTAGAAATGTAGAATCACTTTCTTCGTCCAGCACAAACGCTGTGTTGTTTGTCTCTGGCATCTTGTTACTTCCATAACCTCTTGAAACTGGGAATCCACGTAATCCATCATTATCTTCATATGAGTTATTTTCAAAGGTATGAAATTGAGGTCCTTGAGGAATACATCCTTGGAGATGATTGTGGGAGAGATTTAAGAATGCAAGAGACGTCAGAGAAGCAAATTGTTGTGGTATCTCTCCTGAAAGCTGGTTAAATGAAAAATCCAATGATTCAACTACAGATAAATTTCCGAGTGATTTCGGTATATGACCCTGAAATCCATTATAAGATAAGTTCAAGACACGAAGTGCAATGAGATCTCCCATAATACTTGGAATTTGTCCTTCAAATTTGTTGCTCGAAAGATCAATAGTGGTGTAAACTGTCAAAATTCTAACATGTTATAGAGAAAAAATTGAAGACGTGGAATTTTTGCCAAGGTGGAGATTTGTTGAAATGTCAAATATTTCAGCTTCCCACATCGGTGGGTTAGCAATAGTTGGGGGGATTTTCCCCCTATAAAAGAAGGCTTAATGTTTAGGATTTAAACACACCTCTCATTTGCCTTCTCATCTGTTTAAGGCATTTGTATCTTCTCTCTTTAGTATTATTTCACTTGTATTTTTGGAGTGAAATAAAATATTGGTTGTGTCCGAGGAGTAAGTAAAATTAGCCGAACCTCGTAAATTCTGGTGTTCCCTTTATTGTTGCTTTATTGTCTTATTTATTATTTGGTGGCTGTCATAATTTTTGGTATAGTAGTTGTGACTTATTCACACTATATACATTTGGCTTCCGCAACAATTGGTATCAGAGCCAAGGTACTGTCTAAGTATGCTCTATGGTTGCAGCATAGTCTGATCATCCACATCAGAAAAGATTTATCTTGGTAACTGAGTCAAGGTTCTGTCTGAGTATGCTCTGTGGTTGCAGCTTAGTCTGATCTTCCACACCAGAAAGGAAATAATCTTGATTTGTGTCGTCAGCTATTAAATAATATTTGTGTCAAAGATGGGAGACAATAAACAAGAAGAATCTACATCAAGTGTCAACAATACGTCATCATTGGCATCTTCGCTTATGACAAGAATTGTGTCAAATGCGAAATTTGCGGTAGAAATATTTGACGGGTCCGGACATTTTGGGATGTGGCAAGGAGAGGTTCTAGATGTCCTTTTTCAACAAGGGCTAGATCTGACCATTGAAGAAAAGAAACCAGATGTTATTGGAGAAGAAGATTGGAGAATTATCAACCGTGTTGCTTGCGGTACCATTCGATCCTACCTTGCTAGAGAGCAGAAATATCCATACACAAAGGAAACTTCTGCAAGTAAATTATGGAAAGCACTGGAGGATAAATTTTTGAAGAAAAACAGTCAAAATAAATTGTACATGAAGAAGAGACTGTTTCACTTCACCTATGTTCCTGGTACCACGATGAATGAACATATCACCAGTTTCAATAAGTTGGTCACAGATTTGCAAAATATGGATACAACTTATGATGATGGTGACTTGGCCTTAATGTTGTTGGCGTCACTTCCTGATGAGTACGAGCACCTTGAAACTACTCTACTCCATGGAAATGACGAAGTTTCTCTTAGAGAAGTTTGTTCGGCTTTATACAGCTATGAACAAAGAAAGCGAGAAAAACAGAAGGGCGGAGAAGGAGAAGCACTATTTGTGAGGGATTGTCCTCAAAATCAAACGAGGACAAAGAAGGGAAGATCCAAGTCAAGATCCAGACCCAGCAAAGATGAATGTGCCTTTTATCGAGAAAAAGGGCACTGGAAGAAAGACTGTCTGAAGTTGAAGAATAAGGCCAAACATAACAATGGAAAGGCCATTATGGATTCAAATGTAGCTGATTGTGATGATTCAGACTTCTCATTAGTTACAACAGAGTCATCAACATCATCAGACATATGGTTGATGGACTCGGCTTGTAGCTATCATATGTGTCCCAACAAGGACTGGTTCGTGGAATTTCAAGAAGGAGAATATGGAATCGTCCACACAGCGGATAACAGCCCTCTTACCTCATATGGCATTGGTTCAATACGATTAAGGAACCATGATGGAATGATCAGAACATTAACAGATGTTCGATATGTACCGGATTTGAAGAAGAATCTCATCTCTGTGGGAGCCCTAGAATCAAAAGGGTTCAAAATCATTGCAGAAAATGGAGTGATGAGAGTATGCTCTGGTGCACTAGTGGTAATGAAGGCTAATCGGAAGAATAATAATATGTACCGCTATCGTGGCAATACAGTTATTGGGACAACGACAGTGACATCCAGTGACGACAAAGAGGCAGAAGCAACCAAGCTATGACACATGCGCTTGGGACATGCTGGAGGAAAATCCTTGAAAACTCTATCAGATCAAGGATTGTTAAAAGGAGTAAAGGCTTGCAACTTGGAGTTTTGTGAGCATTGTGTTAAAGGGAAACAGACAAGGGTTAAATTTGGTACAACGATCCATAATACTAAAGGCATTTTGGATTATGTACACTCTGATGTTTGGGGTCCTTCCAAAACACCTTCATTGGGTGGGAAACACTATTTTGTAACCTTTGTTGATGATTTTTCTCGAAGAGTGTGGGTGTATACAATGAAAAACAAAGATGAAGTGCTGTGAATTTTTCTCAAATGGAAGACGATGGTGGAGAATCAAACAGGCAAGAGGATCAAGTGTATTCGCACAGACAATGGAGGTGAATACAAAAATGATCATTTCAATAAGGTCTGTCAAAATGATGGCATCGTCCGACACTTCACTGTCAGACATACACCACAACAGAATGGAGTGGCTGAACGTATGAACCGGACCTTGCTGGAGAAGGTACGGTGTATGTTGTCCAATGCTGGCTTGGGCAAAGAATTTTGGGCTGAGGTAGTTACATACGCATGCCACCTCATTAATCGCTTACCATCTGCTGCTATTGATGGCAAGACACCATTTGAAAAATGGTATGGAAAGCCTGCTTTAGATTATGACTCTTTGCACGTGTTTGGCTCAACTGCATATTATCATGTGACGGAGTCAAAATTGGATCCAAGGGCAAAGAAGGCTATTTTTTTATGGGAATTACTTCTGGAGTCAAAGGATATCACTTATGGTGTCCTATGACAAAGAAAGTAATATTCAGCAGGGATGTTACCTTTGATGAATCTGCTATGGTAAATAAGGTAACAGAGGACACCAAACAAAATAAAGGTGCTTCTAAGCAGGTGGAGTTTGAGGGAAAATTTATTTTTCCTACACAAGAAGCAGAGGAGGAAACAAATGAAGATTACCCACTGGAAGAAGAGCCAGTAGAGGAGATTCCAACTCAGGAACCTCAACAACAACTTGAATCAATAGTAACCAGCAGGCCAAAAAGAACAATAACGAAACCTGTTCGTCTCATAGAGACGGTTGCTTGTGCAACCTCAATTGTAGCTGATGATGTTCCTTCCACTTATAAAGATGTTGTCCAAAGTTCAGAAGAAGATAAGTGGAGGATTTCCATGAATGATGAAATACAGTCCCTTCATCAGAATCATACATAGAGATTGGCCAATCTCCCGAAGGGAAAGAAAGCAATTGGGTGCAAATGGGTATTTGCAAAGAAGGAAGGATTTCCTAACCAAGTAGATGTTCGCTACAAAGAAAGATTGGTGGCCAAAGGATATGCTCAAAAGGAGGGAATTGATTACAATGAAGTATTTTCTCCAGTTGTAAAACATTCCTCCATTAGAATTATGTTGGCTTTGGTAGCACAATTGGATTTGGAACTAGTTCAGATGGATGTAAAAACTGCATTTTTACATGGAAACGTGGAAGAGGAAATCTACATGACTCAGCCAGAAGGATTCAAAGTTGTTGGAAAAGAAAATATGGTGTGCAAACTTGAAAAATCGTTGTACGGATTGAAACAATCTTCTAGACAATGGTACAAGCGATTTGACGAGTTTATGTTGCGGCAAGGGTACAAGAGAAGCAAATACGATCATTGTGTGTATTTGCACAAGCTTAAAGATGGTTCCTTTGTATATCTTCTCCTATATATTGATGATATGTTGATAGCTTCCAAGAATTCCGAAGAAATTGATAAGTTGAAGATTCAACTGAAGAAGGAGTTCGAGATGAAGGATCTGGGTGAGGCAAAGAAAATTCTTGGCATGGAGATAATTAGAGATAGACGTTCAAAGAAACTCTGTTTATCTCAGAAAGAATATTTGAAGAGAGTACTACAACGTTTTGGCATAGATGACAAGACTAAGCCAGTTAGTACTCCACTTGCTCCCCATTTTAAGCTAAGTACTACTATGTCGCCAATGGATGAAGCTGAACGAGAGTATATGTCAAAGGTACCATACGCAAATGCTGTTGGTAGCTTGATGTATGCAATGGTTTGCACAAGGCCTGACATTTCACAAGCTGTTGGAGTTATTAGCAGATATATGCACAATCCAGGGAAGGAGCATTGGCAAGCTATGAAGTGGATTCTACGGTATATTCATAATACTGTAGATGTCGGGTTAGTTTTTGAGCAGGAAGACAATCAGTTTGTAGTTGGATATTGTGACTCAGATTTTGCGGGTGATATGGACAAACGAAGATCAACTACTGGTTATGTGTTTACTTTTGCAAAGGCACCAGTTAGTTGGAAGTCTACTTTGGAGTCAACAGTTGCTTTGTCTACAACAGAGGCAGAGTACATGGCTATTACAGAGACTGTGAAAGAGGCAATTTGGCTTCAAGGATTGCTAAAGGGGCTTGGTGTTGAACAAAAAGATATCACAATTTTTTGTGATAGTCAAAGTGCTATTCAATTAGCGAAGAACCAAGTTTATCATGCAAAGACGAAGCACATTGATGTTCGGTATCATTTCGTACGAGAAATCATAGAAGAAGGTGGAGTCACGGTGAAGAAAATTCATACTACGGAGAATCATGCTGATATGCTGACAAAGGTGGTGACTGCGGTCAAGTTTCAATATTGTTTGGATTTGATCAACATTGTTGAACACTGAAGATTGAAGATGAAGACACAACCAAAATTTGTTATAGAGAGAAAATTGAAGACGTGGAATTTTTGCCAAGGTGGAGATTTGTTGAAATGTCAAATATTTCAGCTTCCCACATCGGTGGGTTAGCAATAGTTGGGGGCATTTTCCCCCTATAAAAGAAGGCTTAATGTTTAGGATTTAAACACACCTCTCATTTGCCTTCTCATCTGTTTAAGGCATTTGTATCTTCTCTCTTTAGTATTATTTCACTTGTATTTTTGGAGTGAAATAAAATATTGGTTGTGTCCGAGGAGTAAGCAAAATTAGCCGAACCTCGTAAATTCTGGTGTTCCCTTTATTGTTGCTTTATTGTCTTATTTATTATTTGGTGGCTGTCATAATTTTTGGTATAGTAGTTGTGAATTATTCACACTATATACATTTGGCTTCCGCAACAGGTAGTACTTATCTCCAAGGTATGTAGGTGTCTTCATTGTTTGATTAATTACCCTCATGGCTTTCAATTGTTGAAACAGACTTGTTGGTACGTTTCCTGTGAAGGCATTGTAAGAGACATCTAAGATTCGAAGCTCAAGAAACATGTTTTCATCCCTTGAAGTTCTAATGGATCCATACAATTTATTCGATCTCAAGCTTAAAACTTGCAGCTTTGGTAGAGTTGCCAACCACATAGGGAATGTATCGTCGAGGTGATTATTTCCTAAATCAAGAACTTGCAACTCTTTGCAATTGGCCAAAGATCGTGGGAGTTTCCCTTGTAGCTTATTGTCATGCAAGTTGAGGCTTCTAAGTGAATTTCCAATGGTAAAAGTTTTAGGAATTGTCCCAGAAAGATTGTTCTGGTGCATATCCAAAACCTCGAGGGTACTGATATTAGCCAAACATTGCGGGATCTCTCCAATCAAGTTGTTTTTCGCCAAATCTAGAACTCGTAATGAATCCAAATTGCAAACATATGAAGGAATTTCCTCACTAAGATCATTGTTTGATAGGAACAAGTATTGTGTGGAATTTGGTAGAATAGGTAGTGACCCCTGAAGAAAATTGGACTGCAGATCAATAAGATATAGAGAGGGAGAAGGAATTGAGTCCATATTTCCCGAGCCCATATTTGTCAACATATTGTGGGACAAATTAAGACGGTTCAATGAAAACATCCAGATAGGCCATACCCAATCAGGAATTCTTCCTTGAATCTTGTTATTTGAAAGATTCAAATCGAAAAGTTGCTTTGCTGATCTTAGAAACTCCAATTCTTTTACTTCACATGCGACCAATGCTAAGTTCCAAAGAGATTCGGGCAAAGTAAAATTAACTTTGTTCTCACTCGACAATGAAGTGCCATTATATGAAAGATCAAGATTCCGAAGATTTTTGAGGTTTGAAAATAAGCTGACATCCGCATTTCCACTAAAATTATTTGATGAAAGATCAAGTGAATTTAGGTACACAAGATTTTGAATTGACTTAGGTAGATGGCCTCGCAGCTGATTCCGTTCTAAATAAATCTGTGCAAGTGAATTGGACTTGAAATTATCCTCAAGTTGACCAGAAAAGTAGTTATCACTCAAGTCTAATCCAATTAGTGATGGAAGGGAGAATATCAATGATGGTATTGTTCCAACCGAGGGGTTGCTCTGATGGTAAGCAACCCCCACTTCCAACCGAGAGGTTGTGAGTTCGACTCTCCCCAAGAGCAAGGTGGGAAGTTCTTGGAGGTAAGGATGCCGGGGGTCTATTCTCTCTACAGTCTCTCTACCCTAGGGTAGGGGTAAGGTCTGCGTACACACTACCCTCCCTAGACCCTACTAAGTGGGATTATACCTTACCCCTACCCTGGGGTAGAGAGGCTGTTTCCAAATAGACCCCCGTGCATCCTTCCCTCCAAGAACTTGCCACCTTGCTCTTGGGAGACTCGAACTCACAACCTCTTGGTTGGAAGTGGAGGTTGCTTACCATCGGAGCAACCCCTCTTGTCGAGATGTGATAATTGGAGAAATTGTTCCAGGAAAGATCAAGCTTTTGGAGACGAGAGAGTTGGAAACGGTGATATTGGAATCAACCTTCCCTGCAAAGCAGCAGTTATTGAGATCAAGTTCAATGACATGGCCAGTCATCTCATCGCATTTCACTCCATCCCATAAGCAACAATCTCTGCTCATATTCCATGAACTTGTTTTAGATTTAAGAGAAGCAAATGTATCTATAGTAAACGTCTCATTGAATTTTACAAGGGAAATGCTTTGATCTTTGGGGCAAAGGGATGAAGATAAAGCAAATTCAAAGAGAAAAATAACTAAGAGCACAACTGAGAGTTGCCCGTAGCCCATGGTTGCATAAAAGGGTTCAAAAGTTGGTAGTGAGAATTACGAAAAAGCTATGCAAATATATATATAGGACATTAAACTTTTTTTTTATGAATTAAATTGTGTACAAGTTGTTGAAATCTCACTATATATCCATGGAAATAAAAGCGAAGACCAAGGAAAATGGAAGCATCCAAATTCGGCCTTATTTAATGTCATTTATGTTGTCCTCCCTCCTGTCCAAAATAGTTGATGGTATGTTCAACAATGGTTTGATTCTTCTTGTTTCTTACAACGGGGTTGCCCAGTAAGCTTAGAAGTTTTGGCCAGAGTTGTTCACACGCTCGAAATGCAAACCAAGGTGGAGATTGAAAATGTTGGTTTATGTTTAGTCAACAATGGCATGCCAATTGGAAGGGTTGGTGGAAAGAGTTGGTGTGGATGCTAGGAGGAAGCTTCCTCCTTTGATGTCACCCATGACATCAAGAGGAGGTAGTTTGATGTCACCAATGACATCAAGAGGAGGTCTTTACTTCTATAAATAGATGCACTCCTTCATTTGTAGAAATCATCCCAAAAATAATACAACACATTGTAGTAAGTAGAGAGTTAAGAGAGAAATTCTCTTAAGTGTAATTGGGAACTCTCCCCTTCCTTTATTAATATTAAAAAGGCAACTGTTCTCTGGTGGACATAGGATTATTTTGATCCGAACCACGTTAAATCTTGTGTTCTTTCTTTTACGTTTCCGCTAACAATTGGTATCAGAGCAACAAGATTCTTTAACAATCCAAGGAGGAAGAACAAGCAAAGATGAGTTCCATGAAGTTTGAAATTGATAGATTCAATGGACGCAACAACTTCAATATCTGGAAGATCCAGATGATGGAATTACTACGGAGGGAAGGTTTAATCCATGCTATTGACGGAAAGTATCCTAAGGATATATCAACTCCCGACAAGGAGAAGATTGAAGGGGATGCATTGAGTGCAATCCAACTATCCCTTGCACCTAACGTGCTTTGTGAAGTGAGTACGGGTACCGAAGAGACGACCAAACAGTTCTGGGAAAAGTTAGAAGGGCTATACCAAGACCGATCAGTGACAACAAGGATGTTGTTACAACGACGTCTGCACACATTTAAGATGGGGTCAGGTACTTCGTTACAAGATCATTTAGATGCGTTCAATAAACTTGTCATGGACTTACAGATTGCAGGAATTAAAAAGGAGGAGGAGACGCTTGCATGTGCTTTGCTATTTTCATTGACTTCAGGATATCATGATATTGAGAATTCAATGATGTATAACAAGGAGCCTATCAAGCTTGAGCAAGTGCGGCAGACACTTAACTCTAGTGATGTGCGGAGGCACATTGAAGGAGATAGAGATGACCAGGCAAGTGGGCTCTTTGTGAGAGGCTGGACTAGCAAACAGGGAAAGAGCAAATCAAAGTCTCGTGTGAACAAGAAGAATACAGAGTGTTGGGGTTGTGGCAAGAAGGGCCACTTTGAACGAGACTGCCCAATGTCAAAGTCCAAGGAAAAGGCGAGTGCATCCACAGTTGAACAAGTACATGATTTTGATAATGATTATGTACTAACAACATCGTGTAATAATAATAGTAGTTATGGAAACAAATGGGTGTTAGACTCTGCTTGCACTCTGCATATGACGTTCCGAAAATACTGGTTTAGCAGCTATGAGAAAAGTGGAGGAACTGTAGTAATGGGCAATAATGCAACTTGTGCAATAGTTGGCATTGGCTCAGTTCGGGTTCGCTGCCATGATGGAGTCGTGAGGACTATTACACAAGTCCGTCATGTTCCTGATCTGAAGAAGAATTTGATCTCCCTGAGTACTCTGGATGAACAAGGCTACAGGTACATGAGCGAAGCAGGAACTATAAAGGTGACTAAAGGTTCTTTAGTCATGCTGAAAGGCAAGCTGGAGAACGGCCTTTACACATTGGCCGGAAGCACCATTGTTGGCTCTGCAAATGCATTTAGAGTGCAGTTATCTAATGATGACAAGGCAAGACTATGGCACATGAGACTGGGTCATATAAGCGCACGTGGACTGGAGATGTTGAGCAATCGTAACCTTTTGGAAGGTGAGAAGATCAGCATACTTGACTTCTGTGAGCACTGCGTTCTAGGGAAGCAAAAGAAGGTCAGCTTCAGCACTGGCAAACACAAGACAAGAGGAGTGCTAGACTACATCCATTTAGATTTATGGGGTCCCTCTAAACTTCCATCGAAGGGCAAAAAGAGGAATCTTCTCACTTTTATTGATGATTTCTCACGAAAGGTTTGGGTGCATTTTTTGAAGGCAAAAAGTGATGCTTTTGAAGCATTTAAAGAGTGGAAGATTTTGGTTGAAAATTAAATGGAGCGGAAAATCAAGTATCTTCGCACAGACAATGGCTTGGAGTTTTGCAATGAAGAGTTTAATAAATTCTGCAAGGTTCATGGGATCTCAAGACATATGACTGTCAGGCATACCCCACAGCAGAATGGAGTTGCCGAGAGAATGAACAGAACTCTTCTTGAAAAGGATCGTTGTATGCTCCTACAAGCCAAAATGTCCAAAGTATTTTGGGCTGAAGCAGTTCACACTGCTGCTCATATTGTCAATCGATCTCCAGCATCGACAATTGACTTTAAGACTCCGAATGAGGTATGGTCAGGTGAACCCTCTAACTATTCATACTTACGAGTATTTGGGTGTCCAGCTTATTATCACGTTAATGAAGGAAAGCTTGAACCAAGGGCTAAGAAGGCCATATTCGTAGGGTATGTAGATGGAGTAAAATGGTACAAACTTTGGTGTTTGTATTTACTCAAATTTATAGTTAATAGAGATGTCACCTTTGATGAATCCTCTATACTTGATCCCCGTAAAGTTTCCGTGGAGTTTCAGGAAACAAGAATGACGAGCAGGTGGAGCTTCCGGTGGAGCTTGCCAAGGAAAAGGATCAAGAGACTCAGGTTAAAGATGAGTCAGAAGATGTAGACCTTGAAGAACTTGCTGTCAATGAACCATACACAATTGCAAAGGGGAGGGAGAAGAGGCAAACACTAGAACCGGAACGCCTTATAAATCAAGCAAACTTGATTGCATATGCGTTCGTAGCTGCACAAGAAGAGATTAAGGATCTGGAGCCCTCCTCGTATATTGAAGCAACTTCTTGCAAGGATGCTGTACAATGGCGGTTAGCCATGATTGAAGAGATGGAGTCTCTTCACAAGAATCAGACATGGGTCTTAGTGAAAAGACAAAAGGGGAAGAGGACAGTTGGATGCAAGTGGGTCTACCGAAAGAAAGAGGGAATTCCTGAAGTGGAAGATGCTAGGTTCAAGGCGAGATTGGTTGCAAAAGGATTCAGTCAGAAGGAGGGAATTGACTACAATGAGATTTTCTCTCCAGTCGTGAAGCATAGCTCAATTCGCGTGCTACTAGCATTGGTTGCCCAATTTGACTTGGAGCTTCAATAGCTTGATGTCAAAACTGCTTTCTTACTCGGTGATCTAGAAGAGACAATCTATATGGATCAGCCTGAAGGTTTCCTAGCTGTGGGAAAAGAAGATCACTTATGCCAACTAAAGAAGTCTTTTTATGGTTTGAAGCAATCCCCTAGACAGTGGTACAAGAGGTTTGATGCATTCATGACTACACATGAATTCTCAAGGAGTGCATTTGATAGCTGTGTGTATCACAAGAAGATGTCTGGTAACTCAATGATTTATTTACTGTTGTATGTTGATGATATCCTTATTGCTGCTAACAACATTACAAAGATAAATGCTTTGAAGAAACTGTTGAGTAAGGAATTTGACATGAAGGATTTAAGAGCTGCAAAGAAAATCCTTGGTATGGAGATTTTAAGAGAAGACGGTGTTGTACATCTTTCTCAGAAGAGGTATATTGAAAGGGTTCTCAAGAGATTCAATATGCATACGTGCAAGCCTGTAAGTACACCGTTAGCTCCTCATTTTAAACTTTCAGAGTTACAAATGCCTCAGTCCGAGGATGAGGTGGAGCATATGTCAAAGATTCCTTATGCTAGTGCAGTTGGTAGCATTATGTATGCTATGGTATGCACACGTCCAGATATTGCTCAATCTGTAAGTGTGGTAAGTAGATACATGTCCAGCCCAGGAAAGAGGCATTGGGAAGCTGTCAAGTGGATATTGAGATATCTCAAAGGAGCTTCTGGTGTTGGTCTGACCTTTCGAAAAAGTGGTGGAGATATTTCAATTCTCGGTTATGTAGATTCTGACTATGCAGCAGATCTTGACAGAAGAAGGTCCACAACTGGATACATCTTTACCCTCGTTGGCAGTGCCGTTAGTTGGAAGTTGACTCTGCAGTCGATTGCCGCTTTGTCTACGATAGAAGCAGAATACATGGCAGCAGCGGAGGCGGTGAAGGAAGCTATCTGGTTGAAAGGTTTAGTAGCGGAATTAAGTTTGGTTCAGCTGGAATCAACTCTTAGATGTGATAGTCAGAGTGCTATTCATCTAATGAAAAATCAGAGATTTCATGAGCGCACTAAACACATTGATGTCAAATTTCATTTTATTCGAGATGTTGTTGAAGAGGGAACTATCAAGGTCGTGAAGGTTATCACAAACGATAATGCTGCAGATATATTGACCAAGATAGTCTCACTCGCTGAGTTTGCACACTGCAAGGACTTGGCGGGGGTGTACATCAACTGATGCAACTCCAAAGAGAACAATTGTTAGGTGGAGGTGGTATGTTCAACAATGGTTTGATTCTTCTTGTTTCTTACAACGGGGTTGCCCAGTAAGCTTAGAAGTTTTGGCCAGAGTTGTTCACACGCACGCTCAAAACGCAAACCAAGGTGGAGATTGAAGGTGTTGGTTTATGTTTAGTCAACAATGGCATGCCAATTGGAAAAGTTGGTGTGGATGCTAGGAGGAAGCTTCCTCCTTTGATGTCACCCATGACATCAAGAGGAGGTAGTTTGATGTCACCAATGACATCAAAAGGAGGTCATTACCTCTATAAATAGATGCACTCCTTCATTTGTAGAAACCATCCCAAAAACAATACAACACATTGTAGTGAGTAGAGAGTTTGGAGAGAAATTCTCTTAAGTGTAATTGGGAACTCTCCCCTTCCTTTGTTAATATTAAAAAGGCAACTGTTCTCTGGTGGACGTAGGATTATTTTGATCCGAACCACGTTAAATCTTGTGTTCTTTCTTTTACGTTACCGCTAACAGTTAATTTAGTCAATTTTGTTGCTAATTAATGTTAAAAGGTGAATTTTTAAATTTATGTGAAAACAACAGAAAAATCACTTATTTTGGACCAGAGAAAGTATTTATCAGCTCGTGAAAGAAAATATATGGGTAGAATTAGGACAACTTAATTAGGAGTCAATGAAAAGTAAAGACCAATTTATAGGAATAAGTCAAATTCATGCAACGTAGAAGGTGGAGAAAATTAAATTTTGATTTTGGAATAGGTATGGTCCCATTAATATTGTTGGACCTTAAATCAATAGAATCTAGAGATTGAAGAGAACCATCAAGTGATGTGGTGCAGTGGATGAGACTGCTCCTTTCTTAATCACAGGTCTCGAGTTCGAGCTCTAGGTATGGAAAAATCCTTGGTAGGGAGCGCTATCCCCCGTATGAGGCCTTACCCGGCGCGAATCCGAATACAGTCGGGCTCCAATGCGGGTACCGGACACCGGGTGGGAAACCAAAAAAAAGAGACTGTAGAGGAATTCACACATTTGTCAACATATACTGCGGGATTAATTAAGTATTGCAGGTTTCAGCGATGCTAAAGAAAAGCAACTTTCTAAGTTTATATCTCAATTATAATCCAGGTATAAAATGTGTAAAATAGGTATATAATCTATAAAGTAAAAAAGTGAAACCCAGTGGCTATTTATGCAAAGGTGCTATATTTTAAAATACCTCTCATAAAAAATGCACGAGGTACTGTTGAAATAAAAATAAATGCACTCCGACCGTGTCGTGTCATTCAAAGAGTTTAGGGTTTTAGTAAAACATTACGCCAACATCTTCTTATCCTTGACATCTGAAAATTTGAAAAACAAGATAGTGAGTCAAACTATATTATACTTTGTACAGCTTGAGTCAACTTATTCTCAGAGGCGGAGCCAAGATTTTAAGGTTATGAGTTTTGATCTTGTCATAAAACCCTAGCTCGTTTTAGTTATTGGGTTCGCAATTGGATATTTTTATATATTTAATAATTTTTGCAATACAAATATAATGTTTAAACAAAAGTTATTGAGTTTGACCGAACCCGTATCTGCCACACTACCTCCGCCCCTGCTTATTCTATTTTAATTTCTTCTACTAACTGAGTACGTTTGTTTTTAAAATAGTTATTACAAAGAAAAATATGCTCTGTATAGCATTCGGTTAGTTGCTCATATAACAAAAGGCATGAAACTAAGATATTGATGGTTTTGATATCACCAATTCCAACTATCTCACAGGAAGAAGTATTCCCCATCTTCACTACTCCAAAGTCTCCTGCTTTGTATGTTGTGAAGAAATCTTTTCGGGATGTGGCGTGGTATGATGCTGCAGTATCTACCACCCATTAGTTTTCTTCTTGACTTGAGACGTGAAGGCATGTCTCTTCTTGGATGGAACAAATGGCTACCTCTCCGTGGGTTGTGACTAATGCATCTCCATCCTTTTGCTTCAACTGCTCCTTCTCCTTATGCAATTTTCTGCAGTTCTTCTTTAAATGCCCCTTTATTCCACAGTGGTAGCATGCATATGATGACTTCATACCATCTGTGGATTTTCCCCTACTCTTGCTTCTGCCTCTCCTCTTATCTGTAATAAGGGCATGCGACTCACCATGATCGATGCCCTTTCTTCTGGCTTCTTCATTAAATAAGGCATCTTTAACTATAGACATAGTCAGATTTCCACTAGGAGCTGAATTACTGAGAGAGACTACCAGCGTCTCCCAGCTATCAGGAAGAGAACTAAGAAGTAGTAAGGCTTGCATCTCATCCCCGAGCGGCATGTCAACAGACGATAATTGATTTATCAAGCTCTGAAACTCACTGGTATGCTCGGCAACTGAAGTTCCGTGCTTTAACTTCAAATTTACCAAACGCCTCATCAACAAGGCTTTGTTCCTAGCGGTCTTGGCTTGATACATCCCTTCTAACTTCACCCAGAGGGCATACACATCTGTCTCTTGTGCAACATGATGAAAAACGCTATCGTCAATCCATTGTCGAATTTGACCGATAGTTTTTCTGTTTAATTTCTTCCACTCTGCTTCTTTGGTGGAATCGGGGTTTCTACCCTTTTCTTCTATGGGATCAAACAAATCTTTACAACTGAGGAGATCTTCCATCCGAGGTCTCCACAATGTGTAATTTGTGGCAGTAAGCTTTATCATAGCTCTAGATGATGATGACTCTTCCATTATGTCTTTAAAATGGCTTGGTCAAAATTTTGGAGCAGAATCTCACCAAACGAAACTCACCAACGCGTCCGGAATGGTGAAAAATGGTAGGATTGACTCTTCTTGGGTCAAAATAGGGCCTCCAGAAAATTTTCAAAATTTACACCAAACTTTTGGGGTTAAATCGACAATATACTGAACTTGTGGGGCAGATTTATAATTTCAGTAACTTCAGGGGTTATTTTATAAATTTCTAAAAAATTATGATGACTGGGCGCTAACTAGATGCTGACTGGATGCTGACGTGGCGCTGACTAGATGCTGACTGGATGATGACGTGGCGCTGACTTGATCTAATAAAAAAACAACCTCGTCGATCTGAACGAGGTCAGATTCCATCAACTCGATACCCAGAAACCGAGTATATTCTACTTTCTGAAGATGGAGAACCAGAGAGTTTCCATGAAGCTATATCTCATAAGGATAAAGAAAAATGGCTGCAAGCAATGACCGAAGAGATGAACTCTTTACAGAAAAACAACACTTATGAGATTGTGAAACTTCCACAAGGAAAGAAGGTACTGAAGAGTAAATGGGTATTCAAGTTCAAGAAAGATGGCAGAGGAAAGGTGGTGAAGCAGAAAGCCCGGTTAGTAGTCAAAGGATTCCTACAGAAAAAGGGAATTGACTTTGATGAAATATTTTCTCCAGTTGTAAAATTGACTTCAATCCGCATCATCCTTGGATTGGTAGCCAGTTTGAATTTGGAGCTTGAACAAATGGATGTCAAGACAGCATTTCTTCATGGTGATCTAAATGAAGAAATCTATATGGAGCAGCCGGAAGGTTTTGAGGTTTCAGGAAAAGAAAACCTCGTCTATAAGCTTACGAAAAGTTTATATGGCCTAAAGCAAGCACCGAGGAAGTGGTACAAAAAGTTTGACTCATTTATGGTAAGTCAAGGATATAAAAGGACTGCTGCAGATCAGTGTGTTTACATTCAGAGATTTTCGGATGGCAATTTTGTTGTACTTCTACTTTATGTAGACGACATGTTGATCGTCTGACAAGATGCAACAAAAATTAGACTGTTGAAGAAAGAACTCTCTAAGTCCTTTGAAATGAAAGACTTAGGTCCAGCTCAACATATTTTGGGATTGCAGATTACTCGAGATAGGAGAAACAAGAAGTTATGGCTATCTCAAGAAAATTACATTGAACGGGTGATCAAACGGTTCAATATGAGTAATGCCAAACCGGTAGGTGCCTCTTTGGAAAATCACTTCAAGTTGAGCAAGAGTTTGTGCCCCTCATCCAAGAAAGAGATTGAGGAGATGTCTACAATTCCATATTCTTCAGCAGTTGGAAGTCTGATGTATGCCATGGTTTGGACGAGGACAGATATCGCACATGCGGTAGGTGTGGTAAGTCATTTTCTTTCTAACCCTGGAAAGAAACATTGGGAGGCAGTTAAGTGGATTTTCAGGTATCTTAAAGGTACTTCAAAATCAAGTCTGTGCTTTGGGGGAGCTGATCCAGTCTTGGAAGGCTATACAGATTCAGATATGGCCGGAGATCCTGATGGAAGAAAATCAACCTCAGGATATGTTTATATTTTTGCAGGGGGAGCTGTGTCATGGTAGTCAAGATTGCAGAAGTGTGTTGCACTATCCACAACTGAAGCAGAGTATATTGCTGTAGCGGAAGCTGGAAAAGAAATGTTGTGGCTAAAGCGGTTTCTCCAAGAACTAGGGATAAATCAAACAGAGTATAAGATACATTGTGATAGTCAAAGTGCAATTGATTTAAGCAAAAACTCAATGTATCATTCTCGGACAAAGCACATCGACATTCGCTATCACTGGATACGCGAGGTGATGAATCAACAACTGTTGAAACTAGTGAAGATCCATACGAAGGAGAATCCAGCAGACATGTTAACAAAGGTGGTCACTCAAGAAAAGTTAGAACTGTGCAGAGACATAGTTGGAATAACTTTCAAATAGTAGCTGCGTTAGAATGCAGCTGAAGGGGGAGAATTGATAAGTTCAGCTGCTGCCAACTACCAATTCTAGAAGCCCACCATTGTTGAAGCCACCAACCCATTCTAGAAGCCAACATTGTTGAAACCTCCATTGTTGAATGAAGAATTCAACCACCAACCACCTTCTTTAAGGCTATAAATAGAGCCTTATGTTTTACACAGAAAAATCAATCCAGAGAGATTGAAATACAATCCAGGAAGAGATTGTGAGAGCAAAAAGAGAGTTTGGTGAGGTTTTTTTTGTAGAGAGAAATTCTTGGTGTAAATTCTCTGTAATTCTATTCTTGTGAAATATAGTTGTTTTTCCTCCCAAATAATCTTCATATTGATCTAAGAATCACAACAGGTTGCAGCAAACTAAAAGTCAATGTAGAATTTAACTTCAATACCTGAATTTTTAACTCCCCTAGAAGCAAATAATTTCATCTTTCTGTTGTGCCTTTGACGGGCTCGCTGCTTCTTTCGCCTTCTCACAGTGATTTTGTGTTCTAGTTCTTCAACAATCCAAGAAAGCCAATTGGGAGTTCGAGCTGAAAGCATGAAATATACTATGGACAATCCAATAATTAGTCCACTTCCATATCCCATAAGAGCAGTTTTCCAAGAATCATTGAGAAATTCAGAAGTGCTTTCTTGATCATCTAGCACAGATATTGTATTATTTGTCTCTGATACCCTATCTTTTCCACAACCTTTTGAAATCGGAAATCCATGTAATCTATCATTACCTTCATATGAATTCTTCTGAAATGTTGCAAATTGAGGTCCTTGAGGGATGCATCCTTCGAGATTATTATAGGAAAGATTTAAGACTTCAAGATATATAAGCTGAGAAGCAAGCTGTTCTGGTATTTTTCTTGCTAGCTCGTTAACTAAAAGGTCCAATGATTCAACCGAAGATAAATCTCCCAATGAGGGTGGTATGCGACCTTGCAACCAATTATGCGATAAATTCAAAACCCGAAGTGAAACAAGATCTCCCATAATACTTGGATTATGTCTTTCAAATCTGTTACTTGAAAGATCAATAGCGGTGTAAACTGTCAAAATCCTAACAAGTTCAAGCTCCACTCCCTTGGTTGCAACTGTTATGTAATCTTGGTAATATCTGTCTCCAAGATATCTTAGTGCTTCCATTGTTTGATCAATTGTCCTTAATGAAACAGGCTCGTCGGTAAGTTATCCGTGAAGGCATTGTAAGAGAGATCTAAGATTCGAAGCTTAGGAAACAAATACCCAGTTCTTGATGTTCTGACGGGTCTGTGCAATTTATTCGATCTCAAGCTTAAAATTTGTAGTTTTGGAAGAGTTCCCGACCACATCGGAGATGTGTCGTTGTGGGGATTATCTCCTAAATCAAGAATTTGCAACTCTTTGCAATTGGCCAAAGATCGAGGGATTTCTCCCTCTAGTTCATTGCCACGCAAGTTGAAGCTTCTGAGTACACTTCTGAGTACAAAATAGATTCCCTCAAGCCACTGTATTCAAAACCAAATCCAAACCATGTTAATACTCCTCCGTCCTCAAACTAACCATGTAAAATAAATACTTATTTGACACTCTTCACTAGAGTTGAGTTTAAATAAAGCAATATAATTTATGAAGATTTATATAAACCGATTCTAACATATTAGGGATTAAGACATAATTATTATTATGATATACTCTCTAATAAAGCAACTATATTACAAACTTTGCTAACACAAATGTAAATGCAGATGGGCTGTATGTTACAAAATAAAGCTTAAAAGTTAATCTAGGAAATAGCCAAATAAGATAGTGAGTCAAACACTTATAACTTACTTTTCAATTACTGGCCAAATCAATAATTATGAAAACTAAGATATTAATAGTTACAATAAAACTAAAGCTTGACTTGAATGCCTGGAGTTGTGAAATCAAATCTTCCTTGGTGCTTCTTTCTACTTTGCATAATAATTCTGTGTTCAAGTTCTTCAATGATTCTTGCAAGCCATTTCAGATTTCCAGATGAAATCATGAAATATATTATGGATAATCCGATGCATAGTCCACTTCCATAACCCATAAGAGCCGCTTTCAAAAATTCAATGAGTAATTCAGAATTGCTTTCTTGATCATCTAGCACATATAAAGTATAATTTCTCTCTGACACCCGATCTTTGCCACAACCTTTCGAAAGTGGGAATCCACGTAATCCATTATTACCTTCATATGAGTTATTCTCAAAGGTTTGAAATTGAGATCCTTGAGGTATGCATCCCTGGAGATGATTGTGGGATAGATTTAAGAATGCAAGAGACGTAAGAGAAGAAAGTTGTTGTGGTATCGCTCCTGAAAGCTGATTAAATGAAAGGTCCATCGATTCGACTACAGATAAATTTTCGAGTGAATTCGGTATATGACCTTGCAACCGATTATGAGATAAGTTCAAAACCCTAAGTGCAGTGAGATCTCCTATAATATTTGGAATATGTCCCACAAATTTGTTACTTGAAAGATCAATAGCGGTGTAAACTGTCAAAATTCTAAAAAGTTCAAACTCCAATCCCTTGGTTGCAATTGTTATGGAATCTTTGTAATATGCATCTCCAAGATATCTTGGTTCTTCCATTGATTGATCAATTGTCCTCATGGCTTTCAGATGTTGAAACAGACTCGTTGGTAAGTTACCCGTGAAGGCATTGTAAGAGAGATCTAAGATTTGAAGCTTAGGAAACAAATTCTCAATTCTTGATGTTCTGATGGGTCCATGCAATTTATTCAATCTCAAGCTCAAAATTTGCAGCTTTGGAAGAGTTCCCAACCATATCGGAGATGTGTCGTTGAGGTAATTATCTCCTAAATCAAGAACTTGCAACTCTTTGCAATTGGCCAAAGATCGAGGGATTTCTCCCTCTAGTTCATTGCCACACAAGTTGAAGCTTCTGAGTACACTTCTAGTGCTAAAAGTTGTTGGAAGATACCCAGAAAGATTGTTGTATTGCATATCCAAAACCTTAAGATAATCACTCATGTTGCCAAAACATTGCGGAATTTCTCCCTTCAGATTGTTTCTACCCAAATCTAAAAATTCTAGTGATGTTAAATTGCAAATAGACAAAGGAATCTCTCCACTAAGATTATTTTGTGACATTAACAAAACATAAAGGCCACTGATATTACTTAAGCAATGCAGAATATTTCCCTTCAGGTTGTTTCTCTCTAAACGCAAATTTTTCAATAATGTCAAATTGCAAATAGATGAAGGAATTTCCTCAGTGAGATTATTGTTTAAGAGAATTAGATATTGCAAGTTTCTCAAATTCCCCAATGAAGAAGGAATAAAACCATCTAGAATATTATTACTCAAATCTAGCGCAATAAGAGACCTTAAGTTACCTATTTCTTTAGGAATGGGGCCGGAAAGATGATTGTCACCAAGAAACAAAATGGACAAGTTGGTCAAATTTCCCAATGAAGCAGGAATAAAACCATCTAGAGTGTTATAACTCAACTGTAGCCAAGTAAGAGACCTTAGGTTACCTATTTCTTCAGGAATGGGGCCGTAAAGATGATTGTTGCAAGAGACAAAAAGGACAAGCTGGTCAAATTCCCTAATGAAGCAGGAATAGAACCATTAAGAAAGTTAGCACCCAATTGTAGGTGAGTAAGAGACCTTAGGTTACCTATTTCTTCAGGAATAGGGCCGGAAAGATGATTGCTATAAAGATACAAAAAGGACAAGTTGGTCAAATTCCCCAATAAAGCAGGAATAGAACCATTTAAATGGTTGTCCCATATGTAGAGGATCTGAAGCTTGGCTAGGGAGCCGATTTGTGATGGGATTGCTCCTGAAAGCTGATTGACCGACAAGTCAAGATAGACAAGATTAGTGAGTTTACCAATTTCAGGTGGAATGGTGCCAGAGATATTGTTCATGTGAAGATCAACATATTCAAGAAAAGGGAGAGATGAAAATGGAAAATCATAGAGTGTACCAATAATACTAGCATTTGTGATATTCAACCTGTTTACCCTGCCATTAAAGCATTCAACTCCATACCAGTCCTTGCATGCATTAGAACTTTCTGTCCATGAATCCAATAAGGAATTATTCTGGTTCTTGAAACTTGCTTTCCATTTTAGGAGAGCAGTTGCTTCCTCAGTGGAAGCAGCAAAAGTAATTGTAAAGAGAAATAAGAGAGTGAAAAACTGAAGAAGAGAATTTTTTTTGGGAACCATCATCATATGTTGCTAAACGATGTTGAGTTGGATTATTTTAGTTTTTGATCGATAGCTGAAGCTAAATAGCTGGAGACATTCAAAGTTGAGAATATGAAATTAGAAACAAATATCAAATGTAAACAGAAATGAAAAACGTGTTTTATAATAGAAAGTTTAAAAAGTGGACTGAGAAATCCATTATAAGTATGTCGGTTTCCACTTGAAACACATGCATGTTTACCATCCATTAGAACCAAGGTTTTAAAAACGTGAGCACAAGACGAGGCATTTTACATGTGTCTCAGCGACGCGTAAGCCTCGTGAACGGGCGTAAGCCCCATGGGTATTTAATTTTTAATATTTTATAAAATAATATAATTACAGTAAATATTTATAAATAGGTAAAATTGCATAAAATTGAAGAAAACTATAAATATGTGAAATATGTGTGTGTGTGTTCCATCTCCACAAAAAACTAGTCAAAACAATCTATTATATGCTAGTTACAAGCACAAGTAACTTGAGTCGAAAAGAATAAAGTTTTCTACATGGAGGAACAAAAAGGATGACTAACATGCAATTTGAACTTTGAACTTGCTACTATGAAGGATAATGAAATTCTCTATGTATTTGTAAAACAAATTAAATATTAGTTGCTTTTGGAAGATATTAGCAAACTAGCGGATAAAATAAAAAATTGGGAAAGACCATAAATTAGGGCTTCAATCAATTTAAAAGGTCTTTACTTTTAAATTTAATATATACATTTCAGTTCCCTTTTAAAATATTTTGAGTAATTACAAGATTACTTTTGAGAATTTGAATATTATGTGAAGGACTTATTCAATAAATTTTATTTTAATTTGAAAAAGTCTATGGACTTACGCCTCACTACAAAAGCGCGCCTCAAACACCCGGGCGTACGGCCCGAACGCCCGAACGTATGCCTCGAATTGCTGGGTGTAAATCCAATAGGACTGTTCAATGTAAAACATCCAGTTAGACCAACTCACAGGTGGTCAACGTTAAGATTTCCAAAAGTAGAAACAAATATCAAGCTAATAAGCTCAAATAGATTGTCAAGTCACAAAAAGAAAAAGCAAAAAACAAATGTAAACAGAAATGAGAAACATGTTTTATAAAGAAAGCTTAAAGGTGAACATAGGAATAGCAAAATCCATTATATGTCGGTTTCCACTTGAAACACATGCATGTTTACAATCCATTAGAACCGGTGTTTTAAAAAGCGTGAGCATAAGGCGAGACATTTTACATGTGTTTCAGCGACGCGTAAGCCCCGAGGCATGGAGCGTAAGCCCCATGAGTATTTAATTTTTAATACAACAACAATAACAACACCGATTCAGTAAAATCCCATTAGTGGGGTCTGGGGAAGGTAGTGTGTACGTAGACCTTACCCCTACCCCGAAGGAGTAGAGAGGATGTTTCGAAAGACCTTCGGTTCAAGAAGACAAAAAGACAAAAGGAGACAATGTGAGTAACACCACAAAAATAATATGAAAAGCAGGAACAACATGAAATCAAGAAGAAAGATACAAAGCAAAAGCAAAATAGTATCCTGATCGCATCGAACTCAACCTAAGGAAGAGTGGGCGCTAATACTTTTACCCAATAGCGTATCAGGGTCAATTTTCCACAAGGAGCTTCAATTTGGAGTTAAGTGTTTGTATGGTCTAGGACAATGTTTTAGCTCCTAATTGATCATCTAATCATTTTTGGTTTTCTTTTGATTATCAACTCAATATATCAAGTACAAATTTAAAGCTAAGTTATGCTAAGATATTATATCTAAGTTGTATGCAATATAGAGAAAGGCACTAGGGTCGTGGCATGTACCTAGGTGGTCAACTAACGGGCAGAGATTCCTAATGCAAGAATGATGAATATGAGACTTATGCTATAACCATTGCACTTTTGCACCCACTCTCACACCTCTCGGTAGAGAGAGTGATTTTGCCCAATTGACTCTCTCGAGACCAATTGGGTAGGCCAATTTGCCCAAGCAACTTATGGTTCAAATTGGGTAATTACTCTCTTGAGGTTTAACCCGTTAATTGGGACTACCATTCTCATGGGTCCATCCCAATTCCTTGTTGGAATTAATCTTGGGGTCATAGACTCTCTTTCTCAAGAGGAGTCAAGACTTACTAAGCTAGACTTAGTGTTTGCAACCACCAAGTCTTAATGAAAACATAAGATTAATCCAAATAACAAATACCCAACATCATTCATGCACTAAACAATCACACCCATTAATTACCCACACTAGGGTTGAGCCACAACCCTAGCTAATGGGTTTAGCTAGCCATAATAGAAACAGAAATTGAAGAAATAGAAGATGAAACAACCATATTAATTAATTGCTAATGTTAAACTACAATAATCTATGATGAAAACTAAGCTAAAAATGCCCAAGATAGGCCAAAATATGAGTCTCACGAGCTCAGCTGCTATCCGCCCAAAAACAGAACTAAAAAACTCTGCTGAAAAGTAAAATGTTCTATTTATACTACACAGGAAAAACTGGACAAAAATACCCCTGAGGGTCTGGCGCGGACCGCGTACAAATGTCACGCGGCCGCGGAGGGCAATAAGTCTTCAAGTCTTGCTTCTGGAACTGAGGGATGCGGACCGCGCAGATATGTCATGTGGCCACATAGGTTAAGACGCGCGGACCGCGTAGAAATGGGATGCGGCCACGTAGTAGATTTTACCCAAAACTCAACTCTCTAAACTTTTACCCACGCGGACCGCACTGATTTGATGTGCGGCCGCGTGGGCTTTTGCCTTGATTTTCTGGGTCTCTAAACTTCCATCAGTGCGGACTGCGTGGAATTGATTGCGGACCGCGTGGCTTGACTTCAAACTTGCAAGGTCTCTGAACTCTCCTGCGCGGCCGCACACCCAATCAGTGCGGTCTGCGCAGGTCATCTTGTTCTGTTCCAGCCTCTGAACTCTCCTGCGTGGCCGCACACCAAATCAGTGCGGTCCGCGCAGGTCATCTTGTTCCCCACTTTAGTTGTCTTTTGACACTTTGTAGATTTCACTCCTTTTTGAGCCGATCTTTGATATTTATCATCTTGTCGCTCAAACCTGCAATCAAGTGTAATTTGTAAGCATTTTAGGACTAATATATGGCAATTAATGTACAAAGCTCAGGTAAGAATGAGTATAAAACATGTAGAAATTACAATTATCAACTCCCCCAAACTTAAACCTTTGCTTGTCCTCAAGCAAATAAAATGAGACGTATCCCTCAATGGAAAACACCAAAGTAATTCCTGTTTATCCTAATGTAACCTCAACAAGCATCAATTGGGACTAACAATTTCCCTCAATGCGAATGCATCATTAACACATTTAAACTTTGAAAACTTGTGGATCAAGTGCGACACAAGAGCATCAAGAGTTGATACATTTCATCAAGGAACCTTTCTCAATTTCTTTGGTCATTGTGGAACCCAAACTCACACATCCTCGACTTTCCCTGAGTGAACCTCACCTTTTAGAGTATTTGCACACAAATCGAGGTGAATGGACTTCTCTCTCATCTCTCACAAAGAAAAGGCCCTAAGTCCGGCTCTAAGTACCATATGCTTGCCCCTTATGTAAGTATCCACTAATGTAGGCTTCCCTCAACTCAAGATCATATAGGGCTTTTGAGGAGTCATTGTGAAGGCTTTGGGTAAAGGTAGGACGTGTTTTTGTTCAAATGGGTTCAATCTTCCCTCAAACACTTCTTTTGATTTATTTTGGCACACTTTCTTGACTCAATTGAGTAATTCACTTCTTTCAAGGGGTTAGAAAGACATATTGTCACTCTTTCTTTTGCAATTCAAACCCTTTCTCCTTTTTGTCACTTTTTCACTTTTTTGTTGTCCTTGGATTCCCTTTTTGGTTCTTATTCATTTCTGTCTTTCTTTTTGTCTTTTTCTCTTTTTCATTGCCTTCCTTTTCTTTTGCTTTTGTGCCTTTTTACCACGTTGATGCCTTTCTTGTCTCTCCCCCCAACTTAGACACTTGCCATTTACTCAAGGAAAGATTTGGGTGCCAAGAGAGGGTTTCGTTAAGAACGGGTATAGGCTTGTAGCTTGGTTCATGAACGAAAAATGTTTAAGGCTCAAAAGGGTTGAACTAGGGATTATTTCATTGGTAGGTCATGGAAATTGTTCAAATTTTGCATTTTGGATCAAGGAGAGCCTATAATCACGTCTCAAGTCAAGTTCCACCTATGATTTTGCCTCAACAAACATTCAGGGCAAGTTCTAGACCATCGGCTCGGCACTTGGGCTCACGATTCGAATTCTCACAACACACACTCAAGGATTGCCTAAGACGGAGTCGAGGGCCTACAACGACCTTAGGTATGATTCAAGCACACAATGGACCAAAATGACCATATGATGATTGTTTGGTCAACACAAGAGTCTCAAGGCCACAACTTTCACCATCCTAAACACAACATAATGTCTTTGACCATAGGATCAAAGGCAAATGTGCTAGGCCCAAGTGAAGTTTTGCCTGAGGTACCCTTAACTACAAAAACTTGAAAATCAAAAAAGAAAAATAAAAAAACGGACTCAAACCCTTAAGAAGGTTGTCACGCCATCTATCATTGGGAAGAGCCACCCGGTTCGCACAACACTCTAGCCTTGGAAAGAACCATGGAATTAAGAAAACCAAGGGCTTATTGTAAACGCCAAAACAAAACAAAAAGGCTAGGAGCCTGACTTTGCAACTAAAACGAATTTCTTTTACAAAAAATAGAAAACCAAAATGAAAACCGAATGAATATGTACAAAAGGGGAGTAGAATATACAACCAGGGGGAATGAATATATACATAGAGTATCTGTAATGAACAGTTGTATACAAGCCATCTATAACTACGAATGTGCAGAAAGTAAAAGAATATATACAGTAATCCAACAGTCAATCCAAATAGTAGGGCCACACCCCCACGAATAAAAGCTAGCATTGTCCCCAATGCTAACTATCAAAATAAAACATAAAAAATCAGCAAAGGATATAGAGCGGCCCCTCAAGCCTCATCAGTCACCATATGCTGCTCAGTACCTCCCGAGCCCTCTGTACCGGTCAAGCCTCATCAAACTGGTCCCTAGCCTGCTGCTGCTGTGCTGCTGGGACAAGTGTCTGCTCCTGATCCGGCTCATCAACTGGTGGAACTGAAGAGGGCTCAACATCTGCAGTACTAGAAGGGCCCACCTGAACTGGAGCCACCTCGATCACTATTCCATCTATGCTAGGGAGCTTTCTCTTCTTCCTTGGCCTATCCTCCTCTGCCTGTGGCTGCATTGCTGCTGGCTCTCCAGTTGGATCTCCAAATAGTAGGTCGAGTGGCATCTGATCTGCTAGCAGCTTGTCCACATCCACTCTCAACTGTGCAACTGACTCCTTGGAAGCTTTCTGCTTCCTCAGCTTCTTGTGCTCCCGAGCCAATTTCTCCAATGCTTTGCCATGGATCCCAACCACCTTAGTCAAGGCATCTTGTGTCGCCATCATCTTTTACTGGTTGGCCAGGATCTTCTTCAATGCATCCTCAATGGCGGAAGGAATCTCAACAGTAGCTGGTGCTCCCTGTGCCTGCACAACAATGGTCAAAGTAGACAACTTGGATGTTGCAACGGACATCCAGTTGTTCAAACTGGCAAGGGAGTGTGTGAGCTGGTTGGCAGTGAACCGGTGAGTCTTTGATGAAGGAATCACCGGATCAACTGCGACAGATGGACCAGCTATGGAGGAAGGACCTGGGGCAGTGCCTCATCAGTAGTAGGCTCAGGGGGCTGCTCAGTAGCAACTGACTCTTCAGACTGACCAGGTGCGGAGGAGGTAGAAACTTGAGTCTTTTTGCTTCTCTTTGGGTTGTCCGGACCCAACTGACATACCACGAGTAGGGGGGCACTGGAGGTACCGTAACATCATATCTTTTCTTCTTCACTTTCAACTCTCTGAAGTAAAGGGAGAGTGTGTTCGGAAAGGGGTAGTTTGTTTTTGTTTCATTCCCGACTTGAGAAATCACTCTCGACATTATGTTACCCACATTTAGAGGCAAACCCGCCATGATAGATGCTACCAAGACAGCCCGAGGAAGGGGAACAAAGTGATCGTGTGTAGACGGGACAAGTCGACTACACACGAAGGTCAACCACCCCTTGGCTTCAAAGTTTAGGGTGTTCCTCAGGATCTTTTCCTGTGCCTTCAACCACACAGGGACTGTACCTAGAGCTGCTAAATGCTCGGCCAACCACGGACGAACTTCCTTTTTCATTGCCAGCTACTCAAGATACTGAGACTCATCCTCTTCTTCGAACCCCAAGAAGTCATTCAGTGACTTCCCATCAAATAGCACGATCTTGTCCCTCACTTTTATTGCTTTGGAGTCCAGAACTATGTGGTGGACATTGCAATAAAACTCCTTCACCATGTGCTCGTTTGCAAATTCAACTCGCTCTTTGAAGAATCCCCAACCTTCTCTAGTGCGGAATTGTGCTTGCACATGAGGGTTGAGTGGGACAAGATTGGCATCTATGAACCGCCTTTCCGGAATCAACTTTCTCTTGGGCCACCATTCCCTGAATTTATTAGCAACCTCACTAACAAACCTGTCTGCCTATACCTCCGGTTTTCTAGTACGCTCAATCCCCCCGACCTGTGGCTCACCTCCCTCAGTATATCCTCCACTCTCCCCTGATAATGAAGTTGTGGGAGATGTGGAGTATTGCTCTTCTTCTCTTGCTACGGACTCATCAGACGAGTCCGAGATGACATTAAATGGCTTCTTGGAGGAGGCTATATTATCATGATCCGGGGAAGGAGAATTACGGAGCTGAAATGAAGTGGACATATGGGTGGGGGCAGACTCCGAGGTAATGCTCCGTGAAGGTGCATACTCACTCCCTGTGGAATGAGATGCAGCTCTATCAGCTTCCTGGATTATCTTCCAGGTTTTCTTGATCAGTTCTCTGGTTTGAGGAGTGAGTTTCACAATCCGCCTGTTTTTCCCTCCTCGGGAGGAACCACCTCTCCCAGGTTGTATTTCTTTGGCTGCTTGTTTTTTAGCCATTCGTTTTTGAACCATTGTTTGCAAGGAATACATGTCTAACATTGTTAGTAGAAGCACATAAGGTGAAGTAGACAGTTCAGTTAAATGAAAAGAGTGCAGACACAGTTACACAGGCAGAGGGGCGCGGACCGCACCAAAAGGCACACGATCCGTGCAGTATACTGGCACCAACACATACCTCTCTGAATAAACCGACGCGGTCCGCACAGAAATGGTACGCAGTTGCGTTGGTTCAGCATGGATCACACAAAAATGGTACGCGGTCCGCGCATGTGAAATACCAAAATGTTAACCTCTCTGAACTCTTCACACGCGGTCCGCACTGTTTTGGACCGCGGTCGCGCTGGGATCACGCGGACCGCACAGAAATGGCACGCGGACCGCACTGAGAAGGTTCGCCATTGCACCCAAGGGGCCACGCGGACCGCGCAAAAATGCTGCGCGACCGCGTAGGGCAAATATAACTGAGCCGGGATATTTTTTCATTAAGTCCCATTTTTGTTCACAATTTGAGTCCTAAGTGTCCTTACTCAATTAATTAACACGCATTTATGCCCCATGATTCAACCAAAACAACAAAAATCTAAACTAACAGTTAACTAAGAAGAAAAAAGGATGAAAGTAAGAAGTTATGCTAGTAGAGAGTGATTAAAAGAAACAAAAATTAGGCTATGAATGAAATAAACAAGAGTTGTTACCAGGGATTAATGAGAATCAACTAAATGAGCAGGAGATGCGGATGTACAGTGAAAATTAAAACTCCAGATGAAAATTTGCGAAAAGGTTCAAATGAGGCCCAAGGCTTCTATTTATAGAAAAGCCCTGGGGACTCACAACTTACCTACCAGCGCAGCCGCATGAAAATGGCCGCGGTCCGCGCTGGTTTTCCTTCCTTCACATTTGACTGCACAGCCCACGTGGACCGCACTGTTTTGGACCGCGGCCGCATGTAAGTTATCAGAGAATTGGTGATTTCAGCTTTTCCCACGTGGACCGTACTGCTTTAGACCGCGGACGCGTAGGAATTTTATTAGAGAGCATGCCATTTAAGTTTTCACACGCGGACCGCGTTGAATCTTCTGAGAATGAACTCTCAGTTGCTCAAGCCCACGCGGACCGCACTGTTTTGGTATGCAGCCGCGTGGGCAATATTCAGAGACTGCTTATTACCCCTGGTTCAACATTACCCCTGCAACACTTCACAAATTATCAGCTCAAAAATCCTACTCTACAACAGAAAAACAAAGAAAAGGAAAAAAGACATGGGTTACCTCCCAAGAAGTGCCTGATTTAACGTCGCGGCACGACGCATGTTACCATCACAGTCATTTCCAATGAATGAGTGCCACCACGTGGCTGTCATCAATCTTTCCCAAATAGTGCTTAACACGATGCCCATTGACTCGAAAAACTTCACTATTCTTATTTTTGAGATCAATAGCACCAAAGGGAGTTACACCAACCACTTCAAATGGGCCGCTCCACTTAGACTTCAGCTTGCCCGGAAATAACCTCAACCGGGAATTGAAAAGAAGAACCATGTCACCAACTTTGAATTCCTTCCCTCGGGAATACTTGTCATGAAGGTACTTCATCTTGTCCTTATACAAGGACGAGCTAGAGTAAGCATGAAACCTAAACTCATCAAGTTCATTAAATTGCTCAACCGAGAGATTTGCAGCTACATCCCATTCTAAGTTCAACTTTTTCAGAGCCCACATAGCCTTATGTACCAATTCTACCGGAAGATGACAAGCCTTCCCAAACACCAACCGATACGACGACATACCAATCGGAGTCTTGAAAGCTGTACGATAAACCCAAAGAGCATCATCTAATTTCTTCGACCAGTCGGTCCTATTTGCATTGACAGTCTTGGATAAAATACTCTTGATCTCACGGTTGGACACATCAAATTGGCCACTCGCTTGAGGATGATAAGGAGTGGTCACCTTGTGATTTACCCCATACTTGGCTAGCAAAGAGTCAAAAGCCTTGTTGCAAAAATGAGAACCCCCGTCACTGATGATAGAACGTGGAGTGCCAAACCTTGTGAAGATACTCTTTTTCAAGAACGCCACCACACTTCGAGCTTTATTATTTGGCAAAGCTATGGCCTCAACCCATTTCGACACATAATAAACCGCTACCAAGATGTAAGTGTTGCCACAAGAACTTACGAATGGTCCCATAAAGTCTATCCCCCCAAACATCAAAAATGTCAACCTCTAGAATCGTGTTAAGGGGCATCTCATCTTTCTTAAAAATCCCTCCGACACGTTGGTATTCATCACATCTTTTCACAAAGTCAGCGGCATCCTTGAACAAAGAAGGCCAATAAAAACCACAACTCAACACTTTAGACGCCGTCCTCGCCCCGCCATGATGGCCACCATAGGGCGAAGAGTGACAAGCTTCCACAATACTCAATTGCTCTTCTTCGGGAACACACCGGCGAATTACACCATCGGTGCAAATTTTGAAAAGATACGGCTCATCCCAATAGTAGTCCAAACAATCCCGCTTGAGCTTCTTCCTTTGGTTAGAAGAGAGCTCATACGGAACCACACCGGTAACAAGATAATTGGCAATGTTGGCGAACCATGGCATGTCTAGCATTGCAACCGAGAGGAGTTGTTCATCCGGAAAAAACATCATTTATCTCAAGGCCGCCCAAAGGCCTCCCTTCCTCCTCCAATCGAGACAAGTGGTCCGCCACTTGATTTTCACTACCCTTTCTATCAACAATCTCTAAATCAAATTCTTGAAGAAGAAACACCCATCTCATTAACCTCGCTTTAGAATCTTTCTTCGTTATCAAATACCTAAGGGCGGTGTGATCGGTATGAATAATCACTTTGGCCCCCATAAGGTATGGGTGAAACTTCTCCATGGTAAAAGAAATGGCAAGCAATTCCTTCTCGGTGACCGTGTAATTCCTTTGAGCTGCATTCATTGTCTTACTTGCGTAGTACACCGGATGGAACATTTTGTTGATTCTTTGGCCCAATACCGCCCCAACCGCAACATCACTAGCATCGCACATGAGCTCAAAGGGCAAGCTCCAATTTGGTGTAGTAATGATGGGGGTAGTCGTCAACTTTTGCTTTAGAAGCTCGAAAGCCTCCATACATTTCTCATCGAACACATATTTGGCATCTTTCTCTAGCAATTTACACAACGGGTTAACTACCTTAGAAAAGTCTTTGATGAATCTTCGGTAGAAACCCGCGTGTCCCAGAAAGCTTCTCACCCCTTTGACAGAAGTAGGGGGAGGGAGCCTTGAGATAACCTCAATTTTTGCCTTATCAACCTCAATCCCTCTTTTTGAAATTTTGTGACCCAACACAATTCCTTCTTCTACCATAAAATGACATTTCTCCCAATTGAGAACCAAGTTTGTATCTTCGCATCGGGCCAACACACGATCCAAGTTTTGCAAGCAATCACCAAATGAGTCCCCAACCACACTAAAATCATCCATGAAGACCTCCAATATGTTCTCCACCATGCCGGTGAAGATTGCCATCATACATCGTTGGAAGGTCGCCAGTGCATTACATAATCCAAATGGCATTCTAGAGAAGGCGAAAGTGCCATAAGGACATGTGAAGGTTGTCTTTTCTTGGTCTTCTGGGGCAATAAGAATTTGGTTATAACCTGAATACCCATCTAAAAAACAATAGAAAACCCGGCCCGCAAGACGATCAAGCATTTGATCCAAGAACGGCAATGGGAAATGATCCTTTCTAGTCACCTTGTTCAACTTCCGGTAGTCCATGCATACTCTCCAACCCGTCACAGTACGAGTCAGAATAAGTTCATTGTTGTCATTGGTCACCACCGTCATTCCTCCTTTCTTTGGCACACATTGTACCGGAGAAGTCCACGAACTGTCAGAAATTGGATACACCACCTCGGCGTCAAGCCACTTGATGACTTCCTTTTTAACCACCTATTGCATGGTCTCATTGAGTCTCCTTTGATGTTCAAGGGATGGCCTAGCATCCTCCTCCAATATTATCTTGTGCATGCAAAACGCGAGGCTAATACCCCGAATATCCGCCAAGGTCCATCCAATCGCCCGCTTGCGCTTTTGAAGAACCGCCAAAGTGGCATCAACCCGCACGTTAGTCAATCAAGAAGAAAGAATAACCGGCAAAGTAAAATTAGGACCAAGAAATTCATACCTGAGGTGAGGAGGAAGTGGTTTCAATTCCAACACCGGTGGCTCCTCAATAGATGGCTTGGTGGGTGGAGTTTTGCAATTTTTAAGATCAAGAGATAACTTCCTCGGTTCATAAGAATACGAGCCCATGCCATGTAATGCGTTCACGCACTCCACCCTTCTAGCATCATCATCAACATCCATGTTCAATAGCACGGCCTCAAGTGGGTCCTCAACATTTGCCATTGCGCTTGTGTCATCCACTCTCACTGCCGTGACAATGTCAACAAACGAGCACATTTCAGTGCTATTTGGTTACCTCATTGATTTGCATACGTGGAACACCACCTTTTCATCACCAACACGGAAGGTCAATTCTCCAGCTTCCACATCAACCAAGGCCTTCCCCGTAGCTAGGAAGGGCCTCCCAAGAATGATAGGCACCTCAAAATCCACTTCGCAATCCAAGATCACGAAATCGGCTGGCAATATGAGCTTATCAACACGAACAAGGACATCATCAATAATTCCCAAAGGCCGCTTCATTAACCGATCCGCCATTTGAATTCTCATAGAAGTTGGACGAGGTTGTCCGATACCCAAGGTCTTGAAGACCGAATATGGCATTAAATTGATACTTGCCCCCAAGTCACAAAGGGCTTTTTGCAAAGTCGTCACTTCCAATGGTACATGGGATAGTGAATGCACCGGGATCCTCAAGTTTCGGAGTCATAGAATGCACAATTGCGCTCACTTGATGGGTCATCTTATTGTCTCGCACTCCATTGATCTCTTTTTTGTAACCAAATCTTTCATGAACTTTGCGTATCCCGGCATTTGCTCGAGTGCCTCCACCAAAGGCACATTGATAGTCAAACTCTTCATCATTTCAATGAATTTCTTAAATTGGTTGTCACCCTTTTGCTTGGCCAACCGTTGAGGATAAGGCGGAGGAGGTCTAGGCAAGGGTGCCTTGGCTTTTGGCACCACCGGTTCGGGCATATCAATGACGCGTTTCCCTAGACGGGTTCACGGCCTCTTGAGTCTCCTCCTCACCTTCATCAATTTCAATTCTCACATCATTATTTGCACTTGGTTCAACAACATCCTCAACTACCAACGGGATCTCATCATTTTGCAACTCACCTTCATCTACCGGAACTTGGTTTCCTCTTGAGGCATGCACACCACCACCTTTTCCACTTCGCATTATCACTGCCATCACATGATTATTGTGCCCACCCTTGGGGCTTACTACCATATCACTTGGTAAAGCACCCTTTGGGCGAGTATTTAACGATTGAGAGATTTGGCCTAATTGCATTTCCAAGTTCCGGATAGATATGTTATGCAAAGCTAATTGGGCCTTGGAATCTTGACTCTTTTTCATCGTTTGCTCGAACATGCTTTCAATTCTCCCCATCTCGCTTCCGGACGAACTCGGACCTTGAGAAGGAAAGGGAGGCAGGTTATTGGGTTGTTGATACATAGAGGGCCTTTGAAAGCCTTGCCCCTATTACCTTGCCCACCATTGTTGTTCCAACCACCTTGACCACCATTGTTGTTGTTCCAATTGTTGTTCCCGTTCCAATTACCTTGATTCCCCGAATTATTGTTCCCCCAATTGTCTCCTTGATTGTTGTTGTAATTCCAATTGCCACTTTGTTGATTGCCCCAATTACCTTGGGGTCTCCATTGTTGATTCCCTTGATTACCTCTATTCCCTTGATAGTTGTTGACATATTGGACTTCCTCACTTTGATCATCAAAACCTTCATTCGAATATCTGTTACCATCATTGTTATTGTCATATTGTTCACAATTACCTTGAGGTTGTTGTCCTCTTTGCCTCCTTTTCAACATAGAAACACCTTCCATTGCGTTGACTTGGCACGGGTTTTGGACTTGTTGCAATTGCGCCTTTGCCAATTGATTCATAGTTGTTGTAAGCTCGGCTATAGCTTGGCCATGATCGTGCAATTCCTTGTGCAAATGGATGACCGTGGGTCACCTTAGGGCACGTTTGCTCGGCTTTGCCATGCCGAAGAGGTGTCGGCCATTTCATCAAGTACATCACATGCCTCTTGGTAAGAAAGTTTCATAAAATTCCCTCCGGCCAATTGGTTCACAATGCATTGATTTGTGGTGTTGATGCCCCGATAAAAGGTTTGTTTAATCATAGCCTCGATCATGTCGTTATTAGGGCACTCTTTCACCATTGTTCTATATCTTTCCCATATCTCATGCAAAGGTTTTGTTGGCTCTTGCTTGAAAGCTAGAATTTCATCCCGAAGAGCTGCCATATGACTTGGAGAGAAGAACTTGGCAATAAATTTGTCCACCAACTTATCCCATGTTGTAATAGAATGATCGGGGAGCCTTTCTAACCAATCCAATGCTTTACCCCGGAGAGAAAACGGGAAAAGCCTCAATCTCAACGCATCCTCGGACACGTTTGTCTGTTTGCTACCCCAACATGTATCCACGAACCCCTTCAAGTGCTTGTAGGCATTTTGATTGGAGGCACCCATGAAATAACCTCTTTGCTCGAGCAAGGTCAGCATAACATTTGTGATTTGAAATTTCCCCGCCCGGATTTGGGGAGGAACAATAGCACTAGCGTATCCTTGATTTGGTAGAACTATGGGAACTACTCTCGGCGGTGCCGGAGGAGGGTCTGGAATGTTGTTGTTATCATTAGCATTTATATTGACATGCCAGCCTCTCCGTGGGAGTTGAGGTAAGACCTCATCTTGTTCTAGATCATCTACCTCCTCCCCCGCTATCACATTACCGAGAGGGTCATTTGCATTAAGAGCCATTGTACCTGATTGATCGACACACACAAAGTTAGTAAATAAGAAGGAAAGAGAAGCAAAACACAATACTAGCTACACAAATAGTCAACATCGTAAAACTCCCCGGCAACGATGCCAAAAAGTGATCGCAGCAGACTCAACCTAAGGAAGAGTGGGTGCTAATACTTTTACCCAATAGCGGCATCGGGGTCAATTTTCCACAGGGAGCTTCAATTTGGAGTTGAGTGTTTGTATGGTGTAGGACTATGTTTTAGCTCCTAATTGATCTTCTAATCATTTTTGGTTTTCTTTTGATTATCAACTCAATATATCAACTACAAATTTAAAGCTAAGTTATGCTAAGATACTAATTCTAAGTTGTATGCAATATAGAGAAAGGCACTAGTGTCGTGGCATGTACCTAGGTGGTCAACTAGCGGGTAGAGATTCCTAATGCAAGAATGATGAATATGAGACTTATGCTATAACCGTTGCACTTTTGCACCCACTCTCACACCTCTCGGTAGAGAGAGTGATTTTGCCCAATTGACTCTCTCGAGACCAATTGGGTAGCCAATTTGCCCAAGCAACTTATGGTTTAAATTGGGTAATTAATCTCTCGAGGTTTAACCCATTAATTGGGACTACCATTCTCATGGGTCCATACCAATTCCTTGTTGGAATTAATCTTGGGGTCATAGACTCTCTTTCTCAAGAGGAGTCAAGACTCACTAAGCTAGACTTGGTGTTTGCAACCACCAAATCTTAATGAAAACATAAGATTAATCCAAATAACAAATACCCAACATCATTCATGCACTAAACAATCACACCCATTAATTACCCACACTAGGGTTGAGCCACAACCCTAGCTAATGGGTTTAGATAGCCATAATAGAAACAGAAATTGAAGAAATAGAAGATAAAACAACCATATTAATTAATTACTAATGTTAAACTACAATAATCTATGATAAAACTAAGCTAAAAATGCCCAAGATAGGCCAAAATATAAGTCTCACGAGCTCAGCTGCTATCCGCCCAAAAACAGAACTAAAAAACTCTGCTAAAAAGTAAAATATTCTATTTATACTACACAGGAAAAACTGGACAAAAATACCCCTGAGGGTCTATCGCGGACCGCGTACAAATGTCACGCGGCCGCGGAGGGCAATCAGTCTTCAAGTCTTGCTTCTGGAACTGAGGGATGCGGACCGCACAGATATGTCATGCGGCCGCATAGGCTAAGACGCGCGGACCGCGTAGAAATGGGATGCGGCCACGTAGTAGATTTTACCCAAAACTCAACTCTCTGAACTTTTACCCACGCGGACCGCACAGATTTGATGTGCGGCCGTGTGGGCTTTTGCCTTGATTTTCTGGGTCTCTGAACTTCCATCAGTGCGGACCTCGTGGAATTGATTGCGGACCGCGTGGCTTGACTTCAAACTTGCAAGGTCTCTGAACTCTCTTGCGCGGCCACACACTAAATCAGTGCGGTCCGCGCAGATTATCTTGTTCTGTTCCAGCCTCTGAACTCTCCTGCGCGGCCGCACACCAAATCAGTGCGGTCCGCGCAAGTCATCTTGTTCCCCACTTCAGTTGTCTTTTGACACTTGGTAGATTTCACTCCTTTTTGAGCCGATCTTTGATATTTATCATCTTGTCTCTCAAACCTGCAATCAAGTGTAATTTGTAAGCATTTTGGGACTAATATATGACAATTAATGTACAAAGCTCAGGTAAGAATGGGTATAAAACATGTAGAAATCACAGTTATCATATCCCTACCAAACTAGTCTCACAAAGTCATGATATAAGTCAAGACTCAACTACCTCCTAACCTACAACCCTAATATTCGACCTCCACATGTTCCTATCAAGTGCCATGTCCTCGAAAATATGAAGCCTCTCCATATCATGCCTAATCACCTCCCCCAATAATTCTTAGGCTGCCCTCTACCTCTTCTCGTGCCCTCCACAACCAGCCATTCGCACCTCCTTACCGGAGCATCTGGGCTTCTCATCTGAACATGCCCGAACCATCTGATCACTTCCCGCATCTTGTCATCAATGGGAGCCACGCACACCTTCTCCCGAATATCATCATTCCTAATCTTATCCATCTTAGTATGCCCGCACATCCACCTCAATCCTCATTTCTGCTACCTTCATCTTCTGGGTATTTAATTTTTAATATTTTATAAAATAATATAATTACAGTAAATATTTATAAATAAGTAAAATTGCATAAAAAATAAAGAAAACTATAAATATGTGAAATATATATATATATATATATATATATATATATATATATATATATATATATATATATATATATATATATATATGTGTGTGTGTGTGTGTGTTCCATCTCCACAAAAAACTAGTCAAAATAATCTATTATACGTTTCTTACAAGCACAAGTAACTTGGGTCGAAAAGAATAAAGTTTTCTACATGGAGGAACAAAAAGGATGACTAACATGCAATTTGAACTTTGAACTTGCTACTATGAAGGAGAATGAAGTTCTCTTTGTATTTGAAAAAAATTTTAAATATTCGTTGTTTTTGGAAGATATTAGCAAACTAGCGGATAAAATAAAGAATTGGGAAAGATCATAAATTAGGGCTTCAATCAATCTAAAAGGTCTTAACTTTTAAATTTAATACATTTCAGTTCCCTTATAAAAGTTTTGAGTAATTACAAGCTTACTTTTGAGAATTTGGGTATTATATGAAGGACTTAATCAATAAATTTTATTTTAATTTGAAAAAGTCTTTGGGCTTAAGCCTCACTATAAAAACGTGCCTCAAACACCCGTACCCAGGCGTACGGCCCGAACGCCCGAGCGTATGCCTCGAATTGCTGGGTGTACACCTCTTGAGACTTTCTCCCCACACCATCGCTTGGGGCATTTTTGGTGCGCATCGCTCCAGGGCTCGCCCCAAAAATGCCTTTTAAAACACTGATTAGGACTGTCTTCATTTCCCTTATCTTATGAATCGAGCACAGAATCTGCCAATTCTGTTTCAATTCATCGATAACAAGGGATCTAACAATCTCACAGTCTGTCTCCACAATAAGGTTCCTTATATTGTTAGTCTTGCACCATTTAATCCCCATAACATGGTCTTTGCCTCGGCAACATTATTAGAGCATTTTCCGAAGTACGCTGAGAAGGCCATTATGAAGTTTCCATTATGGTATCTCAGAACACCTCCTCCTCCTACACTCACCTTTATAAATAAAGTTTCCTATTAGTCAATCTTAATTAGCTTATTTCCTTTGAGAATTGAGAATCACAAAGGTGAAATTCATTGAGAAATTTTAAGGTTTCAAACAGATTTTACTTTTTGGAAAAAAATATGGCCCATTATCTATTGAGTTTCGAATCGTGCGCTACTTGATCTCGGAGATTTCTTGGTTATTTCTGTGAGCAAAGCAAATATGATGTGAAATTGTGTGCTATATATTGACTTCCTCTTGGAGTTATGTAACGAGACATTTTATGTTGAAAATATGAACTTAAAAGAAAAAGATCAATCTAATAAAGCTCATATAGATTATTAAAAACCTTGTTAAGCTAATTAGAAAATGTAAATAAATGTAAAACATCTCAGAGCGATTCTTCATAAACAAATCCACATCATTCGGGAAAAATCATCGACAAAAGTGAAAAATTATCTGAATCCAACTTTAGAGACAATTGGACATGGCCCCCAAATATCTGAATGGACTAATTCAAAAGCAAAATCAACTCATTTATTAATTCTAAGACCCAACGAGCTTCGATGATATTTTGCAAAATGACAAGACTCACATTCTACCATAGGTACATCATGAAACCGGGGGCATTAACTTCTTCAAAAATTAGAGAAGGATATCCCAACTGACAATGTGATTCAAATGGCAAGACAACACTTGAGCAAGCAACTAACCGAGGAACCCATGTATCAAGGATGAAGAGACCATCAGATACATGTCCTTTACCAATAGTCTGCTTCGCCATAAGATGTTGGAAAAGGCAGTAAACGGGAAAGAATGAGATAAAGCAACTTAGGTTTTTGGTAAGCTCACTCACAAAGATCATATTAAAGGCAAGACTTGGTAGACTTAGAACAGATAATAGGATAATAAATGAAGTGGGTTTAACTGTCAATGTTATAGGTTGAACCATCAGCTATAGTTACAGGAGATAGTGCCTTATGTGACTGAAAACTGGAGAAGATTTTAGAATGACCTGTCATGTGATCTACGTGTCACGACCCAAACGAAGGGCCGCGACGGGCACCCGGTGCCTTACTCAACCGAGTACCAACTTAACATATCTTTCTTATCATACCATCATGGGTAAATAAGAGTGAAATGCCATCATGAGATAACCAGGATAAAACATAAGGAAACCTCGACATATGACGACCCAACATGATATACAAACTTATACATGTGACAAACGGGCATATAAGGCTGACATGATAGACACTCAGACCATAGGCCCGCAAGGCTATACAAGTATCCATATACATGACATATGTCTACAAGCCTCTAAAGTACATAAATGTCATAAAGGTCGGGACAACGACCCGCCATATCAATTAATACATGTCTAAAGCATATTGACCAAATAGGCAACTCCGGAGCAAGTGGAGTGCAACAACACCTTCCACTAAGCTGATAGCCTACTAAGATGACTGTCAACCCGCCAATCGAGACCTGTGATGATAAAACTCGACATCCCTAAGCAAAAAAGACGTCAGTACGAATAAAGTACCGAGTATGTAAGGCAGAAAATCATAAATAATAACCATAATGTAAAGAGAGATAGAGAAGATATAACCTGTAACATCTGAGGGCCTCTAAGGGCGACTGGTATGAAATGCATGATACGTATATATACATATACTTTAAAAAAAATATGCCTCTGTAGACATCATCATTATATCGTACCAGACCTCGAAGAGGACTCGGTAAAAATGTACCTGGCCATCATAAGGCTCGGTAGAATCATACCCAACCACGTGGAGCTCGATAATACCCAACTAATCAGTGGTTGCACAATAGGTGTCGTAACGGCTCGGTAGAGGAAAATCGATACATATATATAATGCATGTTGGACTCATGTAATCACATTCTCAACCTTCCAGAGTGACGTAAGGTCGTTGTACCTTTGATTAACATTACAGACATGATACCATCAATATGAACTTCAATAGGATTCAAGGATCATACTACTTTCTTAGAATAAGTTTATAAGGAAAGAACAACATGGAAAACCTTAGTTGCTAGGAGTAGATCCGTTATAAAATAGCATATTGTTCATGTTCAATTTACTTTAGATCATGCCAACAGAAAGAAAAAAGTTACTTAACGTACCTTTGCAATCTTCTCTCCAATCATCAACCAAGCTCAATATGATCTTCTTACGTCTACAATGAGTAACCCAACTTCGTCGTCATCATGTAAATATAGTAACTCACATATTTCTAAATCAATATTCTACAAAAAAAATGGAAAACACCTCCCCTATTTTTAATACATCCCATAAGTTACTAAAAGTCAACCAAAGCCCAAACAACAGTAATAAAATTCATAGTAAGCTCTCTGATTACTTCAACAACTATTTTGAGCAACAAACTCGATTTACAATTAAAAAATATCATTTAATCCAATTCCTTTACCATAAATCTGCCTACAACTTATATAACATCATATTTATGCTTACAATATTGTTTTCAGCCCAAAACATCATAAGAATAATATTCAAAAATAGTCCTCACGCCTAGCACCTTAACATTTATCGTCAACCTCTTATTTTTCATGTTATCTTCTTTAATCAACTGAATTAGCACATAGATAAGCTTAACAAAATCAGCCACAACATAATCAAACTATTTATAATAATTTCCGGTAACAACAAACCATATATATAGCCTCAACACAGCCCAGAAAAAAAGATAACGATTACTTATGCCATGTCAATTACTATCTTATAGATTTTCGATCAAACAACTCAACCAACACATGATTAACCTTAAGAACAACCAAGAATATGATTTATTTACCTTAGGCAGTAGATACAAATTGAAATCCCCAGCTGATGTAGCTCGCAATAACCCTCAATCACGCCACAACACTTCAGGAGTTGTATTCTCTTCTTGAATCAACTTTTGTGTTCAAGTTGGTGTGTAAACACTTGTATTTCGTCTTGAAACTATAATATATATGAAGGAGGTAATGATTCTTAGTTTAATCATAAGGAACAACACAAAATATAAGGTTACTTAACTTTGAATAACCCTCTAAAACAACCATAAGATGAAGAACTACGATCTAGCAAGCACCACGGGATTTCTAGCATTGGATTCATGTTTTTATCTTAGGTTTTCACCCTAGAATAATGGGGGAACTCTTTGATAGCATTTAAGAGGGTTTAGGAAGTGTTTTGGATGAGACAAAATGAGTTAAAATGACATATAATTGACTTAATTACAAGCTGAAGTTGTACACCGACTTTGTGGGTCCCATGGGAGCTGCTTGCGCAGCCTCGCAAAAAGGGGAGTATCTCTCTACTCCGATGTCATATCGAGGAACGGTTAAATAAGTTAGAAACTAGACTCATATATATTCTATTTTGTAGGTGGATTACCCTGTAATTCCAAGTATATATGGAGAAAATCTCAGCTGCATTTGACATGATTTTCAGCACATTTATGAATGTAACTTATGATGACCTTTGTCAACTTTTAATCCACAACTCGTTTTGACTTCAAAACCTAACAAAAATTTATCATACGACTAAAATAATTCATAATATAACCTCCTTATCATGTTAAGAACCCTAGTATTACATGTTATAACATTCCCAACTTGTCGACATTCGACGAAACTTATTTTCTTCAATTCGTTTCGCTTCTTAGTTATCTAAACTACTTAACTCCGACTTAATACCATATCACACCATATTCCCCCTTTTCGGGGAGTACTAAGATTTAGTGCTATGACAATCTACCTATAGATATTTTACCTCTTCATCTTTAGCGTCTTATCACATCATCAATGACTCTTACTCGCCTTACGGTAACCCTTCTGTACCAGAGATAACTGAATTCCTTACGCACACGGGTGATACCTAGCGTAACTGGCACACTTAGACCTTTAAGCATAACTATTCTCATAGTTCTTGCTTTAGGGAAGCATCTTCCTGAATGAACTTTAAAGGTTATTCTTTTTTTATCCATTCTATTAGTCGGAATGCTATCTCTATAATTCACACGATGCCGACTATTATCAAATCTTCTGATCCCTAATTCTTGTTCAATTTATCTTGTTCACTAGCCCATACTGATTTTTATTACTCTGTGGTCTAACATTTCCTTCTGGTAATCATGTTGGAGTCACTAACTCATTTCTCGAAATGGGGATATGATTCTATGGTTTATACTCTTTTATTGTCTCAAGGCCTATAACCTCTTGTCTTTTCCTTCCATTGGCTACATACTCTGTAATCGTGTCATATTTTGATTTACCATTATCATCCATCTATCACATCTTACTCATAATACTTTATTTACTCTCTTCTTATTCTCCTACTAATATTTTCATCTATTACCTTATTCTGAAAGCTTCAACAAAATAAATTTTCACTTTAGCTTCCCTTGCTCTATCCACTAGATCTTCGGGTCGCCTAGCATTCTCTCTTTACTAGGAACGGGAGCCATACAAAGGTAAATATTTATACCTTCTAGGATTCCAGTGCCGATCTTCTAAATTTTCCTAGACATTCTAGTATTCATATCTAACTGTACTATTCTATAGTGCACCATCTAGGTATCTCACAAGGAGAACTATTGCCATGTTTTGCACTATCCTTCAGAAATGTTAGCTAATGATAACAATCCATCCACAATTTTAGGTTACTCTAGACCCAGATGGATTCTGATATCCTATCCTTCTCTTAAACTATGTCTGTTAGCTCCCATAGGGCATAACTAAGATGGATGTGGCTAATTGTATATACCTTTGTTACTGTTGAAGTTAACTCAGAATAGTTATATTTCTTTGCCTGAATTGTAAATACTGATAATCTTCACTAACTGGGTACCTCGTACCCTTCTCTACCTTGCTTTTTTACTTGTTAAAACTTGTATCTGCCTTCTGATTCTCTTGTTGCTTTTTAAACCATATGGAGGAATATATATTCATGCCTTAGGGCTCTTTATCAAGAAGCTTACACGTCTTAGTACACACATAACCTACTGAAGATCTTACATTTACTCATTATAACCATGATGCAAAATCGAATTCCTTTGATCAACTCTTCCATAGCCACATTCAATCTCTTATCAATTGTCTTTGTAGATGTAGTTATCATTGTATTAAGAATAAAATAGAATTTAGGAGATTGAATTCTTACAATTGAGCTCTACCATACGATCTAGAGTAAGAAGAAAGAGTGATAGTCTTAAATGCCCTGTAGCCTCCTGCTTATAAGTGTGGTGCACAACACACCCATAAACAAAACTCTACCAGACGGGGCTTATAGACTTCCTAGGACAGAACTGCCCTAGTAGTACTTTTGTCACGACCCAAACCTATGAACCGCGATGGATACCCGGTACCTTACTCAACTGAGTACCAACGTAACGTATATTTCTTATCATACTATCATGGGTAAATAAGACCGAAAGGCCATCATGAGATAACCAGGATAAAACATAAGGGAATACTCGATATATGACAACCCAACATGATACACAAACTTATACATGTGACATACGGGCCTATAAGGCTGACATGATCATTTGGACACTCAAAACATAGGCATAACAAGGCCATACAAGTACCATATACATAACATCTATCTACAAGCCTCTAAGAGTACATAAACTCCATAAAGGTCGGGACTAGGCCCCGCCATACCAATCAATACATGTCCAAAGCATACTGACCAAATAGGCAACCCCGGAGCAAGTGGAGTGCAACAACACCTTTCGCTGAGTTGATAGACTACTAGGATTATTGCCAACCTGTCAATCGAGACTCGCGGGCACGAAACGCAACATCCCAGGCAAAAGGGATATCAGTACAAATAAATTACCAAGTCCATAAGGCAGGAAAGTGTAATTAATAACCATAATGTAATAAGAGATAGAAAAGATACAACCTGGAATATCTAAGTGCCTCTGAGGGCGACTAGTATGAAATGCATGATATATATATACATATACTTTTAAAAACATATGCCTCTGTGGGCATCATCATCATCATATCTTACCCGGCCTTGAAGAGGAATCGGTAAAAACATACCCAGACATCATAAGGCTCGGTAGAATCGTACCCGGCCACGTGGAGCTGGATAAAATCCAACTGATCAGTGATTGCACAATAGGTGTCATACCCGGTCGACTATAGCGCAACTCGATAGAGCATCACACACACACACACACACACACACACACACACACACACACACACACACACACATATATATATATATATATATATATATATATATATATATATATATATATATATATATATATATATATGCATGCTGGACTCATGGAATCACATTCTCAACCTTTTAGAGTCATGTAAGGTCATTGCCCTTTCGATTAACATTACGGACATGATACCATCAATATGAACTTCAATAGGATTCGAAGATAATACATACTTTCTTACAATAAGTTTATAAGAAAAGAACAACATGGACAGCCTCAGTTGCTAGGAGTAGATCCATTATAAAATAGCATATTTTTCATGTTCATTTCACTTTATATCATGCCAATATAAAGAAGGAAGTTACTTAACATACCTTTTCAATCTTCTCTCCAATCATCAACAAAGCTCAATATGATCTTCTTACGTCTACAATGAGTAACCCGACTTCGGTGCCATCATATAAATAGTGTAACTCTCATATTTCAAAACCAATATTCTACAAAAAAAACGGACAACACCTCCCATGTTTTTACTACATCCCATAAGTTACTAAAAGTCACCAAACAGCCCAAACAACAATAATAAAATTCACAGTAAGCTCTCTGATTACTTCAACAATCATTTTGAGTGACAAGCTCGATTTACAATTAACAAAATATAATTTAGTCTAATTCCATTTACATGAATCTGCCTACAACTTATATAACATCATATTTATGCTTACCATATCATTTTCAGCCCATAACATCATAAGAATAATCTTCAAAAATAGTCCACATGCCTAGCAATTTAACATTTATTGTCAACCTCTTATTTTTTATGTTATCTTCTTCAATCAACTGAATTAGCACATGGATAAGCTTAATAACAGCAGTCACAACACGATCAAGCTATTTATAACAATTTCCATCAACAACAAACTATATATATAGCCTCAACACAGCCCACAAAAAAAGATAACAATTCCTTATGCCATGTCAATTACTATCTTGTAGATTTTCGCTCAAACAACTCAACCAACACATGATTAAACTTCAGAACAACCAATAACATAATTTACTTACCTTAGGCAATAGATACAACTTGAAATCCTCAGTTTGTCTAGCCACAACACTATAGGAGTTGTATTCTATTCTTGAATCAACTTTTGTGCTCAAGTTGGTGTGTAAACACTTGTATTTTGCCGTGAAACTCTAATATATATGAAGGAGGTACTGATTCTTAGTTTAATCATAAGTAAAAACACGAAATCTAAGGTTACTTAACTTTGAAGAACCCTCCAAAGCAACCACAAGATGAAGAACTACGATCTAGCAAGCACCACAGGATTTCTAGCGTTGGATTCATGTTTTTATCTTAGGTTTTCACCCTAGAATCATAGGGCAACCCTTGGATAGAATTTAGGAGGGTTTAGGAACTGTTGTGGATGAGCAAAATGAGTTAAAACGACATATAATTGACTTAAATAAAAGCTGAAGTTTTACACCGACTATGTGGGTCCCATGGGAGCTGCTTGCGCAGTCTCTCAAAAATAGGAATATCTCTCTACTCTGATGTCTTATCGATGAACGGTTAAATGTGTTAGAAACTACACTCATAGATCTTCTATTTTGTAGGTATATCACCCTGTAATTCCAAGTATATTTATAGAAAAGCTCATTTACATTTGACCTAAGTTTCAAAACATTTATGAATGTAACTTGTGATGACCTTTGCCAACTTTTGTTCCACAACTCGCTTGACTTCAAAACCTAACACACATTTATAATACGACTAAAATAACTCATAACATAACCTTCTTATCATGTTATGCACCCTAGTATCACCCCAAAAGTACATGTTATAACATTCTCAACTTGTCGACATTTGACGAAACTTATTTTCTTCAATTCGTTTCGCTTCTAAGCCTTTCAACCTTATTGTACTTGGTAGTCATGATATTAAATATTTTCAACCTCCACGTTAATGTGATTAACTTACTTTATAAACATTTTAAAGATGATTTCATTTCTGAGCTTACATCAATTAACTTACGACGTACTCTCAGGTACGAAAACATAGAGTGTAACACTATGGCACGAGAATCAATGACCCCTTTTATTTACAGAGAAAAAAGACATTTGTTACCTCACTCAGCAAGAGATGTAACTGGAGTAGATCCTTTCACTAATTCCCAATATTAAGAAAGTCTGGCATATTATTGGCTGAGACTGTAATAGTTTTCTTTGAGGATGAGCTAGAAGCAGCAACAACATTGGCAGTGTAGGTTCTTTGATTATGAGTCTGTAATTTCTTACAATTTCGTTTCATGTATCCAGGTTCCTTACAATAGCGGCAAATAATGTCATTGTCTCTTCCTTTGTTACTTTTCCACAGCCCAGCATCATTATTATTGCTCCACTTTCCATTATCATTGTTATTGTGTGATGTCACTTGTTTTAAAACGAAACTTCCGTGTTCTGAGGCCTTGAAAACCTCACTTAGAGTCACCTCAGGAAGGCCTGTGCGGCGCAGTCCATTTTGTGCGGTCCGCATAGGGGGTCTGAGAGGGGTATAAATAGACGAGATTTTCAGTTATTTTGCATTTTTCAAAACCCCAAAAATATAAGAGGCGATTTTTCAAACAACCTTTATTCTCCAAATCAATTGTAAGTCGTTTTTAACTAGTTTTCTTCAATTATTAATATCTTTTAACATGATTTTAACTTCAAATCAATGATTTTCATAGGGGAAATTGGGTGTTTTGGGTAGAACCTAGGTTTTTCAAAAATTGGGGATTTGGACCTCGATTTGAGGTCCGATTTCAAAACAAATTACATATTTGAGCTCGTGGGGGAATGAGTAATCGGGTTTTGGTTCAAACCTCGGGTTTTAACCATATGGGCCCGGGGTAATTTTGACTTTTTGGGTAAAACTTTGGAAAATCCATTGTCATGCATTCAAATTGATTTATTTAGCGTTTATTGATGTAATTAAGTAACTTGTGGCTAGATACGAGTGAATTGGCGGAGAAATCAAGGGGTAAAGCTATAATTGAAACTTGAGTTGTGTTCGAGGTATCGAGGTAAGTGTTTGGTCTAACCTTAGCTTGAGGGATTAAGAGTTGTGTCTTATTTGCTACATGTTAATTGTGGAGTACGACGTATAGGCATGGTGACAAGTATCTATACGTTGGTGTCAAGCATGCCCGTGAGTCTTGCATTATAATTGTTATGACCCGTTGTAGTTTATTGCATTTCATATGTTATTATCACCATTGTTCCCTTGCCGGGATGTTTGTTTGATATTAATGATCCCTTGCCGGGATGTTTATTTTGATAGTATTGTTTCCTTGCCGGGATGTTTGTTTGATATTATTGTTCCCTTACCGGGATATTGTTGAAATATCATTGTTCCCTTGCCGGGAAGTTATTATACTGCTCTTATGACCTTGTCGGGATTTCTTGTGGTTATTATTGGCTTGTAAATGGGAGCGGGTGGTACGCCTACCACAAGAGATAATGAAATAGGAGTGGGTGGTACACCTACCTCAAGATATAATGAAATGGGAGCGGGTGGTATGCCTACCACAAGATATAATGTAATGGGAGCGGATGGTACGCCTACCACAAGATATAATGTAATGGGAGCGGGTGGTACATCTACCATAAGATATAATGAAATTGGAGCGGGTGGTACGCCTACCATAAGATATAATAAAATGGGAGCGGGTGGTACGCCTACCACAAGATAAATGAAATGGGAGCGGGTGGCACGCCTGCCACGAGATACAGGATATGGTATCGGGTTGTACGCCTGCAACAAGACGTGAAAAGAAAGTGAAATCTGCCTTTGTTTTCCTTATTCTTGTTAGTGGTTGGATTTTGATTCCTTTATGGCTCTCTTAATATTTTATTTTACCTGCTATTCCCCGAATCATGTTTCCCCCTCCCATGCTTACTTGTTTATTCCTGCTTTACGTTCCGCTGTATATCATACAACTGCATAGGTTTATCTGGAGTTTGGTCCTAGCCTCGTCACTACCTCGCCAGGGTTAGGCCAGGTACTTACCAGCACATTGGGTCGGTTGTGTTGATGCTACAATATACACTTATGTGCAGATACCCAAGCAACATTGGGTCAGCAGCAGTAGCTTGGGAGCCAGCCTTCAGTCCATTGAGATTCTGAGGTAGTCCTGCAGGCGTTCGCAGGCCCAACATCTCTTCTATTAGTTATTTTGTTTTGTTATCATTGTATCCGAGACAGACAATGTTCCTTCTTTCAAACGTTTGTATGTAGTAATCATAGATAGTCCGTGAATGTTGTGACACCAGTTTCTGGGTAGAGGCATATGTTGATTTCTGTATTATTTTGGTTTATTTCGTTTAAGTCTCCTGCTTAATCTCATATTCCGCTATTATTTAAATGTTTATCACCTGTTAAAAGCAAGATGTTAAAATGATTAAAACAAAGAAGTAAATAATTTTCTAAATTTCATGGCTTGCCTAGCTTCTATGAGTAGGCGCCATCACGACTCCTGAGGGTGGGAAATCCGGGTCGTGACAAGTTGGTATCAGAGCTTTAGGTTACATAGGTCTCACAATTCACGAACAAACTCAGTAGAGTCTGAGGGATCAGTACGGAGACATATGTATTTATCCCCTAGAGGCTACAGAGTTAGAAAAACTTCACATTCATTCCTTCTTGTCGTGTGGTTTGTTCTCAATGCTAATTGAATCTCTACTCTATTCTTTCGCAGATGGTGAGAACACACGCTTCCTCATCCATCGCTTAGCAGCCCGAGCCCCCAACAGCAACTTCCACGAGGGGCAGAGGGCGAGGCTGATGCCATGCTAGAGGCCGAGGTTGGGCAGAGCTCAATCCCGAGCAGCAGCACTAGTAACAGAGCCTCAAGTTGAATTTGATGAGGAGATTTCGGCCCCAACAGTTAGGTCCCAGAGGGGTTTATTGCTACCCTAGTTCTTCAGAATGCTCTGGTCCAATTAGTGGGCCTCATGGAGAGTGTCACCCAGGTAGGCTTGCTTCCTGTAGCACCAACAGTCTCTCAGGCTAGAGGAGGGGCCCAAACTCTAGCGGTTCAGCCAGTTGGAGCAGTACAACTGGGTGTGGTAGCTCAGACCGATAATGGAGTGGCTTTGTCCGTTGATGCTTTGTGGAGACTGGATAGGTTCACCAAGCTCTTCACTTCTACTTTCAGCGGTGCATCTACTGAGGATCCCCAAGATTATCTAGACAGCTGCCATGAGGTTCTCAGGAACATGGGCATTGTTGAGACCAATGGGGTCGATTTTGCTATATTTCGCTTGTCTGGATCCGCCAAGACTTGGTGGAGGGATTATTGCTTAGCGAGACCAGCCAGATCGCCATCCTTGACTTGGGAGAAATTTACAGTGTTATTCTTGGAGAAGTTTCTCCCCGTTACTCAGAAAGAGGCCTATCAGAGGTATTTGAGCACCTCCAGCAGGGTTCCATGACGGTTACCCAGTATGAGACCAAATTCATTGACTTGGCTCGCCATGCTCTTGTCATACTTCCCACCGAGAGAGAGAGGGTAAGGAGGTTTATTGGTGGTCTTATCCAGCCAATTCGTCTTCAGATGGCTAGGGAGGCTGGCAGTGAGATTACTTTTCAGGAGGCGGTCAATGTAGTCAGGAGAGTGGAGATGGTTCTATCATAGGGAGGTGGTCATGGGTCGAATAAGAGGCCCCGTCATTCAGGCAGATTCAGTGGTACCTTGTCTAGAGGTAGAGATTCATATGGTAGAGGCCTTCCCCTTAGGCCTTTCCAGTCAGCACTTTAGGTTTCTCATGGTGCTTCAGGTAGCCATGGTCCTCAGATGCAGTATTCTGATCAGCAGTCCTATAGTGCACCACCAGCACCTATCAGTGCACCACCGCTTTAGAGTTTCCAGGGTCGTCAGCCCCAGCAGCCGAGAACTTGTTTTACTTGTGGAGACACGAGGCACATTGCTAGGTATTGCCCTCGAACTTTGAGCAGTTCTTAGCATCAGGGTTCCCGTGTTATGGTTCAGGCACCAGGTGTCCCACAGGCCGCCCAGCCAACTAGAGGTGGGGGTTAGAGGTGCTAGAGGTGTAGGTAGAGGTGCTAGAGGTGGAGCTCAGGCCGCTAGAGGTGGAGGCCAGCTAGCTGCAGGCCATTCCAGAGATATAGTTCAGGGTGGTGGGGCCCAGCCCCAATGTTATGCTCTCCTGACCAAGCCCGAGGCTGAGAATTCAGATGCAGTTATTACAGGTACAGTTCTGGTTTGTGATAGAGATGCTTTAGTGTTGTTTGATCCAGGGTCTACATACTCGTATGTGTCATCTTATTTTGCACCGTATCTGATCATGCCTAGTGATTCATTGAGTGTTCCTGTTTATGTGTCTACACCAGTGGGTGATTCTATTGTAGCTGATCGAGTCCATCATTCTTGTATTATTGTAATTGGGAGTCCTGAGACTCGTGTAGATTTGTTACTTTTAGACATAGTCGATTTCGATGTCATATTGGGGATGGACTGGTTATCACCTTACCATGCTATCTTGGACTGTCATGCCAAGACTGTGACCTTAGACTTACCGGGTTTGCCTCGTTTAGAGTGGAGAGGGGCTCCTGGTCATTCTACCCGTAGTGTTATCTCTTATGTGAAGGCTCGACGTATGGTCGAGAAGGGGTATTTGGCCTGTTTGGCCTCTATTGATTCTGTGCCCGTTGTTCGTAAGTTTTCGGAGGTATTCCCTTCAGACTTACTGGGTATGCCACCCGACAGGAATATTGATTTTTGCATTGATTTGGCTCCGGGCACTCAGCCCATTTCTATCCTACCGTATCTTATGGCCCCGCCTGAGTTCAAAAGAGTTGAAGGAACAGTTGCAAGGCATGCTTGAGAAGGGTTTCATTAGACCCAGTGTTTTGCCTTAAGGTGCGCCTGTGTTGTTTGTTAAGAAAAAGGATGGGTCGATGGGAATGTGTATTGATTACCGGTAGTTGAACAAGGTTACATTCAAGAATAAGTATCCATTGCCGAGGATCGATGATTTGTTTGATCAGCTTTAGGGTGCCAAGGTGTTGTCAAAGATTGATTTGAGATATGGCTACCATCAGTTGAGGATTAGGGCATCTGATGTCCCTAAGACAGCTTTCCGCACTCGGTACGGGCATTATGAGTTCTTGGTCATGTCATTTGAGTTGATCAATGCCCCAGCAGCTTTTATGGACTTGATGAACCGAGTGTTCAGGCCATATTTGGACTCATTCGTGATAGTCTTCATTGATGATATTTTGATATATTTCCGCAGCCACGAGGATCACGAGAAGCATCTTAGAGTGGTTTTTCAAACCTTGAGGGATAGTCAGTTATATGCTAAGTTCTCGAAGTGTGAGTTCTGGTTGAGTTCAGTTGTATTCCTAGGTCATGTTGTGTCAGTAGAGGGTATTCAGGTTGATCCGAAGAAGATTGAGGTAGTCAAGAACTGGCCTAAACTAGCATTAACTACAGAGATTTGGAGTTTCTTAGGATTGCAGGCTACTACCGTCGGTTCGTGGAGGGGTTCTCATCTATCGCAGCCCCGATGACTAGGTTGACCCAGAAGGGTGCCCCATTCAGATGGTCAGACGAGTGTGAGGCGAGCTTTCAGAAGCTCAAGACAGCTCTAACTACGGCACCGGTATTGGTTTTGCCCACAGGTTCAGGGCCTTATATAGTTTATTATGATGCATCTCGTATTGGGCTTGGTGCAATATTGATGCAGGATGGCAAGGTCATTGCCTATGTTTTGCGGCAGTTGAAGATTCATGAGAAGAACTATCTGATTCATGACTTGGAGTTGGCAGCCATCGTTCATGCATTGAAGATTTGGAGGCATTATCTGTATGGCGTGGCATGTGAGGTGTTCACGGATCACAAGAGTTTTCAGTATTTGTTCAAGCAAAAGGAGTTGAATTTGAGACAGAGGAGGTGGTTGGAGTTGTTGAAAGATTATGATATCACTATCCTATTTCATCCAGGAAAGGCTAATGTGGTGGCCGATGCGTTGAGTAGGAAGTCATCCAATATGGGCAGTCTTGCTTATATTCCGGTCGGTGAGAGACCGTTTGCTTTGGATGTTCAGGCTTTGGCCAATCAATTTGTAAGGTTGAATATTTCTGAGCCTAGTCATGTATTGGCCTGCATGGTCGCTCGTTCTTCTTTATTGGAGCGTATCCGTGATCGGCAGTATGATAATCCCCATTTGTGTGTCCTTAGGGACACGGTGCAGCGCGGAGGTGTCAAGTAGGTTACCTTAGATGATGATGGAGTTTTGAGATTGTAGGGTTGAGTGTGTGTGCCAAATGTGGATGGGCTCCAAAAGTTGATTTTAGAGGAAGCCCATAGCTCCCAGTACTCTATTCATCCGGGTGCCGCGAAGATGTATTAGGATATACGGAAGCATTATTGATGGCGGAGAATGAAGAAGGATATTGTTGCATATGTAGCTCAGTGTTTGAATTGTCAGCAGGTTGTATTAGAGGCCTGGTGGTTTATTTCATAGGATTGAGCTTCCCGAGTGGAAGTGGGAGCGGATCACTATGGATTTCGTTGTTGAACTCCCGCAGACTCGGAGGAAGTTCGACGCAGTATGGGTCATTGTTGAAAGGCTGGCCAAGTTAGCGCATTTCATTTCTGTGGCAGTCTCTTATTCATCCGAGAGGTTAACTGAGATCTATATCCAGGAGATTGTTCGTCTTCATGGTGTGTATGTATCTATCATTTCGGACCGAGGTACGCAGTTTACCTCGTGTTTCTAGAGAGCAGTTCAACGAGAGTTGGGCACCTAGGTTGAGTTGAGTACAACATTTCATCTTCAGACGGACGGGCAGTCCGAACGGACTATTCAGATTAAGGAGGATATGCTCTGAGCTTGTGTCATTGACTTTGAAGGCTCATGGGATAAGTTTTTGCCTTTAGCAGAGTTTGCTTACAACAACAGTTGCCATCCGAGTATCCAGATGGCTCCTTATGAGGCTTTATATGGTAGGCGGTGTCGATCTCTAGTTGGGTGGTTTGAGGTGGGAGAGGCTCGATTGTTGGGTATGGATCTGGTTTAGGAGGCTTTGGACAAGGTAAGTATTATTCAAGATAGGCTTCGTACAGCTCAGTCCAGGCAAAAGAGTTATGCAGACCGCAAGGTTCGAGATGTGGCTTTTATGGTGGGAGAGGGGGTATTGCTCCGAGTGTCGCCTATGAAGGGTGTGATGAGATTTGGGAAGAAGGGCAAGCTTAACCTTAGGTTCATCGGTCCGTTTGAGATTCTTGATCGAGTGGGAGAGGTGGCATATAGACTTGCATTGCCGCCGAGCTTATCAACCATGCACCCAGCGTTTCATGTGTCTATGCTCCGGAAATATCACGGTGATCCATCCCACGTGTTAGATTTCAGCACTGTCCAGTTGGACAAGGACTTGTCTTATGAGGAGGAGCCGGTAGCTATTCTAGACCGGCAGGTTCGTCAGTTGAGGTCGAAGAGTTTTCCTTCTATTCATGTTCAGTGGAGGGGTTAGCCTCCTAAGGCATCAACCTGGGAGTTCGAGTCCAATATGCGGAGCCGTTATCCCCATCTTTTCCCCGACTCAGGTACTTCCTTATTCTGTCCGTTCGAGAACGAACATTTATTTTAGAGGTGAAGAATGTGATGACCCAAAAGATCATCAGTCCGTTTGAGATTCTTGATCGAGTTATTTTGATGATTGGATTACACGAGTAGGTCCATATGATGTTTTTGTATTAGTATGCACACTTGGTTTGGAGTTTCGAGGGCTCGGGTGAGTTTCGGGTAGGTTCGTGATGTTTTAGACTTAAAACAAGAAGTTGCAGGTTTCTGAACAAACCAGTGCGGTCCGCGGTCGACCTTGTGCGGTGTGCGGTGGAGGCTGTGCGGCCGCAATCGACTTTGTGCGGTCCGCACAGGGTGCTGCAGTGCGGTCTGCGGTCGACCTTGTGCGGTGCGCGGTGGAGGCTGTACGGCCGCATTCGACTTTGTGCGGTCCGCATAGGGCACTGGACCGCAGTACCTCAGGAAGTCCTGTGCGGCCACAGTCCATTTTGTGCGGTCCGCACAGTGGGTCTGAGAGGGGTATAAATAGACGAGATTTTCAGTTATTTTGCATTTTTCAAAACCCCAAAAATATAAGAAGCGATTTTTCAAATAACCTTTCTTCTCCAAATCAATTGTAAGTCGTTTTAACTAGTTTTCTTCAATCATTAATATCTTTTAACATGATTTCAACTTCAAATCAATGATTTTCATGGGGAAAATTGGGTGTTCTGGGTAGAACCTAGGTTTTTCAAAAATTAGGGATTTGGACCTCGATTTGAAGTCCGATTTCAAAACAAATTACATATTTGAGCTCGTGGCAGAATGGGTAATCGAGTTTTGGTTTGAACCTTGGGTTTTGACCATGTGGGCCCGAGGGCGATTTTGACTTTTTGGGTAAAACTTTGGAAAATCCATTTTCATGCATTCAAATTGATTCATTTAGCGTTTATTGATGTAATTAAGTAACTTGTGGCTAGATACGGGCGAATTGGCAGAGGAATCAAGGGGTAAAGCTATAATTGAAACTTGAGTTGTGTTCAAGGCATCGAGATAAGTGTTTGGTCTAACCTTAGCTTGAGAGATTAGGAGTTGTGTCTTATTTGCTACATGTTAATTGTGGAGTACGGCGTATAGGCATGGTGATGAGTATCTATACGTTGGTGTCAAGCATGCCCATGAGTTTTGTATTATAATTGTTATGACTCTGTTGTGGTTTATTGCACTTCATATGTTATTATCACCATTGTTCCCTTGCCGGATGTTTGTTTGATACTAATGATCCCTTGTAGGGATGTTTGTTTTGATAGTATTGTTCCCTTGCTGGGATGTTTGTTTGATATTATTGTTCCCTTGCCGGGATGTTGTTGAAATATTATTGTTCCCTTGCTGGGAGGTTTTTATATTGCTCTTGTGCCCTTGTCGGGATTTCTTGTGGTTATTGTTGGCTTGTAAATGGGAGCGGGTGGTATGCCTACCATAAGAGATAATGAAATAGGAGAGGATGGTACGCCTACCACAAGATATAATGAAATGGAAGAGGGTGGTATGCCTACCACAAGATATAATGTAATGGGAGCGGGTGATACACCTACCACAAGATATAATGAAATGGGAGCGGGTGGTATGACTACCACAAGATATAATAAAATGGGAGCGGGTGGTACGCCTACCACGAGATCAATGAAATAGGAGCGGGTGGCACGCCTGCCACGAGACACAGGACATGGGATCGGGTTGCACGCCTGCAACAAGACGTGAAAAGAAAGTGAAATTTGCCTTTGTTTTCCTTAGTCTTAGTGGTTGGATTTTGATTCTTTTATGGCTCTCTTGATATTTTGTTTTACCTGATATTCCCCGAAGCATGTTTCCCCCTCTCATCCTTACTTGTTTATTCCTGCTTTACGTTCTGTTGTATATCATATAACTGTACAGGTTTATCTGGAGTCTGGTCCTATCCTCGTCACTACCTCGCCGGGGTTAGGCCAGACACTTACCAGCACATGGGGCCGGTTGTGCTGATACTACACCCTGCACTTATGTGCAGATAGCGGAGCAACATCGGGTCAGCAGCAGTAGCTTGGGAGTCAGCCTTCAGTCCACCGAGATTCCGAGGTAGTCCTGCAGGCGTTCGCAGGCCCGACGTCTCTTCTATCAGTTATTCTGTTCTGTTATCATTGTATCCGAGACAAACAATGTTCCTTCTTTCAGACGTTTGTATGTAGTAATCATAGATAGTCCGTGAATGTTGTGACACCAGTTTCTGGGTAGAGGCATATGTTGATTTCCGAATTATTTTAGTTTATTTCGTTTAAGTCTTCCGCTTAATCTCATATTCTGCTATTATTTAAATGTTTATCACCTGTTAAAAGCAAAATGTTGAAATGATTAAAACAAAGATTATTCCACCTACGACGTCTCTAAATTTTGTGGCTTGCTTAGCTTCTACGAGTAGGTGTCATCACGACTCCCGAGGGTGGAAAATTCGGGTCGTGACATATTGTTCCACCTCTTAGCATCATTTCTTCCTTCCCCTTTCACAACAAGTACATTGGTCTGCTAGATGTGTTGATACCCAATTTTTACCTCACATATTTTAATATGTGCTTACATATTTTCAAAATATTTCACATGCATCTACAAACATGCACAAGGGGTTTCACAATTTTTCTATAGTTTTTAAAGGCCTTAAATCAATTTCTGCATTTTAATTATATAAATATTCAATAATTATACCATATATTACTCTACAATGATTTAGTCATATAAATTCATCATTTATGTTTATATGAGTGTCAAATATTTTAATTGCATTTCTTTTACAATTACAATTGCATGTTTTAGTCTATAATTGCATATTTTGCAAAAATAACCCCTACATATGCATAACTACATTATCTATACAAAGAATAACTTTTTATATTTTTATCATGTTAAGTAAATATTTTAAATCATCTTCATGCATAAAAATTATTTTATCATTTAATTAGCCGTTTTTACAAATTATTTTATTAATTAATTGGGTATTTAACAAATAGCCCTCTTATTAAGTCTAATTTCGGACCCCCCAAGCCCAAATCAATTAAAACTTATCCCAATTAAATCCAACCCGTTCAACCAAGTTTTGTCGAAATCTGACTCATAGGCCTGTCTTTGGCCATTCTCGTTTGTGAGCATTGTTCCTTGCCTATTTTTTGTTTGAATCTATGGTTTTAGACCGAGCTTCTTTCATCTCTGCTATTTTCGAAAACCCTAGTCTTATAACTGCTTGGGTCTGTCCGGATCTTTGTAGATCTGGAAGGTTTAAGTGCTATTTGATATTCTCCTCAAAAATCTTATACTTTTGTTACTACTATTTCAATTTTAGTGCTTCTTTGAAATTTGGATTCTTATCCCATATTTCTTTCAAAGGTTTTCTTTCTTTCAAATGTTTAACCTTGACTATTCTCTCTTTTTTTTGGTAATTTTTGCCTTAGGTCTTGTTTTGTTATGGCACTGACCTCTTCAATTTTTCTTCCCGTTATTTGTTTATCCCTGTCAACCAAATATGTTGATTGATTTTATTAGGGATTCGAAACATATTTTCCGATTAAAATCAGTTTTTTCTGTGATTTTACTTATTTCCTTATTTGTAACCTTGATTAGTTGTATTTTGCCTTTATTAAACTGTTAGTATGGGTTGAGGATTTGAATGACTCCTATATGATATGAGATTGATTTGTTGCCTTATTTGAACCCTAGTTCTGTACCATCAATTGACTCTCCCCAATTTAAGGGGTCTCTTCCGGATTTCTCTACAGAAATTTATTCTCTAATTGGCTGATTGATTTTATTTGATTACCCTTATTTTACAAACTGTGATTTTCTCTTTACCTTATTTGTTTTACCTCACTAAGTGTATATATACTCTCATTACTGATTCTTCAACACACGAACATAGTTCAAAAACACACAGGCACACACAAAAACTTTGCTCTCAAAACCTCTCTACTACTTGTGTTTATTGCATTGCCTAGCCGGCTGAAAGCTAAGGCTAGACCACTGAATTCTGCAAATCTCTCATCTTCTGTCTACCATCTTAACTAGTATGCTTCCACTACTGCCATTCAATTAAACCTATGTGTTTCCCTGCTCAACATGTTTACTGCTATTCAATTTAACCATGTGCCCTGTTATCAGCATGTCTACTTTATCTTATTAGATCCCTGTGCTTCATGTTCATTGTTCCTAATTAGCATATTTACTGCTATTCAATTTGACTATATGTTTCCTGCTATTCAATTTTACCTATGTGTTTCCTTATAATCAGCATGTCTTTCTTTTGTTTAATCAAACCTATGTGTTTACTGCAATAGTATGTCTACATTCTGTTTAACCTATGTGTTTACTGCAATAGCATGTCTACTTCTGTTTGATTAAATCTATGAGTCTCCTTCTTTCAACATGTTTACTTTTGTTTTAGCTAGACCTATGTGCTTCTGTTTTCAGCAAGTCTGCATGCCTGCTCATATTTAAATTAGACCTATGTCTGTTTGTTTCTCGACTAGCATGTTCTTTCTATCATGTTTTAAATGTTCACCTCCCTCAGACTCCTGACCAATATTTCTCCCAATCCCTGCTACCCCTTTGAATGTGACTGTCTGATTGATCGCAACATGTCATGCCTTTGTTTAGTGTCTGCTCACCTAGTAACAGCTATTAAGCTAAGTTGAAACCTTAAGCAATCCTGTTTCTGTATATTGTTTGATTGATGGGACCTTTGTTTAAGTTCCAAGAGTTGAATGACCCTGTTTGCTCCTTACTTCTTGAGAATCCAAAACTATTTTCTTAAAACTATCTTCTGTTTTCAACTCCTACTCTTAGAACACCTAGGGTCCTGCCCCTCCAGTGTGAGCATTGCCTAGGAGTCCATGAGACTCCTCTGAACTTTGATACACTGGGGTTGGCTCTCCAAAACTAGCTCACAAAAAGGTTGCTTTGAAAGGTTTTCTGGTGTGAGCATTGCCCGGGGTCCCTGAGGCCCTTGGGAACTTTGACACACCAGGATATCGTTGGGCGCACTATGAGTTGTTTGGATACTGCATATTTGGTTGAAGGCCTGATTTTCTAGGTTTACTGTTTGGGCATGTTCAGGCTCCTTATAGTTCTAATAGTTTCACTTCTATAATTCATTATTTATGTTTGGTTTGTAATAATAATTTCTTTTTAAACAGATATTGGGGATATTAGTAAAACTGGGAGGGGTTCTTATATATATTTTGTTGAGAAAGGGTAGATACCATGCCTATAGGTTGCTACGATATCTGTTTGCTTATGTACATTTAGATATCATGCCTGTAGAGTTTAAAATCATCCTGCATTCTAGATATCATGCCTATAGGGTTTAAAATCAGTCTTGCATTCTAGATATCATGCCAATAGATTACTGCAATGTTTGTTTATTTAGACACCATGCCTGTAAGTTTAAAATTAGTCTATGTATGCCAATAAAGTTTTGAAACCAATTTCTACATTTAGATACCATGTCTATAAGTTTTCTACACCTAGACAACATGTCTATAAGGTTTTTAAAAACCAACTTCTGCATTTAGATGTCATGTCTACAAGTTTAAAATTAGTTTCTACACCTAGACAACATGCCTATAGTACCTAATGAACCAAATTACCTGCTTAAAATTGTTTACTAGTTTGTTGCACTTTTGATTAATGACTAGATACCATGTTCATTGGACATTGCTGATTCACACCTACGCAAGCCTGTAGAGCAACTAAAACCTTGAAATTATAAAACTATGCTTTGTTTACTGCCCAAGTTTAGATAGTCCTAAAATCAGTAGGCAAATGATTAAGTACCTTCTGCTTCGCTTTTTATAAAACACTGCATACGTTCTGCTTTGTGCTTACCTAGATATCCTGCTCTAGGACTTTTAAAGTATCTGAAATACTGTTGTTTGAGACGTGCAATTGCCTGCTTATTTGTGGAGGTATATGTGAGCCTTTAACTATTCCCTTTATCTGACAGTCCTATATGTTTTGCTTGTCGCTTAGATTTTTCTCCTTTAAGCACTATAGGAAGGTCTAGATCCACCTTAGCTAGAATTCCTAAACACCTCCAGGACTATAAGTAAGGGACGGGTAATGCACGTATAGAGTACATTTAATTAGAATTGCTTATATAACCACTAAGGGAAGAGTAATTGGGTAGTAAAGGATATGATGACCTGTGCGTTAATACTATGTGTAGCACCCCAACTTGGGGACGATTACCAAGTATTGCACATAAGTGATCCTATAGGCTAAAGCACCTAGGACCCCCTTCACTCCTTGTTTTAAATGTAAGATCCATTTGTCTAATTTTCTTTATCTGTTTATAAGACTAATTCACCTAATTTGAGTTCTGTCGGAACCCATCGTTTTGGACCTCGAGGGGTGCCTAACACCTTCCCTTCAAGGTTCTTTCGAGCCCTTACCCAATCTCTAGTAATGCAAACCGATTTTATGAGTTACTTGCTTTAGGTTTCCTAACGCACCTTAAATTTGTTAGGTGGCGACTCTTTAAATTCAAATACTCAATTTCCAAAAAGAAATGAGTTGTCCCAAAAGACACATTGAAACCCCGATTCTGCGAGGAGAAAGGGGGCGCGACAGGATGGATGAGTGCTATCTATGCGCAGCACACGACTAAAACACCTTTTAGTGAAGTGATGTCCGAATTGGAGAGAATCTGTGATTTAGCAGTCTCAAACTCAATGGGAATTCCAACTAAGAAACTCATTATTGCCATTTGTTCCTTTTGAGCTTGTTGCACCTTCATATCTTTAATGAATGCAAAAGCACGTTCAATTTTCTTGGATAAAGAACTATTTCAGTCACAGAAACTTTATCATCAGACATTTTAATTGATGTTTAGTCAAGAAACTGATGAATAGAAGCAAAAGTAAACAATCTGACACCCAAAACTTGTTGACAAAAGTAAGATGTGAATGATACCAAATGAATCAGCAGTGACTCCCACAAAACAACAACAATCTGACACCCGAATAGAACATAGTAGTCGCAAAAGCAAAAAACAAACTACCAGATCGAGTGTCTTAGAAGCATAAGAACAAAAAGCCAACCTGGACGTAAAGAATAAACTTCAAATAGTATTTTAACACTAGAAAAAAGAACACCTGGAATATGCTAGAATTGAAAAGATGACATTAGAGTATGAGAGATAGTCACGAGGTGGAGGTGGCACGTGTGACTCACTCACTGCCCACCCTGATGCCGGAGAAAGTTTTGAGAATAAATCGACCCCTAGAAGCTTTGATACCACGTAATTTAATGATGGAAGAAGATGATTTCTATTCATGAAAATGAAAGGAACTTGCGGATACTCCGATAACCCGATGCTAATAAGCCAATAAGTCAATTTCGTAGTTCGTTTAATGGTTACAGTTCGATTTTGAACAACCCTATGAACAAACCGTACAGACATCTTGTTACACCTAAGTTTCAATGATGACAATAGTGCAAATCTAACTGTATCTATTTAATTGCAGAAAATTAGGAGGTCAGTACTAATTCAAAGGAAGTCAATTTGTTGAAGATATCAGAAAGGAAACAAGATCAAATGCAACAAGGACAATGCTAAATCAAAGGATGTCAAGGCAATCAAAAAGGAAACAAGATCAAAGTGCATCCGCTATAGGAAGTCAATCTCTACTTCAAGGATTGATTTGGAACTTGGAGATTCTGAATATTGATCGATCAAGTCAAGCCACAAATCACTCCCTTGATTATGGATACAAAAAGGAAGGACGTAAACGAATCCAGCCCAACTCTTAAGCAGGATTCGGAGGCACCTCTTAGGTCAAATCTCTTAGAATATTTTGTGCCTCAATCAAGGGTCAATATTCAACGGCTACTCAAAACTCTCGCATAAGAAGATTGGCAGACTCAAGAGTTCAACTACGCAACTTACTGTTGGTTTCTATGTCTTCCTAGTTCTTAGCACAAACACCGTATTCCAAAGTTAATAGTGTCTCAAAACAACGCCCTTTTTCATTGCATAAGAAAACAATCATACAGTAAATACCCAACGCCCATTAGATCAAGCCTGTTATTATGAAAAGTTCTTGTACACTAGCACACATTTGAGCAAATAAACTGAATAATTATGCAAACTATTGATGCGGACACAAACTATAGTTCTGGTAATCGAACACTTAACATGCCAAGATTGACCATGATGAAAGTAAACTAATCTGAACTTAGTTTGCAACACAGGAGATTAAGAGCAATCAGCCGTCGAATACCAGTTGATTAATGCCACACCCTTCTCCAGAATGCACACTATTTGATTTACTAACTCATGATCGAACTGACTATATGGGAAAACAACTCACAAATCCAAGCAAACTGAACTATTTTGTCTAGTCATGGAAGCAACAGACAAATTCTAGTTCAACACATGTGAGAAAGTGTGATTCCGTTTCAAATATGGATAACTGGAAGGCATGATTTTATTTGTAAGCATGTTCCAAAGAGTATGAAAATCCAAACTCGGAACTCCAAACCTTAAATAGAGATGAAGTCAAAGAACATACTATTCTAATGGCTGAAGGCCTTCGACTACTTAATCATAAGCAAAAACCATGACAAATCAACTTTCCGCTCGACACAATGAATACACAGTTTCATCGCGATTGGTTCTAACACTTCAAATATCAATCTGACTGAACCAAACAGGGATCTAAACAGTTTATGCTCGTTTATCATCTAGGAGGTTTCACCAGAAAAATTCAACGCACATACAATCGACACAGAACGTAGACTCGAATCAGAGGGAAGTTAAACACAATCTTCGAAATCACTGCTTATTTAATCCATTTTTAATGACTACTATACATTTCAATCCATTCCAAATAAATTCAAATAAAGAAGGGACGCGGGAATGAAACTGTAAAGTTGAACTCCTCTTTAAGTAACAATATATGATTCAACGGAAGCTCGGCTTCAATTCCCAGAATTCCAACGAACAAACAAGCAAATGAATTGGACAGGAGCTCGGACGGAACTTCAGATTAGCTACTGATATCGAGCCTCGAACCTCAGCTAAACTCCATTTCGAACAAGAATCCAGAAGAAGAAACTAACTCTTTCTTTTGTATTTTTTCTGACTTTGATGTAAAATCCGAATCAGAAGAAACTAATTTTTGTTCTTTTTATATATGAAAAACGAAACAAAACATAATCAAAGAACACTAAAAGAAAACTCTAATTTTCGAATGAATTGAAATTTACGGAACAACCAAAAATCCGAAAAAACCTAGCTCTTTTTGTCAAGAAATTCTCCCAAAATTTTTTTTTTCTCTTCTGTCCGAAAAACATCAAATATATATTCCCTCTCGAATCTTCTTCTCCTCTTCTCCAAGAAATATCGTGTGGGGACCTCAACAAAATTCGAAAATACCATTTTTAACAAAATCAGAAAATGAAAGTCTTGGATCAAAATTTAATCCAATAGCTCCCATTTTCCAACATTTATTTCAAGGACTCGGCTTTTTTGTTTAAACAAAAGAAATAGAAGAAGAAATCCGCGTGAATCGGATTGAAATGATGAGATTTGGTACGATTTGAGTGACGTGGAAGAAGGAGAGGAGGGGGGACCATGGGACTAGGACGAGTGAACTCGCCGGGTTTGGAGGAGTTCCGGCGAGTTTGAGAGTGGTGAGGGACGCGGCAGATGCTTAGAGATGGGGGGCGCCGGTTTGATTAGGGGTGTTTAGGTTTAAGGTTGGGTAAAATTAGGTTTTTATATCAAGGCGGGGATAGATCTTAGCCGTGAGATTAAAAGGGATGGAGGGATAGGATTTAGAGGGGAGTGGGGCGGGTTTGGACGGGCATTTCGCGGGTCGGGCAGACTGGGCAAAGGAGGAGATTGGGTTGCCCAGATTTGGGCCTTGTCTTGGCCAAAATTGGGCCAAAATTTGGGACTTTTAACCCCTTTTTTAAGTCCATAAACAAATAAAGCTTTGAACCTTTCTTTTAAATAAAATTAATTATGATTAATATATCATTCTGTGGACTATATATATTTTATATATCGATGTTATGTAACAACAAAGGTAAAAATCATAGTAAAACAAAATATATTGCTATAAAAATATTAATTACCTTAACCAAATAGAAATAAGGTAAAACATGAAACTATATATATATATATATTATTTTTTGTATTTTTCAAGAATTATACTAAAAATAAAAATATAAAGACCATGTATTTTTCAAGGATTATACTAAAAATAAAAATATAAAGACCATGGCAAACTTTAAGACTGTGCGAGTCAAAAATTACATGTCCACAACTGCCCCTCTTTGACGAGAAACACAAAGGGTTTTCAGACAAAGAACAACAAGACATGTTTTTTGACTCGACCCTTATTTAGAGAGACAAAAACTAAAGAAAAGATAATGTGACCGAGCCCTGGTATCTGAGCTGCCTATATATCTTTGGCTATAAAGGAATCAGGCCACGTGTAGTTCAGAAGTGCGAAGAGCGATGGAGTATACCGAGGTGGAGAGCCGAGTGGAGTATTGCCGAGGTTCCAGTCCGGGGTTCCTCCCATTACATCAAAAATAGAAAAAAATAGAAAGAAAAATTACAGCAAAAGTAAAAGAAAAATACAAGATCCTATCTACTTCTTGTCGAGAATCGTCCTTGAATCTCTACTTGATCTTCGATATGCAACTGAAAAATGGACCTTGTTCTTCAGGAGGGCTCCTGATGCTTCTTGAATTTGTGAGTTGAAGTAACTCTGAAATTAATTCCCTCGTTCTCCAGGTGGACGCCTGATTACCAAAACTTGAATTGTATTCCCTCGTTATCCAGGTGGGCGCCTGATCGCTAAAAACATGAATTGTATTCCCTCGTTATCCAGGTGGGGGCCTGATTGCCAAAACTCGAAACTGTATTCCCTCGTTATCCAGGTGGGTGCCTGATATTGCAGCAAAACAGACAAAACAAAAGAAATTTTTCTGCCCCAGTTTGGGATCTGGGCATATTTGTGAGTGTTAATCGTATCATGTTACCTATAGAGCTCTAAGGATTCAAAAGCTAAATTCCATTATCCATGAGGGTCCTGAGAATTTAAAACTAAATCCCATTATCTAGGAGGGTCCTGAGAATTTAAAACTAAGTCTTATTATCTAGGAGAGTCCTGAAAATTTTAAAACTAAATCCCATTATCCAGGAGGGGCCTGAAAATTTTAAACTAAATCCCATTATCCATGAGGGTCCTGAAAATTTAAAAACTAAATCCCATTATCCAGGAGGGTCCTGAAAATTTTAAATTAAATCCCATTATCCAGGAGGGTCCTGAGAATTTAAAAAGTAAATCTCATTATCCATGGGGGTCCTGAAAATTTAAACACTAAATCCCATTATCCAGGAGGGTCCTGAAAATTTTAAATTAAATTTCATTATCTAGGAGGGTCCTGAGAATTTAAAAACTAAATCCCATTATCCAGGAGGGTCTTGAGAATTTAAAAACTAAATCCCATTATCCAGGAGGGTCCTGAAAATTTAAAAACTAAATCGCATTATCCAGGAGAGTCCTGAATACTTAAAAACTAAATACCATTATCCACGAGGGTCCTGAAAATTTTAAAAATTAAATCCTATTATCCAGGAGGGTCCTGAAAATTTAAAAACTAAATCCCATTATCCAGGAGGGTCTTGAAAATTTCAATTAAATCTCATTATCCAGGAGGGTCGTGAAAATTTAAAAACTAAATCCCATTATCCATGAGGGTCCTCAAAACTTAAAAACTAAATTTCATTATCCAGGAGGATCCTGAAAATTTTAAAAATTAAATCTCATTATCCAGGAGGGTCCAGAAAATTTAAAAACTAAATTCCATTATCCAGGAGGGTCCTGAAAATTTTAAATTAAATCACATTATCCACGAGGGTCTTGAGAATTTAAAAACTAAATCCCATTATCCAGGAGGGTCCTGAAAATTTTAAAAATTAAATCCCATTATCCAGGAGGGTCCTGAGAATTTAAAAACTAAATCCCATTATCCAGAAGAGCCCTGAGAACTTAAAAACTAAATCTCATTATCCAGGAGGGTCCTGAAAATTTAAAAACTAAATCTCATTATCCAGGAGGGTCCTGAAAATTTTAAAACTAAATCCCATTATTCAGGAGGATCCTGAAAATTTAAAAACTAAATCCCATTATCCAGGAGGGTCCTGAAAATTTTAAAAATTAAATCTCATTATCCATGAGGGTCCTGAGAATTTAAAAACTAAATCCCATTATCCAGGAGAGTCTTGAGAACTTAAAAACTAAATCCCATTATCCAGGAGGGTCTTGAGAACTTAAAAACTAAATCCCATTATCCAGGAGGGTCCTGAAAATTTAAAAACTAAATCCCATTATCCAGGAGGGTTCTGAAAATTTAAAAACTAAATCCCATTATCTAGGAGGGTCCTGAAAATTTAAAAACTAAATTCCATTATCCAGGAGGGTCCTGAAAATTTTAAACTAAATCCTATTATCCAAGAGGGTCCTGAAAACTTAAAAACTAAATTCCATTATCCAGGAGGGTCCTGAAAATTTTAAAAATTAAATCCCATTATCTAGGAGGGTCTTGAGAATTTAAAAACTAAATCACATTATCCAGGAGGGTCCTGAAAATTTAAAAACTAAATTCCATTATCCAGGAGGGTCCTACAAATTTAAAAACTAAATCCCATTATCCAGGAGGTCCTGAAAATTTAAAAATTAAATCCCATTATCCAGGAGGGCCCTTAAAATTTTAAAAATTAAATCCCATTATCCAGAAAGGTCCTGAGAATTGAAAAACTAAATCCCATTATCCAGGAGGGTCCTGAGAACTTAAAAACTAAATATTATCGAGAAGGGTCCTGAAAATTTAAAAACTAAATCCCATTATCCAGGAGGGTCCTGAAAATTTAAAAACTAAATCTCATTATCCAGGAGGGTCCTGAAAATTTGAAAACTAAATCCCATTATCCAGGAGGGTCCTGAAAATTTTAAATTAAATCCCATTTCCAGGAGGGTCCTGATAATTTAAAAACTAAATCTCATTATCCAGGACGGTCCTGAAAATTTAAAAATTAAATCCCATTATACAGGAGGGTCCTGAGAATTTAAAAACTAAATCCCACTATACAGGAGGGTCCTGAAAATTTAAATTAAATCTCATTATCCAGGAGGGTCCTGAAAATTTAAAAACTAAATCCCATTATCCAGGAGGGTCCAGAAAATTTAAAAGCTAAATCTCATTATCCAAGAGGGTCCTGAAAAGCCGAGAATGAACTTACTTGAGCCATGCTCTCATCTTTGAGGATTCTGAACATAATTTCTTGCTCCCTGAACCATGCGTTTTCATGGTAGGTCCCTGTGGATTTAAAAAATTTCTTGCCCCTGTTTCAGACAAATAAAATCTTGTTTGTTTGAAAACGTGGTGGTTAGTTTGTAGCATCCTTGCTGAGTGTCTGCTTCCGCCACTGACATGCTTCATTCTGATTAGCCGCTTCGGGCTAGCAAGAAGTTGTTTGTCCTTTTGATTGGAACTGGACCACAAAACCTCTGCATGACCTGAATCTCTCACACTCACTTGTTGCATTGTGTTTTCATTTTGAAAGTTGTTGAATCCTTGTATTTTCTCAAAATTCAAGATTCACTTGATTGCCTGAACCTCTGTTATCACCATACTACTTATTCTAAATTAAGTCAATTGTGATGTGCCTAGCCGAACTCTGCTTTGTGCAATTTAGAAGCTAGTAGTGGGCTTTGAAATCCTTTCCTGTTTGTTCAACAAGGGCTGACTCAAAAGAGACCCATAAAGATAAACTCAAAGAGCAAAGTGAAATGATTTTTGACAAAAGGAACAAAGGAAAATTTTGAGCATAGATGACTATATGAAGAAGAATGAGAAAAGAAGACTTATCTGAGGGAAGCAGCCAGCTCCAATGATCATGACATGCATTTCGGATTGATCAGCCTAATCCGTCCAACCAATCATATTTTCGGTTCGTGTCCTGTCTTCATACTTCAAAACCGGGCCTTCATCGATTCAAATTCTCTGTAAAGTCATGAGCCTCATTCAATTTGTAGTGTCCCAAAGGGTTTTCACCAACAAGCCTCTCTCATTTGTTCATCTCTCAACTCACCATCGCCTTATGGTGCCCACGAGGGTTTTTACCAATAAGACTCTCTCTTTTAAAATTTTCTCTCAGCTCACCTTCGCCTTATGGTGTCTGTGAGGGTTTTCACCAATAAGACTCTCTTATTTATTCAATTTTCCTTTGTGCCCATGATAAAGTGTTACTCATGATGTAAATCATACCTCTGTCTCGCTTGACCTGACATCCTCAAAGATTGATCAGAAGGTCTTTATTTGGACCGTAATGTAGGCTTTTGGACCGGGTTAGAAAGAAAAGGTGGCACGAAGACTCAAACTAATTTAAGATGAAAAGGGGTTAAAATTACAACTTTTGGAATCAGATCTTTTCAAGACCCAAACTTCTGCCCCAGTTTCTTTGGGTCCGGGGAGTTTTAATTTTTATTTTGATGGGACCGAACCGTGAGGCTGCCTACGTATCCTTAAAAGGAATCAAGTCGAACGTAGTTCAAAGAAAGTTGTTTGTTTTTGTTTCTTTTATTTTCTTTTCTTTTCTCTTTTTTTTTCTTTCTTTCTTTTTCTTTTTTTTTCTCTTTTTCTTTCTTTCTTTTTCATTCTTCTTATTTTCCATTCATTCATTCATATTTTTTTCTAATTCTGTTACTGATTCCAAAAGAGGGGTATGAAGGAAAATAAATAAAGCTCAAAAGGGGTAACAAAAGGTGAAAGTGTTTGGGTAGCGGAACGAAATGCCCTCGTCATTTCAACTTTGAACATGCCAAGTACAAAATACAACTTAAGGTAAGCAAGGAAATCATACATAGTACCTCTTAACTGCATCAGAATTGATAGCTATATCTACACATTTGCCTTCTATGTCTATTAAATACAAAGCACCATTGGGCAACACTCTTGTCACAACGAATGGCCCCTACCAGTTTGGGGCGAACTTGCCTTTGGCTTCCACCTGATGAGAAAGGATGCGTTTCAATACCATCTGGCCCACTTCAAATTTTCGAGGACGCACCTTTTTGTTGTATGCTCTTGCCATTCTCTTCTGATACAATTGATCGTGACATACTGCAGCCAATCTTTTCTCATCAATCATACTCAACTGCTCTAGCTGGGTTTTGACCCACTCATCATCATTAATTTCAGATTCTGCAACGATCCGAAGGGATGAAATCTCAACTTCTACAGGTATAACTGCCTCAGTTCCATATACCAGCATATAAGGAGTTGCACCTACTGAAGTGCGAACAGTAGTGCGATAACCCAGTAAGGCAAAAGGCAATTTTTCATGCCACTGCCTAGAACCCTGAACCATCTTGCGAAGTATCTTCTTTATGTTCTTGTTATTAGCCTCAACAGCTCCATTTGCCTTGGGGCGATACGGGGTGGAGTTCCGATGCATGATCTTGAACTTTTGGCATACCTCTTTCATCAAATGACTGTTGAGATTAGCAGCATTGTCTGTGATGATCACCTTGGGAATTTCGAACTGACAAATGATATTTGAATGAACAAAATCCACTACTGCCTTCTTGGTCACGGACTTGAAAGTTACAGCTTCGACCCACTTGGTAAAGTAATCAATAGCCACCAGAATAAACCTATGCACGTTCGACGTTGCTGGCTCAATTGGTCCAATAACATCCATGCCCCAAGCAACAAAAGGCCAAGGTGAAGACATTGTGTGTAACTCAGATGGGGGAGAATGAATCAAATCACCATGTACCTGGCATTGATGACACTTGCGAACAAAACTGATACAATCACGTTCCATGGTGAGCCAATAATAACCTGCTCGAAGTATCTTCTTTGCCAAAACATACCCGTTCATATGCGACCCGCAAACTCCAGAATGCACTTCAGCCATGATAGTTGAAGCTTCTTTAGCATCTATGCACCTCAGCAGTCCTATATCCGGAGTCCTCTTGTACAAGATTCCTCCACTCAAGAAAACTCCACTAGCTAGACGTCGAATGGTTCTCTCTTGGTCACCTGTATCATGTACTGGATATACCCCCGATCTAATGTATTCATTGATATCGTGGAACCAAGGTTCGCCATCGATTTCTTCTTCCACCACATTACAATAAGCATGCTGATCATGAACTTGGATATGTACGGGGTCAATATAAGCCTTGTCCGGATGATGTAGCATTGACGCTAGAGTACCCAAGGCATCAGCAATCTCATTATGAATCCTAGGAATATGTCTAAATTCGACCGAACTGAATCATTGGCAAAGATCATGCAGGCACTGTCAGTACGGTATGAGCTTCAAATCTCGAGTCTCCCATTCTCCTTGAATCTGGCGAACCAACAAATCTGAATCTCCCAGAACCAGTATTTCCTGGACTCCCATGTCTATAGCTAACCTCAAACCCAAAATACATGTTTCGTACTCAGACATGTTGTTGGTGCAATAAAATCGAAGCTGGGCTGTTATAGGGTAGTGTTGCCCTGTTTCAGAGATAAGTACAGCCCCTATTCCGACAAAGAAGAGTTTCCAACCTGGCTTTTCATCATGGTCAATCTCGTCAACACACATGACCTCTTCATCAAGAAAATAAGTCTTCAATGGCTCATATTCATCATCCACCGGATTCTCGGCTAAGCGGTCGGCCAAGGCTTGGGCTTTCATCGCGGTCCGAGTCACATAGATGATGTCAAACTCTGTAAGTAAAATCTGCCACTTCGCCAGTCTTCCCGTGGGCATAGGCTTTTGAAAGATATACTTTAGAGGATCCATGCGGGAAATGACGTAAGTAGTGTAGGACGACAAATAATGCTTCAACTTTTGTGCAACCCAAGTCAGGGCGCAACATATCCTCTCAAGCAGAGTGTACTTAACCTCATACGGAGTAAACTTCTTACTGAGATAATAGATTGCTTGCTCCTTCTTTCCCGTGATGTCATGTTGACCCAATACACAGCCAAAAGAATTATCCAAGACTGTCAAATAGAGAATTAATGGTCTTCCAGTCTCTAGTGGGACCATCACCGGTGGATTCGACAGGTACCTCTTAATCTTATCAAATACTTCTTGACATTCGTTAGTCCACTTGGCCGCAACATTTTTCTTTAGAAGCTTAAAGATGGGCTCACAGGTTGTCGTGAGCTGAGCAATGAACCTGCTGATGTAATTTAACCTTCCAAGCAAACTCATCACCTCTGTTTTGTTCTTTGGCGGCGGTAACTCTTGAATGGCTTTGATCTTCGATGGATCTAACTCAATGCTGCATCTACTAACCACGAATCCCAGCAGCTTCCCCGACAGGACACCAAATGCACATTCGCTGGATTGAGCTTGAGGCTATACCAGCGGAGTCTTTGGAAAAACTTCCTCAAATCCTTAACATGGTCAGACTACTTCTTTGACTTTATGATCACATCATCTACATAAACCTCGATCTCCTTGTGTATCATGTCATGAAATATGGTGGTCATCGCCCTCATGTAAGTTGCCCCAGCATTCTTCAAACCAAATGGCATTACCCGATAACAGTATGTTCCCCATGGCATGATGAATGTTGTCTTTTCTGCATCTTCCTCATCCATCAAGATCTGGTGATATCCTACGTAACAGTCCACAAAAGACCCAATCTCGTGCTTGGCACAATTATTGATCAGAATGTGAATGTTCGGCAATGGAAAATCATCCTTTGGGCTTGCTTTGTTAAGATCACGATAATCAACACACACCCTGGTCTTACCCTCCTTCTTTGGTACTGGCACAATATTGGCTAACCAAGTGGGATATCGAGTGAATCGAATGACCTTTGCAGTAAGCTGCTTTGTGATTCTTCTTTGATCTTCACACCCATATCAGTCTTGAACTTTCGCAACTTTTGCTTGACACGAGGGGATGCTGGATCAGTTAGCAATTTATGAACTACCAGATCAGTGCTCAGGCCCGGCATATCGTCATACGACCATGCAAAGACATCTTTGTACTCAAACAATATTTTGACTATTTCCTCCTTAACTTGCGGTTCTAAATGCACACTTATCTTGGTTTCCCTAACATCATCCTGTTCCCCTAAATTGACTGCTTCAGTCTCACTCAAATTAGGTTTTGGTTTTCCTTCAAATTGTTTTAGCTTTTTACTGATTTCCTCAAATACTGCTTCTTCATCATATTCTATTTCATCGTCATATTCTACTTCTTGGATTGTTATTTCAGGATTAGATTGGCTTTTAAGACTCGGCTGAAAACTCTTCATGCATGTCATGTCACTGCAACTAGCATAAAAAGAACTGTACAAAAGAAAAAAGAACAAAATAAAACACTATTAAGGATAATGGAAAACGGAAAATTGCATTTTATTGAAAATAAAAGGATAGAAGGGTTTGAACATCAAAACAAGCAAAAACTAAAAATCTGGATTACAACTCTGGAATAACCCAGATAACAGAAAGGAAAACAAAACAAACTACCAAAACTCCTTCCTGGTGGGGAGAGGAGTAGCTTCCCAATTGCTAAGCTTCACGTTTGGGCCAACGAGCTGCACATTTGTTTTACTAGACCTTCACCAACTTCTACCATATCGACTTCTTCGAACAGACTTTGGAACCTCTTGATCAGATCTTCATCAACATCGACCACAGGTTTTGGGATTGAGGAGGTTGGAGGTTTTTTGGTCCCTGGCTTGACAAAGGACTTAGAGATGTGTGGGACAGGCTTGGGGAGCGACCATACCTTCTGTTTCAGATTTTTAACCATTTTCATGTCCTTCTCTGTAGGCATGAATCCAAAACCAACTGTACCAGGATTCCCACTAGGGCGCACTGGATGCACAATACCCTGCAGAGATGAGCCCAAACCCTTGCCCGGCACAAAACCATTCTTCAACATTTCATTCGCAACCATGACGGACGCGGAGGATAGCTTAGGACCCAAAATACATTTTCCCTCAGAAATTTTCTCAACAGACACTGTTTCGAAAGTCTGATAGACCCAAGTTCCCTTATCATCTTTAGCTTCGATGAACAGAACAATTGTATCATTACAAGCTGACAAGTCTTCGTCACCGTGTACAACTATTTCCTGCCTGTCCCATTCAAACTTCACCATTTGGTGTAGAGAAGATGGGACTGCCCTAGCAGCATGTATCCAAGGCCTGCCCAACAACAGATTGTAGGAGACAGTCACATCTAACACTTGGAATTCCATGGTAAACTCAACTGGCCCTTTCGACAATTTGAGTATTATATCTCCAACAGAATCTTTACCTCCCCCATCAATGCATCGGACACATACATTGTTCAAGTAGATTCTTTCGGTGCCAATCTTCAGTTTTTGCAGGGTAGACAAGGGACAAATATTTGCACTAGAGCCATTATCAACCAAAACCCTTGAGACAACAGAATCTTCACACTTCACCGTGAGATAAAGAGCCCGGTTGTGTTCTGTACCCTCCATAGGAAGTTCATCGTCCGAGAAAGTGATCCTATTTGCTTCGAAGATCTTGCTAGCTATCTTTTCCAAATGGTTCACTGTGATCTTATCAGGAACATGTGCCTCATTCAAAATCTTCATCAAGACCTTGCGATGTTCATCTGAATGTATCAACAAAGACAAAAGAGAAATCTGAGCTGGTGTTTTCCTTAACTGCTCCACAATGGAATAATCCTGCACTTTCATCTTTTTCAGGAACTCCTCAGCCTTTTCCTCGGTAACCGATTTCTTTACTGGCATTTGGCTATCCTTTAATGGCTTGGCTTTCATTAATTCTTCTGGGGTGAAACATCTCCCAGAACGAGTCAATCCTCCAGTTTAATTAACTTCTTCCTCTATTTCTTTTCCTTTGTATGTCACTATCACTTGTTTATAATTCCATGGAACAGCCTTGGCATCCATCACTGGTAGCTAGGTTACTGGTCTAATGATGATAGGGGTAATAGGAGCCCCCTTCACAACTATGACAGGCTCACTTGGAATCCCTGGTACTACCACTTTTGAACTTTCCGGACTTGCCTCGATATCTTTCGATAGCCCTTTCACGACCAACACTGGTGGTTTCGAATTGAATATGTTTGGCTTCTCTGTCACCCCTTAGACTGTCAAGGGCGTTGCTTTGGTAGAGTCTTGAGCTTTAACCAAATTGCTTTCACTGGCCCAAATCATCATGAAGGACTTAGAAGACTTCTTGGGCTCCCCATCCTTATGAACTATTTCAATCATATGCATCTCTACATGGGCTGGCAAAGGGTTTTGGTTGATGTTTGGTGTATTTGGGCTTTGGACTACAATTTGGTTTGTATCAATGAGCTTTTGGATTGCCCGTTTAAAATGGCAACACTTCTCTATGTCATACCCTGGAGCATCAGAACAATAGGCGCATCTTAGGGAATAATCGAGGTTCTTTGGAGGGGATTTGGTATCTTTGACTCAATTGGATTCAAGACGTCCAACTGCCTTAACCTTTGAAACAGACTAGCATAGGACTCTCCAAGCGGGGTAAAAGTTTGTTTTCGTTGTTGCCTTTCTCTCCTATACTCTGGCCTTGATCAAAAATTTGAACCAGTAGGGTTTTGATAGGGTTGTAGGGGTGGATAGGTATTTTGTGGAGCTGGGTAGATATTTTGTGGAACTGGAGTACGCCATTGCGGGTAAGGAAGGGGTTGAGCATATGACTGTGTATGGTGAACAAGGTATTGGGATGGCCTAGCTGAGTATTGGGGGTTTTGCGAGGAAAAGTAATGTTGAGGTGGATTATATTGAGCAGGGGCATAGTTTTGAGGTCGGGGTCAAGGATGGGTGTACTGATAAGGTGAACCCCTCTGGCCATGCCATGATCCGGAGACAACCATAGAGACATCTTCCTTCTTCTTCTTGCCTAGCAAACTTTCGGTACCACTCTGGATTGCCTGAGTGGTTGTTTTTATAGTAGAATAACTCATGATCTTACTCGACTTGAGCCCCTCTTCCACCATTTCTCCCATCTTCACCACATGATTGAAAGACTTACCAATGGCTGAGATCAAGTGGCCATAGTAAGTGGGATCCAGGGCTTGAAGAAAGTATTTAACCATCTCGTCCTCTTCCATCGGAGGATTGACTCGTGCAGCTTGTTCCCTCCATCGGAACCCATATTCTCTAAAGTTTTCAACGGGTTTCTTTTCCACCTTGGTCAGAGATAGGCGGTCTGGAACAATGTCTATATTGTACTGAAAGTGCCGGGCAAAGGCCTGAGCCATATCGTCCCAAGTGTACCACCTGCTGGTGTCCTGGCGGGTGTACCATTCTAAAGCTTCCCCACTCAGACTTTGGCTGAAGTATGCCATCAGTAATTCGTCTTTTCCCCCGGCGCCTCTCATTTTACTGCAATAACCTCTCAGGTGAGCTACAGGATCCCCATGTCCGTCATACAAGTCAAACTTGGGCATCTTGAACCCGGCGGGCAATTGGATATCGGGGAATAAACACAAATCCTTATAGGACACACTCACTTGGTTTCCCAACCCTTGCATATTTCTCAATGATTGCTCCAGACTCTGTACCTTCCTAAACATCTCTTCTTGCTCTGCGTTCTTGGGTGGTTTGTCAGTTTCAACATGAGGCTCAAATTGGGGAGTATAAGAGTAAGGATCTGGTACTTTAAAGGTGGGCTCCGGTGTATAGTAGTGGGCATCTATAGCGGGGAATGCAGGCTCACTAGAGGATCGGTAGAGGGTATCTTATGGAGGGGGTACAAAAATAGGAGCAGATGTCGGAGCAGGGTACGAGGTTGTTTTGGCTGGCGGAGCATGAACAGTTTGGGTTGAAGTGCCGGGGTAGTTGTGGTAAGGGGTAAAGCCAAGTGCATGTTGTGGGGAAAGATCAATAGTATTGGGCATCTGGGATTGAGAGAGTGGTGGAATGGAAGCAGCGTTTTCTGTGTAGTTAGTAGGGAACAAGGGTGGAGGGTTTCCCTTGATCCAGGCTTGATACATTTCTGCCATCTGATGCTTCAACCTCCGAACCTCCTCTTGCAATTCTGATTCTGACTCAACAATCTCCCTTGGTGGGTCTATAATTCCAGTGTCTGTTTCCTTGCTAGCCATGACTGTTTGACGCTTTGATCGGGTGTTGTATGGATGACTTGTCAGGATGCCAACAAACTAACCACCTTCCTGAAACAATAAGAGATAACAGAGGACAACAACACAAAACCACCATGTTAACGTTAGAGCATTTATCAAATAATAATATCACATTACGTGCAATGCTCCTAGCAACGATTAACGGTTCTAAAATGGCTTTGATGGTCGCGGGGTCATATGGCATCATCCTAACTTGCTCATTTCAATCCTTTCTTCTCTTTCTTTTCCCAAACCTCTTATCACTCTTTTCTTTTTCTTTCTCCTTTTATTTTGAACCAAAAATGATTTGATCGAACCCGATGTAGGTTGCCTACGTATCATGTCCCTTATGAATCAGACCAAGTGCAGTTCTGGAAAAGTGATGGAAAATAAACTAAAAACAAAATCTTTTTGGGATTTTTCATTTAAAAACATTTTGATATTAAAATACAATAAGAAGTGCGATAATGAAAGACCTGACAGAGTCAACTACACTACGACAGACTTTGACACTACCTAAAGGACTCAGTACTTCTAGATAAGACACGAAAGTAAAAGACAACATAAGACGATCTCAAAACACCTAAATAGAATGAATCCTCAAGTTGTTCTTGAAAGCGACGGTCCTAGCTGGGATGATCCTGGGTTGTCCGTCATGCTCAAACTCTGTAACATGCCTCGTAAAGAAACACCGATACTGGGAATAAAGGCCCTGGCGTGTGCCCCCGCATCCTGAAGGCCGACCCTAAACAAATACTGGCCATGCTGCTCCACGTTTGATTCCAATCCCGCTAACTGAGACTTTATCAACTCAAGCTTATGTCAGGGATCTTGGTCCGATGTCTCCTCAACATCATCTGTCTGAATTGTCCAACCCCTAAGTTGTGCTGGCAATGGGGTGCTAACCCCTGGCAAAATGGACTCTAACCAAATCAAGTACTCCTGAGTACACTCGGGCCTGCCAACATCCTCTACTAACGTATTTTTCTTCATCCTCTTTGCATTGTTCCAGTATTGCACATACTTGATTTCATCAGCCGCCTTTTTGCTAAAATTTATGATGTGCCTCCGAAGATTCAAAGTTGGAGGCTCCTCTTGTCTTCTGCCCAATTGCCGCATTACTCTAACGGGAGTATATGGTCTGACACACTTAAGTCCTATCAGCATCAGGAAAGGCTGCATGAGGCACCCTACCAAGATATCATCCAAAGGTAGCCAAAGGTAAGCCCACAAAACATTCCCATTTGTCCTCAAACCAAGGAACTCAATCGAAGCCGTGACGCCTACTGGGTACGTAAACTTAGGAGATTTCATCCTACGTTCGATGCATACCACCCTATCCCTCAGGGCACGGTCGATGGGACAAAGTAAGGAAGCGGTGTGCAAATGCTCCATCATCCATAGCTGTAGCAAAAGGTTACTTCCCTCAAAATATCTGACACCTCCCCTAACCTCACTCAGGGCTCGGTATAACTCTGCTAAGATCATCGGCACAATAGTAACGGTTTTGCATTGCTTCTCATGAAATAGTGCCATTACCACTGACTGCAGACGGGTGCTAATGTGCCTCTCATCTAATGGAAAAACCAATAATCCCAACAAAGCAAGGCTGAAAGCTTTGAGGCGACGTCTTTGCCACTTTGCCTTGGTTGTGCAGAACTCATCCCAAAAGACGTCAAAACTATCCTGTGGTCCAAATCTAGCAAACAAATAATCCAAGGATATCTAGGACTGCTCGAGACACTTTAAATGCTTGTTATCTTTCAGGCCCAGGTCGCTGGGGAATCTTGTCCTAGAGTGATCTCGGGGAAGTATAATGTCTTTGCCTATATAGCTTAAACGAGTGAGACCAGACATTTCCGCCAAGGTAAGAGTCATCTCATACTCTCCAAATCTGAAAATCAAATTTTGCGGATCCCAATAAGTCAACATCGCCTCCACTAAGTCTGGGCGGTGTGTGATATCAAGAAGGGAAGTTAGGGTGCCCAATTTCTGCATTAACTCATGCTGCTCTAACGATGAAAACATTTTCCACCACTTGATCAACTTCCTAGGAATCTTTACTACCATCAACACTTTGGATCGAATCAGCGGGTCCATACCTGAATGAAGCAAACATGGTTAGAGACTCGGGACACTACGTGACCCCACCACATTTCCTAATGGACAAATGCAGGACACAACTTGGCTATATTTGCAAAAGGCCTAAGTGGCTGAAAGTGGCTATTAGCGCAAACTTGACAAAGTTGACCTCTAATGCATGAGAAATACTCCATCTAAAGCTTACATGACTCTAATATCCCGACAATCATGGTCTTAAAAATTACTTTGCGGAAATGGGCCCTTTTTTTGCAAAAATGGCCGATGTGGCCAAATGTGGCTAGGGACGCAAACACGACATGGATGGACCTTAAAGTGATATGATACCGAGTTATAAACTCAAGATCCTAAGACAAGAGTAATTGAGCCACTCTTGCAAAAATAACCCTATTTTGCAAGAATGACTGATGTGGCCAAAAGTGGCTAGACATGCAAATTTGACAAGAATGAACCTTAGAATTAAGAGGACACTTTATTGTAGATTCAAGATCCTAAGACAAGAGATGGCAAATTACTTTGAGAAAACACTTCTATTTTTGCAAAAACGGCTAATGTGGCCAAATATGGCTATACATGCAAGATTTGGTTGCGACCCCGGAAGCCAATAACCTAGGACCTACTAGGAAGACCGGACCCTATGTGGATTGCCTACGTATCCCATCCCAGAAGACGAGAATCAGGTTCGCGTAGTTCGGGAAGATTAAACATGGGATGAAGCCTTTCAAAAAAAAATGCAACTAATTTGGAAAAACCATATTTTTTGTCTTTTTGAGAAATGATGGAAAATGTAAACTCTTTTTAGGTTTTCTTTTTTATTTTTATTTTTGGAAAATGATGAAAAATGTAAAATCTTTTGGATTTTTTTTTTTTTGAATTTTTGGAAAACTATGGAAAAGAATGTGAGTGGGCCCTACTTTCTTCATTTTCACCCTTCTTTCCCAAGCATCGGTCCGCCAAATGACCCTTTTACCCTCACAGATGCAATTAGCACATAGGATGATTAAATGTCATTTTGGGTCATGGGCCCATTTTGACAAAATTTGGACAGGCTTCCTACAAAGGGACACGGTACCTGGGACCGAGCCCTACTAGGTCTAAATGACATGATGCAAATAAAAATGACCTAAAGGATGACCTAAGTTTGGGGTTCACTAACAAGGCAATTCGAGGGAGCGTATGGTCGATGGTGGCTGCTCAAGCTTTCCACCCACTCCATACGTCCGACGCCCCCCCTAAAATAAGGGTGACTCAACGAAGAGTTCGTGTACGCGATGCGTACTCCGAGATTTGTTGCAGAAAGAATTGACCGGGTAATGCATATGATGACAGTTATAAAGCAGTAAACACATAAAACAAAAACTGTAAACACATAAACAACTAGCAAATAACAAAATATAAAAACATAATAAAAATTAAGTAAAGCTAATGAAAAAACATAAAAACCTCAACTAAATATTTTAAAAGCCAACAAAATCAAGTACTAGCTCGAACCCGCAAGTCCCCAGCAGAGTCGCCAGAGATGTCACACCCCTTTTTTAAACAAACTCCACTAAACCCTCTTAAATTCATAAAAAAAGATTTAGTAAAGCTTGAAAAGGTTTTTCAATTTTGAAAGTGACAAAAATTTGTGTTCGAAAGGAAATATCTCAGAGTCGCCACCTGACATTAATTTCGGTGTGTCAGGCCACCGTTTTTTTAAAAATAATTTTTCCTTTAAAACACTTTAGGTTCCAAAACTAAATCTGCACCAGAGATTTGGGTAAGGGAGTTCATTTGACTCGGGGAGAAGGTGTTAGGCATTCCCTGAATCCCGTAACTATCACGGTTGCGTACTCGATCAAGTTGGCTTTTAAAATATTCAGATTGAGCTAAAACAAACACAGAAAAGAAAAACAAATACACAAGAGGCTCGAGGCCTTTCCCACCTAATAAAAGAAAGATAAAAACAAAAGTGAAATACAAATAAAAGTACTACGAGTTCGCTTTCGGTCTCCAGTTACAGAATACTACGGGTCATTCCCCGAAATAAAATATGTACAAATCCTTCGGGGCATCCCCCGGATAAATTTAACTAAGGGAATGACCTCTCACCTTGAAACCAACACAAATCCTAAAGCTTGCCTACCCAAATGATGACGACCTAACATGCTCCTAGCGGGCAATATAATAAAAGCAAAACAAATAAAACTAAAATATATAAAGTTAAGTTCATGTTCATTCCCTTTTTAACTTTTCGTTTTTATTAGGCTAGCCCGACACCTAAAGCATGGAGATAAATCAATCGTTAATGGGCTTCGATCTTCCCATACTCCCACAGCCCAACAATCATCCAAACAATTTCATATCCAACAACCAATCAGTGAAATAACAAATAACATCCAATGCTCATGGAGAGGAAAAATACAGTAAAGAAAGTGAATTGAAGCATGACAAGAACAGCCATGTCCACCTCACCATCCCTTTGGAGACCAAATAATTGCATACTTCCCTTTCTTCACAAACAATTACCTGTTACCAATAAAATCACATAAGCACATGTTTACCCATTTAATTACTATTCTAATTCCCACTGTAAACTCAAAAATGCATTCGACACCGGAAAACAACGCCCTTTTTCATTGCATAAGAAAACAATCATACAGTAAATTTCGAATGGTATTGAAATTTACGGAACAACCAAAAATCTGAAAAACCCTAGCTCTTTTTGTCAAGAAATTCTCCCCAAATTTTTTTTTCTCTTTTGTCCGAAAAACATCAAATATATATCCCTCTCAAATCTTCTTCTCCTCTTCTCTAAAAAATCTCGTGTGGGGACCTCAACAAAATTCGAAAATCCCATTTTTAACAAAAATCAGAAAATGGAAGTCTTGGATAAAAATTTAATCCAATGGCTCCCATTTTTCAATATTTATTTCAAGGACTCGAATTTTTTGTTTAAACAAAAGAAATAGAAGACGAAATCCGCGTGAATCGGATTGAAATGATGAGATTTGGTACGATTTGAGTGACGTGGAAGAAGGAGATGAGAGGAGGGGGGACCATGGGACTAGGACGAGTGAACTCGCCGGGTTTGGACGAGTTCCGGTGAGTTTGAGAGTGGTGAGGGATGCGGCAGAGGCTTAGAGATGGGGGCGCCGGTTTGATTAGAGGTGTTTAGGTTTAGGGTTGGGTAAAATTAGGTTTTTATATCAAGGCGGGGATAAATCTTAGCCATGGGATTAAAAGGGATGGAGGGCTAGGATTTAGAGGGGAGTGGGGAGGGTTTGGACGGGCATTTCGCGGGTCGGGTAGACTGGGCAAAGGAGGAGATTGGGTTGCACAGATTTGGGCCTTGTCTTGGCCGAATTTGGGCCAAAATTTGGGACTTTTAACCCCCTTTTTAAGTCCATAAACAAATAAAGCTTTGAACCTTTCTTTTAAATAAAATTAATTCTGATTAATATATCATTCTATGGACTATATATATTTTATATATCGATGTTATGTAACAACAAAGGTAAAAATCATAGTAAAACAAAATATATTGCTATAAAAATATTAATTACCTTAACCAAATAGAAATAAGGTAAAACATGAAACTATATATATATATATATTATTTTTTGTATTTTTCAAGAATTATACTAAAAATAAAAATATAAAGACCATGACAAACTTTAAGACTGTGCGAGTCAAAAATTACATGTCCACAACAAGTGCCCAAGAACGAATACAAAGTATTCTCAGTGTCTAAACAAGAATACAAGAAGCTATTTTGGCAAACAATAACTACTACAAGAAACCATTTGTTCTAGAATATAACTCAAGAGAATGTGTCAACTGTTCCAAAAGATAACTACTACAAGGCACCCACAGTGTCTAAACCAGAATACAAGGTGCCATCTTTGCCAAAGAATGACTACTACAAGAAACCATATGCTCCAGAATATAACTACAAGAATGTGCCATCTCTTCCAAAAGATAACTACTACAAGGTACCTTCAGTGCCTAAACAGGAATACAAGGTGTCATCTGTACCAAAGAATGACTACTACAAGAAGGTGCCATCTCTTCCAAAAGATAACTACTACAAAGTACCTTCAGTGCCTAAACAGGAATACAAGGCGCCATCTTTGCCAAAGAACGACTACTACAAGAAACCATCAGTTCCAAAAGATAACTATTACAAGGCACCCTCAACGCCTAAACAGGAATACAAGGTGCCATCTGTACCCGGGAATGAATACTACAAAAAGCCATCAGTGCCAAAGAATAACTACATGGTGCCATCTGTTCCAAAGGATAACTACTATAAGGTACCCTCAGTGCCTACATCAGAATACCAGTACCTGTTACACTCTACAGTATTACGTCGATGTTATGCTCCGCAATATTATGTTACGATGATGTTACACCCTATAATATTGTCCGTTCAATTTGTTGTAAGATATTTGACATCAGTTCAAGGACAAGATTATTTGGAGATTATAAGTATTATCCTATTTCAAACAAGTGATAAGTAAATTCGTGAAGGTGAAAGGTTAAGCAAATCGAAGAAAGTGAGTTTCGTCAAAGTTTGTCGATTTGGGATAAAATACGGTCTGAGCTGCAATATCCCGTATTTATAGACTAATGTCATACAATGTACCACATGACCATGATATCAAGATGTATAAGTGTGTTAAAAGTGAGTAGTATTTTTAGTAAATTGAGATAATTCTTAATTATGCTAATATTTGATTAAGTGTGGATTTTTGGAGGAAGATTAGCAATTAATTAAGGTTTTTGGTGGATAAGATTAAGGGAGAACATCATCTCAAATGTGGAAGCCCCTAAAATCTTATAATGTGACTCTTACAATACATAAGATAGGTGTCACAATTGAAGGATGAGGTGGCTTGGTCATATAAAGCGTAAAAGATCTCTCAAAGTAGCAAATGAGATACTTATGCAAAAGCTACAAGAAATGTTCCCTTTCAGCAAAATTCATATAGAGTTATAATAATTAATAGTATAGCAACTCATTCAAAATGTTAGCAATGTGAATTTTGCTACAAAAATCATACAAGACTATGTAATGTTATGACAACGGAATTTTGCGATTCTAAGGGAGTACGGTGCAATCTTTCTCAAAGAATATCATATGGATTTTCCCTTACTTTGATCCGCCATTACATGTTTTATTGCAATCAACGTGTGTTGGAGAGATTTTCAAGAGAATCGGTTCAGGTATGTTAAGGCTATCTCTTCTTTCCTTTTGGCATGATCTGTACGACACGAACTAAATGAGCAAATGCACAACTTCCATAAATGACTCTATTCATAGAAGTATTAGAGGTGCCTATGTTCTTGAATTCCCATGTGTCTTATTATTACATCTTATGTTCATGGGTCTCAGAAAAATATGTACGTTGAAAAAGTTTACTTTATGATATTAATCAAAGGCGTAATGGTCTTATGACACTCCGAATGATTTTATTGACGTACTTCTCATGCATTGCATTCATTTACATTGACATATATATATATATATATATATATATATATATATATATATATATATATATATATATATATATATATATATATATATATATATATATATATATATATATATATATATATATATATATATATATATATATATATATATATATATATATATATATATATGTGTCACAATTGAAGGATGAGGTGGCTTGGTAATATAAAGTATAAAAGATCTCTCAAAGTAGCAAAAATTGAGATGTTTATGCAAAAGCGTACAAGAAATGTTCCCTTTCAGCAAAATTCATATAGAGTTATACTAATTAATAGTATAGCAACTCATTTAAAATGTTTGCAATGTGAATTTTGCTACAAAAATCATATAACTATGTAATACTATGGCAACGGAATTTTGCGATTCTAAGGGAGTACGGTGCAATCTTTCTCAAAGAATATCATATGGATTTTCCCTTACTTCGATCCGCTGTTACATGTTTTATCGCAATCAACGTGTGTTGGAGAGATTGTCAAGAGAATCGGTTCAGGTATGTTAAGGCTATCTCTTCTTTCCTTTTGGCATGATCTATACAACACAAACGAAATGAGCAAATGCACAACTTCCATAAATGACTCTATTTATAGAAGTATTAGAGGTGCCTATGTTCTTGAATTCCCATGTATCTTATTATTACATCTTCTGTTCATGGGTCTCAGAAAAATACATAAGTTGAAAAAGTTTACTTCATGATATTAATCAAAGGCATAATGGTCTTATGACACTTCGAAGGATTTTATTGACGTACTTCTCATGCATTGCATTCATTTACATTGACCTATGACCAGGCAACATTATATACGCATATATATATATATATGGAATATAGAAAAAGGTTACGGCATTATATACTCACCACCACCTGATCAGCTGGCATACGTTGATGATGTTGCCCACAATGGCTGAAATGATATGATGGGATGCCCTAAGAAGCTTGATGATGTTATGAACACATGTACCTATGCACGACATGACATTTATATGCATATGCATGGCATTATACATATTAATGATTCTCAGAGTTATTCAGACTTACATGTCGAGTCCTTTACTCTATGTTCTCTCATGTCTATTATGTACTGATTTTCATTCCTTACATACTCGATACATTATTTGTACTGACATCCCTTTTGCCTGGGGATGCTACTTTTCATGCCCGAAGGTTTCGATAGACAGGTCGAGAGTCCTCCAAGTATGCTTCAGCTCAGCGGAAGATGTTGGTGCGCTCCATTTGCTCCGGAGTTGCTTCTTTGGTCAGTATGATTTAGACACATATTGTTTGGTGTGGCGGGGCCTTGTCCCGACCTTTATGTTAAGTATGTACTCTTAGAGGCTTTAGACAAATGTCATGTATACGAATGCTTGTATGACTTGCCGGCCTATGTTTTGAGTTTACAAATGATCATGTTGGCCTTATAGGCCTATATCTCACATGTATAAGTTTTTATATTAGGTTGGTTCATCCTATATTGAGTATTCCCCTATGGTTATTCTGGTTAGCCTATGACGGCCCGTTTGGCCCACTTGCCAAGGAAAGTACAATAAAAAAGATATGTTATGTTGGTACTTGGTTAAGTAAGGTACCGAGTGCTCGTTGAGGCCCATAGGTTTGGATCGTGACAGTACCAAAGAATGACTACTACAAAAAGTCATCAGTTCCAAAAAATTACTACTATAAAAAGCCATCAGTTCCAAAACTTGACTATTACAAAATATCCTTAATGCCTTAACAAGAATACAAAGTGACATCTTTACTAAAGAGTGATTACTACAAGAAACCTTCAACTTCTCCTCCACCGCCATACTACTATAATTCGCCCTCTCCTCCTTCACCATTATCACCACCACCTCCTTACTCTTATCAATCCCTTCTCCATCACCACCTCCTCCATATTATTAAATTCCCATCTTTCATGTTCAACATGTATCGAGAAGGTCATTTCCAACACAACATAATCTTAAGGGTGTTGAGTTGAAGGCATGATATCAAACTTTTTAATTTAAATTTGTTGTTTCTTTCTTTTCCTTATTCGATTGGCAATTGTTTTGTCCTTTAAATTGTATTTTGAATGTTTCCATAGAATTGTTTCAGTTGAATACAAGTTCAATTTAATGATCTAGTTATGTATTTTCACTTATTCTTCCAACAATCCCCAATTTCTTCACGTAAATTTATTGATCAAGTTCGGTAGAATATAGTCAATTCTCACTTTATTCGCCCCGAAATAATATTTCATTAAGTTATAAGAATGAAATAATATTTCATAAGTTATAAGAATGAAATAGTATTTCAGTTTTCCTCAAAATATTACTCTTTCCACTACAATTAGGGCCAACGTCGGTAGAAAAGCTTTGTCGAATTGCAAAAATTTTAATTAAAAAGAATGAATTGAATTTTTTTGATACTCAATAACCACTTAATATTTGAAATACTCGATTAATAGAATATACTTTAATTGCTTCCGGGTTTTGGATTTTGGATTTTGGATTTTTTTTTCAATTGGGTCGGGTATCCATTAGATTGGGAAAACAATTCGTTAAAATGTCGGTTGTGTTGATGTGAGAATTTAAATAAGCAACAATTATTTTAGTGCACCAGAAGGCAGGGACGGATTTATGTGGAGGGGGTGAGGTACATGCATCGATGTTTCCCTCCCTAGGCTATGTATAAAGTATTAATTTTTTTAATTATATGGGTAAATATATTTGTGGTCACTTATACTCAAGTGATTGGTTGGTGCATTGGTGACAAAGTGTCCGTGTTGTCTCTTTTTCGTCCCCAAGGTCAGGAGTTTGATCCCCATATAATTCTTTTTGATTAATTCCTTTTATAATCAATTAATAAATAAATAAATTTCCAATTCCCCATGACCTTTTCAATTAACAACACACACATTTTTTAACGTCTTTTTTATTTTTCTTCTCTTAATCATTCTTTTGAATACAAAAACTTTGAATTCCTAAAAATAAAGTACTCATGACTCGTCTCTCTCAGCTCTGAGGCTCTCAGTGGATTCAAAGCAGCAAAACTCCCACTCAATATTAAGCTCCGTTTTTAAAAACTTTTTTGAATGATTGTTTAGTTTGCTATATAGAGCGTGAGATATTTAAAATTGTAAGCAATGATTCTATTATTGACCGTTTTCAAAGTATAAAAACTCGTCGAGTACAATTTGAAAGTGAATGATATTTTTAGCGGATATACTATCAAGATAGTTTGCTCGTCAACTTGCTATCACCAAAATATTTTATACAGTTGAACCAAACATCTATCTTATAGATAATAGTATACCCAACGTATTAAAATCCTGGATACGCCTCTGCCAGAAGGGTTGGGTTTCCGAACATTGTGATTAGTTTTTTGGTTGGGTTTCCGAACATTGTGATTAGTTTTTTCGTTTCTATAGTCAGAGTTTTGTGATTTTTACGTGAAACAAAGTCGTGTGACTTTAATGGGAAAAATTTAATGTGATATTTTATGAAATCTAACTTCATCTGTTCCCTTTTACTAGTTCAGCATACTAAAAAGACCACCTCAGTTAATTAAGTCTAGAAAGTTCTAACGTTATATGCTTTTCTATCAAGCATGCAACTCTATCTTTCATGGCTTTCCAAATATAAGTGTAAGACATTAGAATTAGAATATCAGTGGACTAACACTTTGCATGCATTGATTAACCATACAGAAAATAGTGGGATAGTGATTGATAGGTCTGTACGCGGTCAAAATCAATGAGCCCAATTTCGAAGTCTTAGATTAGGCTATGAGTTCGAGTTCGGACGAATCGAAGTAGAGGTTGGACCCGGCTGAAAGACACACACCTCGAGGAAGCTAATCGAAGGCTTGGCACGACCTGCATCGAGGGCAGTATATTCTCGAGGGCAATCAAGAAAGAGCGGGAATTTCTCAAGGATACGTGGATAAGGGCATAAATTAAAGGATAAGATTTGTACGAAATGGTATAGGTCCGTACTAGGTTTTTATACACATGTACCAATAGAATTCTTTACCTCAATTACGAATGTACTATATTGGGGTTTTCTCCTCCTATATAAAGGGGACCGCAATCATTTATCATCACACATGATTCACAGCAATAGAATTTTCTACTCTGTTTTTCTTGTTTAACGTGCTCAACAAGTGTTCTTCAGCTTTATTTCTTTTACTTTATTATTCATACTTCATTGTTCTTAGCTGACCTCGAGGCCCTCAAGAAAGTCGAGCTCGAGATCCTCATTGTTCTTGCAACACTGGTTTGGTTCATCAATTCTTCTTATTTAAACTTAATATTACTTGTATATCCACTAGTATTAGAAAAAGTCACATATCTTTAAAACCACAAATTTCATTTAATTGTTACTTGCATTTTTCGAGGTAAACAGTTTGGCGCCATTGTGAGGCTAAAAGTAATAGTGATTGTTTTAGTGCTAGTTTTCTGATAACACACGTTATTCTTTACACTTGCTCTTGTCAAAGATTCTTTGATTTCAAGCTTAATCATGTCTAGCACACAGAATGCACCTATTCACGAGGCCGAAGGTCTTAGAGAAAACAACGGTATAGGTGTCGGTTACCACCCATAAACCCTGAGGGAGTGCCAAATGTGGAGCTGGTTGATATCAGTTCGCACAATGCTCTAAACACGAACGCATGCACAGACCCCGCAAGGAACGCACATAGGGAAGCCCGAGCAGGAGGCCAGGAAACACGAGGAATGGAAGAAGGAGGAATCAGCCTCCAAGTGATATTCGAGATGCTGCAGGCTCAGCAAGTCACCATCGCTCAGCTTCAGAGTCAGAACATAACTCCTAACACCGCCGAACCAGTAAACGCCAGGCACGAGCCAGCGCTAGAAAGGACCAACAAAAGCAGCTCGGGGGATGACCCCACAATCATGAAAATGCTCGAGGAACTGACTAAAAGAATCGAGTCAGGAGAAAAGAAGATAGAAGCCAATGATAAAAAGGTGGAAACTTATAACTCCCGGGTAGACCAAATACCGGGAGCACCTCCAGTTTTGAAAGGTCTAGATGCCAAGAAATTCATACAAAAAACCTTTCCCCCCAAGTGCGGCTCTGATGCCCACTCCCAAGAAATTTCGCACGCCTGATATACCAAAATACAACTTTACAACTGACCCTAACGAACATATTACTTCATACATTTGTGGAATCAAAGGAAATGACTTGAATGACGATGAAATAGAGTCAGTATTATTGAGAAGGTTTGGGAAAACACTATCAAAAGGAGCTATGATATGGTATCACAACTTAGCTCCTAACTCAATATATTCATTTGCTATGTTGGCGGATGCCTTCGTGAAAGCACATGTCTGGGCAATAAAGGTGGCCACAAGGAAATCGGACGTCTTCAAAATAAAATAAAGGGATGACGAGATGCTAAGGGTGTTTGTGTCCCGGTTTCAGATGGAAACAATGAAATTACTATCGGTCTCCGATGACTAGGCAGTTTAGGCCTTTATGCAAGGTTTAAACGAAAAAAACTCGATTGCATCTCGACAGCTTAAGCAGAATTTGATTGAATATCCCGCTATGACATGGTCAGATGTGCACAATCATTATCAATCAAAAATTAGGGTCAAGGACGACCAGTTGGGAGCCCCCTCAAGCTCAGTTCATCCTAACAGATTTGTAGCCAAGCCCCCGAGGGACTCAGACCAGGGATCAAGATTCAACAAGGAAAGATATCAATTGTATGTCGAAGATAGAAGGAACATTTCAAGGCGTAATACACCTTGGAATGATCGAAGAGTAGATCGAGGAAAAAATGCCCGAGGACTCATGAACAAAATCGGGTTCGACAAGCACTCGGGACTGATGGAGGCAACCAAATTATCAGAATACAACTTCAGTGTCGATGCCTCGGGTATCGTCTCAGCCATTGGAAAAGTTAAAGATACTAGATAGCCCAAGCCCATACAGACCGACCCTTTCAGAGGAATCCCAACTTAATATGTAAGTATCATGGTACTCACGGGCATAGGACCGAGGATTACAGGCAGCTTAATTAGGGATGAGGTAGTCTGGTTGTTCAACGAAGGGCATCTTCGTAAATTTTTCAGTGATCGGGCTAAGAACCATTTCCGAGAAAGAGATGGAAACAGAAAGAATGAACTTGAAGAACCTCAACAAGTCATTTACATGATCATCGGTGGAGTCGACGTCCCACAGGGACCCATATTCAAACGTACCAAAGTATCCATCAAGATAGAGAAACGAACTCGGAGCTTTGTGCCCGAGGACGCCCTATCGTTCTGTGACGAGGAAGTAGAGGATGTATCCCAGCCTTACAACGATGCCCCGGTAATCTCTATCCTTTTAAATAAAGTTCAGATTAAATGTGTTTTAGTGGATCCAGGTAGCTCTGCAAACATAATCAAATCAAGGGTCGTGAAACAACTCATCCTGCAAAATCAGATTGTACCTGCATCCCGAGTGCTGAATTGTTTCAACATGGCAAGTGAAACAACAAAGGGAGAAATTATTTTGCTAGTAAACGTGGTCGGGACCATACAAAACACCAGGTTCCATGTCATCAAAGGCGACATAAGGTATAACGCACTCCTCAGAAGGCCATGGATAGACAACATGAGGGCAGTGTCATCGACCCTCCATCAGATGATGAAGTTCCCGATAAAGGAAGGAGTGAAAATAGTCTACGGGGAACAGCATGCTGCAAAAGAGATGTTTGCAATCGAGGAAGTGGTGCCGATGCCGGAACCCTTGAACTCGGAGAAGTCAAGCTTCAAAGATAAAATAGATGGCTAATTAGCAATCACATCTCCATGTCTACACGGAAGCATGATAAACAGGTAACCGAAATTGAAGAAGGAAACTCCTTAGCTCCTCGAACCTCCGTTGTCCCCGAGAAGCCCGATGCTACCAAGTCAACCGCTCAAAAGAAAGGTACACCTGGGAACGAGATTAACCCCCGAACTCATGAAAAAACTCTTTTAGTTTATTATTGATGATATAGATTGCATTGCTTGTCCATGTTCAGATATGACAAGGATCCAACCTTAAATCACCACACATAGACTGAGCAACAGTCCCAGGTTCAAACCAGTAAAACAAAAATGGAGGCCCCCAGTTTGAAAAACTTCGTATCAACACCCAGTCAACAGGATGTACGAAGAACAGACAGGTAAAGTAACGAAAGACTATATTGGTGATATGACTAGTTAGGTCCATGTGCACAGAGGACCATTTTAATTCATTTGCAAGAAACAGTCAACGTTTCAGGGCAATGCGGCATGGAGCTCAACCTAGAGAAACATGTCTTCGAAGTTGGCATGATTGAATTTCTCGGCCTCATGGTGTTAAATCGAGGCATTAAGAATCATCCCCGACTAGGTCAAGGCTCTCGAAGATACCATGATCTTACAAGCTTGGCACGATAGGAGCTTTAAAAGGCTTGCGATCTCGAAAACACGCCCTCTTACATGAAGGCCGTAGGCTTTAAAGCATGCATTGCACTCTTTTTTTCTTGGCTCGGATTTTTTCCAAATGGGTTTTACCGGCAAGATTTTTGACGAGGCAACACCTATATGCTACCTAAGAATCATTCAACAAAGTATTCAAGGCTTCTTTTCGATCAACCTCTAATACTGGGAGCCATCACCCTCGGAGGTTATATCCTCAAAGAAAGCAATTCATGCCAAGGAGTGCCTCGATAGGGAATGTTGTAATGGGCCAAATGGTGAAAAGAATTGTGTCCATATAGAATAGTCGAGCCCCTAACGGCAAAACATGTACGCATTTATCAATTATTTGAAGAAGCATTTTTTATATCAAAATACTTTGTACCTCAAAGAAGTCCACTATTTTTACATTTAAGGCTGAAGGGACAAAACCCCGAATGCATCTGAACACTCGGGGACTATTATCGACTGTCAACACTTATAAGACCTCAAAGAGGCACATTCGATCTCACAAGACCTCAAAGAGTCACATTCAAGCTCATAAGACCTTAAAGAAGCATCCCCTCGATATTAAGGCCAAGGCCATCACACTCGGGGACTAAAGGCTACGGCCATATAAAAGACTACGGTCGTAAGAAAAGGCTATGGCCAAAATAATATGGCTCGTAGATATCCAACTTCCGCTATAAATTAAAGGCCTTCAACTATTAAAAAACAGGTTAAATCAGGCTACCCTCGGCAAAAGCAGAATATGAAGGGCTTCGATAAATTTATCCCCCGAAAAACCTAAGGGCTCCGATAAATTAACCCTCGGATGATCCAAAGGCTTCAATAACACTGGCCTTCGAAAAAACCTTTAGAGGTATTCGGTCATGCTTACGCAAACAAAAAGACTAATAAGGTACCGATACGTTGAGCCTTCGAAAAACCTAGCGGGTACAAAAACACATGCTAAGGCATAACTAAAATTTCACTAAGTCTTTTAGCCGAAATGAGGGAAAAATTACATATCCATTTTAGAGGTCGAAACGGCTCAATATAAAGAGACTAAGGGCTAGCTTAAAAGGGCCTAGGGGCCGATATATAAGAGCCTAAGGGCCAACCTCAAAAGAGCCTAAGGGCCAATATGTAAGAGCCAAAGGACAAACTTCGAAAGTCTTAAGAGCCAAAAACTTATAGTTCGAGACTCCGCTCTCACTTCGATCCGAACTCAAGGTTCACAATATCCCGAGTTTACATCGGTTCGATTTAAACTTAGCTCAACAATTATTATATCTATCGATAATCATCTAAAGGTTTGGTAACACCCCCGAACCCTAAATGAATCCTCAGAATCATTCAAACGAAATCTTCCATGAATAAAGACAATGTTCAATCCAGCACAAACCAAAGGCAAGATAAAAATTCCCCTCGTATTTCCAAAAGGTGATTATAATAAATATTTACACAAGGAAGGCTTACAAGGAAACAAAATAAAGTGACCTAAAACAACTTCGGGGTCACATCCTTAGCAGCTGCATCTCCAGGAGTCGCATCTTCAAGAGTCGCATCTTCAAGATCCTCACCCTCGAGGACTTCATCCCCATCTCTTTCACTCTCAGAGACACCGGCTGAATCATCTTCATCGGAAAGTAGAACAACAGCCTCTTCTTCCAAAATCTTCTCTACTTCAATATTGGCCGAAAGGTCGAAGCCGCAAGCATGTATCTCCTCGAGGGTCATCCTCCAGGATTGTCGCCTAGCATGTTCAAGGGCACTTGATAACTTAACCTCCACCATATAAGATATCTCCCTTGCTCTGGCACTAGCTGCTTCGACATCGGCTCGATACGAAGCCATAATTGCAGCAACATCAGATTTAGTCTTGGCCAGCTCAGCAGCAGATTTGGCTTTAAGCTCCTCGATCTCGAGGCCCCGATCTTGGCTATCCTCCTTCACACCTTGAAGTTGGTGTTCGAGCGAAGCTAACTGCTCTCTTAGAGTTTCCTTCTCAGAGGCGAGATTGTGCATACCTTGCCTCAACCCTAGGGTCTCGTTTTCTTTCATCTTAAGCTCCTTCCGAAGCTTCGCCTTCAAGTCGGCCTTTTGCTGAAACTGTGAAATTAAAAATGTTAGTCGCTAAAACAAACAGGTACGTAAAAGACCTTTGAGATTTATGTTACCTTCTCCACATACTCAGCTTGACCTTGGCATGCCTGCGTCAACTCAACTCGAAGATCGTGGATCTTTATCTCTTTCTTAGCATAAAGGGCTTTGACGACGTCCCTCTCCTCCAAAGTCTTCTTTAGCTCAGCCTCGCATCGAGCAAGATCAGCTTGGGACTTGGAAAATGCCCTCTTATGGATCACCACATCCTTCACGAAAAAAGAGGGAAGATGGGTTTAGAATAGCTAAAACAAAGGCGCAGGCATAAAAAACAGAAAACTTACTTGTTTGAAGAGATTACAAGCCTCATCAAAAATAAAAGAGGCATCGGGATCAGGACCATCGTCTAGCCCTGCGAGACATTCTCAAAATATATCATTCCCTTCGTGGCTTGCATCCACTTCAGAAGACCTTATATTGTGGGCATCTCAAATTTGTCCCTCGGAGAACTCGGGACCAGGAGGTGAATCATCCGCATTGATCATACCAAGTGATCAACTCGGTGCATTTTCTCTTACCTAAAGAGGCTCGGGGTCGGGTCGTTCGGCCTCACCCTCCAAATGATCTCCTAGGCGAGGAGCTTTATTTTTGGATGATGGTTCGGGGACTTTATTTGAACTCCCCTTGGAAATTTCTTCGGCTCTGGATTGAGCCACATCAACTGCCACCGGCTCGATAGGAGTTAGAGCATCGACATTTTTTCTTTTTTCACGGGTTACCAGCATGCAGTCATCTTCTTCTTCTTCCTCTTGCTCCCGAAGACATTGGGCCATTTCTGGAGATAAGGACGTTGTATCGGCCTTAGGCCTTCGAGCCACGCTTTTCTTTGGCTTCAGGGGATTTTCAAATGACTCTCTTCTTCTTTTTCTTTCTTTAGATTGCTTCGGAACCTCCACTTCATCAGTCGGGGCCAGCCGCAACTCAACGGCGTCTCCAAGACCTGCATGAAATCGAGGTCAGTTTTCCGTAGCAGAAGCACAAAAATACAAAAAAGCAAGCTCACCATGGTTTTTGGCCTCCCATCGACCTTTGGCCAGATCTCGCCAGCAACACTCTAAGTAAGAGGAGGCATAGGCCAGCTTTCGAACCCAGCCCTCGAGGTCCGGGACCCCACCAGGAAACCAAGCAGTAGTTGTACCATCGTAAAGGGGTTAGACTGATGAAAAATATAAAGACAGGGAAAAGAAAAGTATAAACCTACTGCGTACTCACATTTCATATTCCACTCCTCGGGGAATGGCATCCAATCGGCAGGAATCATATCGAAGGTCCTGACTCGGACAAACCAGCTCATCCACCCACAGTCTTTGTCCTCATCGATACTAGCAAATAGAGATTTTAGGGATCGGCGTTGAAATTTTATCAAACCCCCACGATAAAGCCAGGGACTGTACAGTCTAATCAGATGATCGAGGGTAAAGGACATCCCCTCGATTTGGCTTGAAAAGAACCTAATCAAGTAAACAATTTGCTATAATGAGGGGTAGATCTGGCCAAGCATCACTCGGTATTATTGACAAAAGTCAAGAATAACTGGATCTATAGGACCTTGAGCCAGAATTGCAGGGCCCAACGTAAATGGGTAGGTGTATACACTTAGGTACCTCGCTTTATACGTGGTGATGTCTTCCTTGGAGGAAGGAATCACAATTTCTTTATTGTCCCATTTACAATGTTCCTTTACTTGCTTGAGCTCAGCCTTGATCACCAAACAAACATATCGAGACACGGGCTCGCATCGGTCTGGTGTCGAAACAGGCTTCTCAATTTTAAAATTGGATGTTATTTCACATGGCGAGGGAATACATTCCTCGATATGAGGGGGCACAACTAGTTTACCTTGACCGATCGAGAACATGATGAAGCGTTTTCCTTTTGGGAAACCAGTTTGGAGGTTTTATCCATCGTAATACTGAAGATCCAAGAAAGTGAAGAGTGTTGATAGTGAAGAGAAGGGAGAGATCAAGGAGATTGAAAAAAGGATAATGAGAGTTTGAAAACAATATGGGAATAAAGTTTGTAAGGTTGTGGAATCTGTTTATTTATAAAGGTCACTTAAGCGTACTGAGGAATCCAAAAGGCCGACCGTCAACCGCCTCCAATTAATGACTTTGAGAATCGCACAAAGAGAAACTTTTCAGTCGCTTCAACCGTTGGCATTGCGATATTTGCGTCAGGACCAAGGCATCAAGGATTAATTCGTCAAATATCATAAGGGCGGCCCGAGTTCGAGAAAATTCTCACTCGGGGACTATCTGTGAAGCCTTAGGGATAACTTTATTTTGAGTTCGACAACTACTCACTCGACTACTAAGCCCAAGGGCTGCCTGAGTTTGAGAAAATTCTCACTTGAGGACTATTTATGAAGCCTAAGGGCTAACTTTATTCGAGTTCGAGCAAGTACTCGCTTGATTACTAAGCCCAAGGGCTGCCCGAGTTCGAGAAAATTCTCACTCGGGGACTATCTATGAAGCCTAAGGCTAACCTTATTTCAAGTTCCAGCAAGTACTCACTAGATTACTATGCCCAAGGGCTGCCCGAGTTCGAGAAAATTCCCACTCGGGGACTATCTATAAAGTCTAAAGGCTAACTTTATTTTTGAGTTCGAGCAAGTACTCACTCAACTACTAAGCCCAAGGGCTACCCGAGTTCGAGAAAATTCTCACTCGGGGACCGCATACGAAGCCTAAAGAGCTAATTTTATTTCAAATTCGAGACATTGCTCTCACTCAACTCGGACTCATGAGTCCCGGTATCCTGAACTTGCATCAAATCAATTTAAGCTTAGCTCAAGGATTAACAAAGAACCTTAAGAGGTATTATATTGGTCGATTTAAAACCTCAGGCTTTATTACGTTCCGGGTCCAGTATTTGTACTAATCGTTAGAGTTATACACTCGGATTTTTCACAAACGAAAGCAGAATGGAATTCAACATGAATCGAAGATGAAATAGAGAAATTCTTTATACTAACAAAAGATATTTACAAAGCCCATAAGGGGCCCTTACACAGAAATAAAGAAGCAAAAACAAAAAGGCAAGAATCAAATCTACTTTTGAGGGCATATCCTCAAGGGTGACATCTTCTAGAACCTCCTTATCTGGGACTCCATCTCGATCTTTAGAGAAAATTGTGGCCTGGTAAAAAACTTGGCGAGTATAGGTCTTATCAGCACAACTATTTGAAGCCACTTCTTGAGACGTTGTACCGGTGTGGGATGCAAAAGTTAGTAGATGATAGTGCCACCTCATTCCATGGAAAGCAAAAGGAATGAAGTGTCACACCAGGTTGAAGTTAAGAGAGATGAGCAGCAGTTTAAAGTTCGCATATCTTCTGATATGGGAAGAATTCGGTGCCCTTCTCTCGTTGTTTCGAGCCAACAACGACAACAACTCAGTATAATCCCACTTAGTGGGGTAAAGCTATGGAAAGGGGAGTCATGGCATAACTGGTAAAGTTGTTGCCATGTGACCTTGTGGTCACAGGTTTGAACCATAAAAATAGGTGATTAGAGGAGGATATAGAGAAGGGAAAAGGCTAAAAGTTGATGAAGAAGGAATGAGTGTAATTTTTGTTCAGCCAATTAACCCCTTATTTATAGAAACCCGACGACGGAACCAGCGGCAAATTCAATGCTTTTGGGGAAATGGACTGGCGGTACATTCAATGCTTTTGGGGAAATGGACCGACAGGACGTTTCGATCACTTCAAACGCCTACATTACGAGCATGACGTCATCGCGAGAGGCTCGAGAAAATCGAGGTTCAAATTGTTTCGTATCATTTTGATTCTAAGGAATGCAGGGACTAATCTGTATACGGTCAAAATCAGGGAGCTCCATTTCGAAGTCTTGGATTGGGCTATGAGTTCGAGTTCGGGCGACTCGAAGTAGAGGTCGGACCCGGCTGAAAGACACACACCTCGAGGAAGAAGATTGAAGGCTTGGCACGACCTACATCGAGGGTAGTATATTCTCGAGAGCAATCAAGAAAGAGCGGGAATTTCTCAAGGACATGTGGATCAGGGCATAAATTAAAGGATAAGATTTGTACGAAATGGTACAGGTCCATACTAGGTTACGTTGCTATACACATGTACCAATAGAATTCTTTACCTCAATAATGTATTATGTTGGGATTTTCTCCTCCTATATAAAGGGAACCACAATCATTTATCATCACAAATTATTCACTACATTAGAATATTCTACTTTGCTTTTCTTGTTTAACGTGCTCAACAAGTGTTCTTCAGCTTTATTGCTTTTACTTTATTATTCATACTTCATTGTTCTTAGCTGACCTAGTGACCCCCAAGAAAGTCGAGCTCGAGGTCCTCATTGTTCTTGCAACACTGGTTTGGTTCATCAATTCTTCTTATTTAAACTTAATATTTCTTGTATATCCACTAGTATTAGAATAAGTCACATATCTTTAAAACCTTAAATTACATTTAATTGTTACCCCCATTTTTCGAGGTAAACAAGGTTCCAATTTTTCTTGTTAATTTGTATCAAAGCCGAATTAAACCCAGAATGATTCACTATAATTTATTTATTTTTAGTTTAACTATTAGATATCCGTTGTATTTGCCCGGCTAATCTAGATTCGTACTGTATAGAAATTAGAATCTACAAAAGGAGAAAACATTTCTATCAGGAACTCTCCACTACTAAAGTATGAAGGGATATCATATTCATTCCACCACATCTTTTGGTAGTGTATCATATATTCTTATTTCTTCGCGATGAAAATCATGGCATGCATGACGTGAATTATCAGACGTTGTTAGGTTATCTGCAACATCAAGGACTTATATGATGGACCCAACCTCCCAACTTTGATGCGTACATGAATAATGGAAGATGTCGGTCCAGGATTAAATTTAATGGGTTCAATTATTTAAAAAATTCATATTAAACTCATTGTACTATTAAATTATAGGTTCAAATTTAATACTTGTTGAAATTTTAGTAAGTTTTTACATATAAATTCATATTCAATGTCGGAAGTTATGGGTTCAATCGAAAGGCTACATCCGCCCCCGATAATGGACATTTGTTAGGCCGATATATACATATTGGATATGCATTTGTGTTACTTTCTAGTATAGATCGAAAAGAGCAGTCCGACGTACAAAGTATTTTATATTTAAGCTCAGAAATATAGAAAAAAAAAAAACAGTTTCTCTATTTTCCTTTACTGCCACTAGTTTAGAAATGTATGTAGACATGGAAACATTGTCTTGAGAGTCAATAAATTTTAGATCTTTACTAGATACGCTCTACCCAGAAGGCATTGAGGGGGAATTCGATCCCAGGCCATCCGTATGCACCCTCCAAACTAACTGAGCAACTCCGAATGTGTGTTACATACATATATATATATATATATATATATATATATATATATATATATATATATATGTTACTAACTTTTAGTGTAATAAATTTTGAAGAATCCACATAAAATATTCACGTCAGAATGAGCCCGAGTAAGTTAATAGTGTTAAGTTGCTTTTTGAAACACTTTTTTATTATCCAATTTGTTAAAAGAATTAAACAATCATTTGAAAAATTGTAACTAAAATGTAATAAAGAATTGTTATTCCAGTTTTATAGCTTTTCTGAGCTTTTATAAACTTTTCAATTTAATAAAAGTGCTAAGAAGGCATAAGCCGTAAGATATTAAAAAGGCTTAATTAAAATGAAGTGAAATGTATAATCTCAGAAAATATAGAAAAACAAATCAGTTTCTCTATTTTCCTTTATTGTCACTAGTTTAGAAATGTATGTAGACATGCAAACATTTTTTTGAAAGTCAATAAATTCTGGATCTTATTTTTTAAATATAAGTGAGTCAAGCAAAGTTGTGATTTATTCATGGCTCTCCATTATCTCAAGAACTTAGTGGAACAACATTAACTAAAACATCAAGTCACTTTCTTAGTTTAGGCTATATAAACTCCTAGTCACACCATTCTCAAATACACAAAAAACAAAAACAACAATCCAAATAGCCTTAGAACCCAAATCTTTTCAATGGAGAGCCAAATGAAGAAGCAATGGCATCAATTTGTTTGTGCTTTAGCATTTTTCTTGATTGCATCTTGCACAATGGCATATACAACTGATACTTATAAATCACCAGTTCCAACATATAATAAAGTACCAAGCCCAGCACCAGTTTCAAAAGACAATTACGAAATGCCACAAGTGTCCAAGAACGATTACAAGGTACCCTCAGTGCCTAAACAGGAATACAAGGCACCATCTTTGTCGAAGGATAACTACTACGCGAAGCCATCAGTTCCAAAAGATAACTACAAGAAGGTGTCATATGTTCCAAAAGATAACTTTTACAAGGCACCCACAGTGCCTAAGCCAGAATATAAGGTGTCATCTTTGCCAAAGAATGACTACTTCACGAAACCATATGTTCCAGAATATAACTACAAGAAGGTGTCATCTGTTCCAAAAGATATTTACTACAAGGCACCCACAGTGTCAAAGCCGGAATACAAGGCACCATCTTTGCCAAAGAATGACTACTACAAGAAACCGTCAGTTCCAAAAGATAACTATTACAAGGCACCCTCAACACCTAAACAGGAATACAAAGTGCCATCTGTACCAAAGAATGATTACTACAATAAGCCATCAGTTCCAAAGAATAACTACAAGGTGTCATCTGTTCCAAAGGGTAACTACTATAAGGTACCTTCAGTGCCTAAATCGGAATATCAGATGCCATATGTACCAAAGAATGACTACTACAAAAAACCATCAGTCCCAAAGAATGACTATTATAAAAAGCCATCAGTTCCAAAAACTAACTATTACAAGGTACCCTCAATGCCTAAACAAGAATACAAAGTGCCAACTTTTCCAAAGAATGACTACTACAAGAAACCTTCAGCTTCTCCTCCACCGCCATACTACTATAATTCACCCTCTCCTCCTTCACCATCACCACTACCTCCTTCTCCATCACCACCTCCTCCATCTTATTAAATTTCCATCTTTCATGTTCAGCATGTTTGGAGAAGGCCATTTTTCCAACACAACATAATCTCAAGGGTCTTGAGTTGAAGGCATGATATCAAAAAAAATTAGTTCTTAATTTGTTGTTTCTTTCTTGTCATTATTCGAGTGGAAATTGTTTTGTCATTTAAATTGTATTTTGAATGTTAATTTCTAGAGAATTGTTTCAGTTGAATACAAGTTCCTTTTATTGATCTAGTTTATGTATTTTCACCTATTCTTCCACCAATCCCCAATTTCTTCACATAAATTTATTGATCAAGTTCGGTAGCATACAGTGGTGAATTCAGAATTTTAAAGTTATGGGTGTTAATCGATAAAAATTCCAAAAGAAGGGAAAAAAAGGATTTAATTATGGGTGCTCACTCAATATTTTATCTACATATTTTTATAATTGCCGATGTAAATTTACTACGTATGATTAAAGGTAATGGGTGCTTAAGCACCCACAAATGCCAATGTAAATCCGCCACTGGTAGCATATAGTCAATTTTCACTTTATATATTCACCCCGAAATAATATTTCATAAGTTATTAGAATGAAATAATATTTCATACGAATGAAATTATATTTCAGTTTTCCTCAAAATATCACTCTTTCCACTACAATTAGGGCCAACGTCGGTGGAAAAGCTCTGTCGAATAGCAAAAATTTTTATTAAAAAGAATGAATTTAATTTTTTAGATACTCAATAACCACTTAATTTTTGAAATACTCGATTACTTGAATATACTTTAATTCTTACCGGGTATTCATTAGATTGAAAAAAAAATTGGTTAAAATGTCGGATGTGTTGATGTGGGAGTTTAAATCAGTAAAAATTATTTTAGTGCATCGAAAGGGCCAGCACTTTGCATGCATAGTTCCAATTTTTCTTGTTAATTTATATCAAAACTGAATTAAAATCCAAAATGATACACTATAATTTATTTATTTTTGGTTTAACCATATCCGATACTTATTTGCCCGACTAATTTAGATTTATATCACATAGAGCCCACAAAAGGTAAATTATTTTCTATCATGAATTCTCCGCTACCAAAGCTTAAATCCGAAATCTTTAATAAAAACTAAATGAATCATATTCATTCCACCATATCTTTTGGTGATGCATCATATATTCTTATTTCTTCGCGAGGAAAATCGTGGCCTGCATGATGTGAATTATAAGTTGTTGTTAGGTTATCTGTAGCATCAAGGACATATATGATGGACTCCCAACCTTCCAACTTTGATTCTTACATTATCAAATAATGGACATTTGTTAGGCCGATATATACATATTGGATATGCATTTGTGTTACTTTCTAGTATAGATCGAAAAGAGCAGTCCGACGTACAAAGTATTTTATATTTAAGCTCAGAAATATAGAAAAAAAAAAAACAGTTTCTCTATTTTCCTTTACTGCCACTAGTTTAGAAATGTATGTAGACATGGAAACATTGTCTTGAGAGTCAATAAATTTTAGATCTTTATTATTTAAAAAATATAAGTGAGTCAAGCAAAGTTGTTATTTATTCATGGCTCTCCATTATCTCAAGACCTTAGTGGAACAACATTAACAAAAAAAATGAAGAAATCTCATATGATTGGATTATTATAAGCTTCTAAATTATCAACTCACCTTCTTAGTTTAGGCTATATAAACTCCTAGTTACACCATTCTCAAATACACAAAAAAGAAAAACAACAATCCAATCAGCCTTAGAACCCAAATCTTCTCAATGGGGAGCCAAATGAAGAAGCAATGGCATCACTTTGTTTGTGCTTTGGCATTTTTCTTGATTGTCACTTGCACTATGGCATATTCAGCCGATTCTTATAAATCACAAGTTCCATCATATAATCAAGTACCAAGCCAAGTACCAATGTCAAAAGACAATTACGAAGCGCCACAAGTGTCCAAGAACGATTACAAGGTACCCTCAGTGCTTAAACAAGAATACAAGGCACCATCTTTATCAAAGTATAACTACTACACGAAGCCATCAGTTCCAAAAGGTAACTACAAAAATATGCCATCTGTTCCAAAAGATAATTATTACAAGGCACCCACAGTGCCTAAGCCGGGATACAAAGCACTATCTTTGCCAAAGAATGACTACTATAAGAAGCCATCTGTTTCAGAATATAACTACAAGAAGATGCCGTCTTTTCCAAAATATAATTACTACAAGGTACCTTCAGTACCTAAACAGAAATACAAGGTGCCATCTTTGCCAAAGAATGACTACTACAAGAAATCATTGGTTCCAAAAGATAACTATTACAAGGCACCCTCAACGCCTGAGCAGGAATACAAGATGCCATCTGCACCAAAGAATGACTACTATAAAAAGCCATCAGTTCCAAAGAATAACTACAAGGTGCCATCTGTTCCAAAGGATAACTACTATAAGGTATCCGCATTGCCTAAACCGGAATACCAGGTGCCATCTGTACCAAAGAATGACTACTACAAGAAACCATCTGTTCCAAGAAATGACTATTACAAAGTACCCTCAATGCCTAAACAAGAATATAAAGTGCCATCTTTACCAAAGACTAACTACTACAAGAAACCTTCAACTTCTCCTCCACCGCCATACTATTATAATTCGCCCCCTCCTCCTTCACCATCACCACCACCTCCTTACTCTTACCAATCATCTTCAACTCCTTCTCCATCACCACCTCCTCCATATTATTAAATTCCCATTTTTCATGTTCAAAATGTATCGAGAAGGCCATTTTCCAAGACAACATAATCTTAAGGGTCTTGAGTTGAAGGCATGATATCAAAAATTTTAATTCTTAATTTGTTGTTTCTTTCTTTTCCTTATTCAGTTGGCAAGTTTTTTGTCATTTAAATTGTATTTTGAATGTTTCCAGAGAATTGTTTCAGTTTAATACAAGTTCCTTTTATTGATCTTGTTTATATATTTTCACCTATTCTTCTAGCAATCCCCAATTTCTTCACATAAATTTATTGATCAAGTTCGGTAGCATATAGTCAATTCTCACTTTATTCACCCCGAAATAATATTTCATAAGTTATAAGAATGAAATAATATTTCATAGCAAATCTACTCAACATTCTCTCTTTCAAATTCTCAATACTTCTCCATCTACTCAACATTCTCTCACAAAGATTGTATGTAATCCTTTTCAGATAATGTTAACCGATTATGCTTATCAATTATTGTCCTGGTTTATTTGACTAATCTAATTGAATTTGAAAATATTATATTTTATGCTCCAGTACCAAAGAATGACCACCGCTCAACTATACAGAATGAATACAACATACAAACACATGAAAGAACTTCAATAGTGTTAGAGCACTATTAAAAGCTATGTCTAATTAAATAGCTTATATATTGTTAACCATCTCCTTTAATCCGATATTTTTTGCTAAGACTTAACATAATTCTCTCATAAAACTATTGTACTTTGCCTTGATTTTCTTATTGTGTCTCAGCTGAATAAACAAAACATGAATGGAAATTATTCATCTATGACTTACATAACTAAATAACCTTACGTGAAGTCAAGAGTCTATTTCATCCAAAATCACATACAGATTTAGACCAAGAAGCATTTAGTTTTTCCCTGCTATAGCCAAATTAAATACTCTGATTTGATAATTCTGCTGGCTTGAGTTTCTTAATGTTTAAGTAAAGAGTATTTCATCCAAAAACAAATATAGATTTAGAGCAGGATCCATTTCGTTTTTCCCTGTTATAACCAAAACTTTGAGTTGGTTATTGTGTTGGCGTGAGTGCTATGTATTTTACTACTTATGTGTTGAAGATATATTTAAGTTTGATTTCTATTGCATTCCCTGTTAATAGGTGAGGTTACTTTCGCAACGACATCTGCAAGCAAAATATATGTAAATCTTGAAACAGATTACATATCACTGTTGATTCAAAAGTTTGCATCCATATCTGTTCGGGTACAACCTATCGGAAGCTTTAATGTCAATAGCATTCTCATTGAAGAAGAGATGTTTCTAGTTTCTCAACAGGATGACCATTAATGAGTTGTTGGAGTCTGACTGGAGTGCCGAAATACAAGTGATTTTCATATTCCTACTTCTTTCTAAAAATACCCGATTCCTCAATATGCTTATATTATACAATTGGAATAATATAAAGTAGCCTCTGTCATCAACATGCCTGCTTAATTTGAGTACATTTTTTATGTTAGGCTGCTAGAAAGTGGTGTACATGCTACTTTATCACTTGGACATTATCAATTGAAAGTTGAATTTGTGTTTTGACATGCATTTTTTTTTTAAGAAAAGTTGAAGTTTTGTGAGTGGAAAAACATTTCACCCAAAAATTACTCTAAACCAGTTTTTGGGAACTTGAAATTTTTTGAATTTTTTTTTTCAAAACATAATCATATTTCATAAACAAACAATATTTTCAATTTTTTTTTTTGAAAATGAATTCAAAATCTACAGTCAAACGGGAACAAACACAAGGATAAAAAGTTGAAAGCTTACTCGGCAAAAGAGTTACATTCGATTAACTCAAAGAGTTGGCATATGAAATTTTATAATTTAATCGTAGAGCTTGACTTTCTTGAAGATCAATTTAATATTTAATAGGTGTTAGGTTCTATATTACGTTTTTTAATCATTTTTGGCATGTAGGAATCATATTAGACCGTCAAAGTTTTTTTGACTTAAGGCTTATATAAGCTATCTCTCCCAGACACCACTTATGAAATTATAATAAGTTTTTTGTTGTTGTTGTTGCTATATAAGCTATACAATGTTTCATAAAAAATTATTATTCAAGCTTAAGTGATATGCTTAAAATTTATTAGCTCAAAGTCATTTTTCAAATTCAAATTAATTTAATTGGCAAGGTAGTTTCACTGCAACTCAAAAAAGAGTAGTTTTTGTTTTATAAATTTTTAAAAGCTTCGAAATACAATTAAAGCAAACTTACATTTCACAATTGTAACTAAAATCGTTTAAGAAAAAATGAAGACTTTTGGAATTTCTGGTCTTAAACAAGTCAAAAAGGGGTCCAGAGTATTTGTGTGGTTATAAAAACTTCTCATTAAGGGTAGAATTGTAAGTTTAAGCTAAATTATTTTCAAAGTTAGAAAGGGATTATCCTTTTTGAAACAGACCAAAAAGGAAATAGGTTCACATAAACTGGAACGGAGGGAGTACATCTTTTGTTTTAAGTTGGCTAAATACGAAGCCAATATCAGTTCATGTATTAGATGAGATTGTTTAGAAGAAGACAATGCTATTGTGTTTTAATATAGTCGGATTAGTGGTCTCTTGAATTTGTTATTGACGGATATAAAAATGGGATCTCGTGAATTTGTCATTCATGGATAATAATAAATAATCAATCAAGTGAAAAAATAATAATTAATACTAACAAAATTGCAACAGTCGTTGTTTCCAAAATCAAAAAGTTGGTAGAAGCTATTAAAGCCAATAGCCACGATAAATTGAAGGAAAAACATACAAGGCCTACCTATTTTTTTCCCAATCTGTCACTTGTTCGTCCCTCTCTCATGAAAATGGTCTCTCCTCTCTGTTGCTTCCAAAGTCAAAAAGTTGGTAGAAGCTATTAAAGCCAATAGCCACGATAAATTGAAGGAAAAAACATACTCAAAAGCGTTTGGTGAGAATATTGCATGTAAAACTGCAATGTCTCAAAGGAATTTGCATACAAGTTGAAAGGGCAAAGTATATATTAGGCCAAAATTATGTTACTCTATAATCTATATTTAAGTCATATAGCAAGACAAAAGTATTTGAATAAGAAAAGAAAAAAAGAAAACTAAATATTAACAACACTTATGAGTTTATGATAATGTTTGATTATATTATTGCGAGCTTTCATTCTAAAATTGTGTATAGAGAATGATCAATTAATGGGAATTTTATATAGGGAACATTTGAGAATACGAATAATTATTATTTGAAGTTTGAGTCAATTAAAATTTTAAGAAAATTTAGCTTTTGTCTAAAAAAAAAAGAAGCAAATTCTTTTAAACTTTGCTTGAATGTAATGAGCATTTAAGCCATTACAAAGAATTAATTATATAGCCACCCATCCAACTATATATTTAGTGAATAAATATATAATATGTATAATTCATATATACATAGAGGGAAAAAAGAAAATTTTACACTTGACTATGGTTGTTGGGCCCGGGCATTGCCCGGGCTAATCGTAACTAGTTTATATATATAATACATATTGAACACCTTTGTAACAATAAAGAGGCATAGCCCAGTGGCAAAGGGTGGTCAAAACGCCTTAGAGGCACAAGTTCTAACTCCTCGCTCCACAATTTTTGTTGCAGGACAATTCTTTTAAAAGACAACTAGATAAGCAGACTAAGCGACATCGTTTTCTTTGTTTGACTTGCTTTATTATATAAAAATCAGGAATAAACAAATCTGTATAAAACAAAAATTAGGAATAAGCAAATCTAATCCCTAAAAGTCAAAATCGATCCATCCCTAATTCCTCATTCCTCACCGCTCACACAAACAAAAAGGAAAAAACCTAGGTCAATTTTGGTCTCCATCTTCTTCGATTTCTCTACCAACGAACTTTTGCGTTTGAAAGTTCTTGCTGCTCTCCGTCTTCGTCGGTGTTACTCCGACTGTCCGAATACTCCATTCCGCCATTGAACTGGTTCGAACTTCGAATCTATTGTCTTTCTTTTCCTTTTTTGCTTCAAAGTTTCAGTTGTGTTGAATTTCTCTGATTTTTTATATGATAAATATTTTTGGGACAGTACATTGTGAGTAATTAGTTAGCATTTATGTATGTTGCTTGTTGTAAGTTCAAACACAAACTGTTGATGTTCCTTTTGTTTATTTAATTGTTGAGGAGTAATATGATTTAACTACTTTATACATTCAGGGAATTGAAGTTGCAATGAACTTGTTGAAATTTTACAACAAAGTACCAAAAATAACTTCGGCTTCTCAAAATCAATCTATCATAGAAGAAAATACCGATCAATCATATTTTCCCTCGCATTCTTCTCTAAGACAAGAAATTGATACAATTTCTCCACAGTCCGATCCAGCTGAAAGAACTCCAATATTGGAGTATCATCCAAACCATCGCGATGAAATAAGGAGGGCATACATTCAAGGTGATCCTTACCAACCCCGTTATCATGACTTCTCTCAATCTGACTTTTTTGGATTTAAGCGTCATTTTAATCCTGTATGGTTGATGAATTTAATTGGTTGGAGTATAGTGTAAGTACCGATGCTGCATATTGTTTATCTTGTAATTTATTTAAGGGCGAAAGTATTCATCAAGGTGGTGGTAATATTTTTTCGAGTAAAGGGTTTAGGAATTGTATCCTGATGACTTTGATGAATTTAGGATGAGTGCTCTTGAGAATTAGCTTGCGAGTTATATTATTGATGTTCATGATTTTGATGAAAGTTTCTCCGATCTAAATGGGCTTTCTGATCTTTCAGAAAGATTAGTTAAGACAAAAAAGCATTCAGTTTATCCTCTTGTATTCCTCTAAGTAAAACTTGCGTGCTTCTGCCTGTTGCCACTGTAACCGTTGAAAGAGCTTTCTCAGCAATGAAGTTTATCAAAAATGACTTGCGGAATCGAATGGATGATGACTTTTTAGGCGGTTGCATAGTGCCTTATGTAGAAAGAGAAGTATTTAGTACTGTTTCTAGTGAGTCTATTATAAAAACATTTCAAGAGATGAAGCCTCGTCGAGTACAATTGTAATAAGTAGAATCTCTTTTCGACACTTCTTTATATTAGTTTGGATTTATCCAATTGTTTGTACTATTACCTGTATTTTTATAATTTAGCTCGATATCACGTTGTTTGATTTAAATTTTTCGGTGCACCTACTTGTTGAGAATTTTTTTTTTCTTGTTCAAGTTTGAACACCCTTGAAAAATTTTCTAGCTTCGCCACTGATTATATGATGATTTGTGCCGGTAAGAATCTTCACTAATTCAGTAAATTTTTTCTGGTTTTCATTTCTCTAACCCCTTTTTTTTCTTACTCATCTTCTTTTTGTTTGATCATGGTTATAAGGAGATTAAGCATCCAGATATACAATTGTACATAATTTTTTACTTTTCAAGTCTTCATATTTTTGATTCTCAGCTTTTTTTAATTGTTTCTTCTCCTTTCACGTTCTTCTTTTGTGCTTTCCTCTATTTCTTCTTTGTTTCTTTTTATAGAGTAACATAATAGAGAAAACTGTTGCAAATTTATAATCATAAAGCATTTTGAAAGGTAAATTGAATTTTATAAATATACAATTAGGCCTATAAAAAATAGTAAAGCTTCAGTTTAATAACATGCCAGATGATTATTGAGCAGTTGCAGTAGATGTTTCTTTATTTTTTTTTTCATATTTAAGTTTTCTAAGGTTTCTTTATCGTAATAAAACATCTCTATCATGTTCTTCCGATATTTATGGGTGTGCATGAAACAAAGCTGGTTGGATATTAAAATAATCATAAAATTAGAAGTATAATTTTTTTCATATTTAATTTTTCTTAATAATCGCGCGAAGTGCGGACAAATATACTAGTTTTATAAATAAAAGGAATGAACTTAAATTTTTAGATACTCAATAACCACTTAATTTTTGAAAACTACGCTTTAGTGTCAAATAAGTTAGGGTCAAGCGTCAGCTATATGAATCACCACTTATCCATTTAAATTTAATTCATGTAATTATAATACTGTTAGAGGAGTATGATTTATCAAAATATCTCCATCGGCAGGCTAAGGAATAAGAGATAAGAATGCCGGGATAGGATGCAAGATTATTTTATCACGCACATACCCGGGGGCGGATTTAGGGGGCGCAAGGGGTTCACCCGAACCCTCTTCGCCGAAAAAATATGTATATATAAGGCAAAATTTATTTTTTACCTCTATATATTAAGTTTTGAACCCCCTTAATCCAATCCAAAAGTGTAGTTTAGTGGTCAAGGGGGTTCAAAATCTACATAAGATCATGAGTTCAATTCCTACTAGATATAATTATTTTTTTGAACCCCCTTCGTGGAGATCTTGTTTCCGCCACTGCACATACCCTTAACCAAATGACTGTTGGTCTGCTAAGGAGATTTAATTTTCACATAATATAATATCCAGCATTATTAGAATAATGTTTGGTTATTACTTTTTGTATCATCATAAATAATATATGCATAAGTTATGTGGTGATTCATGCATTATTTTATGTGAAAAAGAATGTGAGATAAAATGCAAGTATTAGTATTTAGTAATACATTGATTAAAACAAAACAAACTCTTGTAGTAGCAAACTTTTATATTCTTTAAAAAAGTAAACACATTTTAGTTGTAAATTATATAGTAATTTTAATAAATCAAACAAGCATCCAAGGAGAAATAATACCTTTTTAATCTCTGTATTACAATTATGCATTATTAATTCATCCGCATGCAGGGTTTGATTTAGTAGTAATGTCATAACATATGAAAGGTGGATAAATTTTAAATAGAGAAGGACAAAGTGACGGATCTGTTGCGGAAGCCAAATGTATATAGTGTGAATGAGTCACAATTACTATACCAAAAATTATGGCAGCCACCAAATAATAAATAAGACAATAAAGCAACAATAAAAGGAACACCAGAATTTACGAGGTTCGGCCAATTTTGCCTACTTCCTCGGACACAACCAATATTTTATTCCACTCCAAAAATACAAGTGAAATAATACTAAAGAGAGAAAATACAAATGCCTTAAGAAGATAAGAAGGCAAATGAGAGATATGTTTAGATCCTAAACATTAGGCCTCCTTTTATAAGGGAAAAATCCCAACAATTTTTCTCCCCAACCAATGCGGGAGTTTGACAACTTCAACACGAACCACATCCATTATTCAATTGCATTTTGAACTAACCTTGGTAAATATATTAATTATTAAACAATATTCATGCATTATTAATTCATTCTCACTGTAAGAGCAGTTGATTCTAAAAGTATGAAGTCGGCCTTTTGATAAACATTTCAATCAAATGAGCCGAAGTAATAAGAGTAGCATTGGCCAAATATGACCAAATTTAATCAGAAATTAAAGCATTTTGCGCTTGGAATATAAAAATTCATGGAAACATAAAATAACAGCAGAAATAGTGACATGATAGATGCAGTAATATAAATTAGTGGTGTTGATGAAACTGCTACCTATATGAGTAAATGAAACTCATTTAATTACTTGAACAATTCTTTTTTAGATTGAAAAAAAAATTGGTTAAAATGTCGGTGGGATTTAAATCAGTAAAATTATTTTAGTGAACCGGAAGGGTTGGATTACCGATGTGATTAGTTTTTTTTGTTACTATGGTCAGAATCTTGTGATTTTTATGTGACAAATCAAAATTGTGTCACTTTAATGGGAAGAAAAGATAATCTACGCGTTTTGTAAAATTAAAAGTGCTTATAAGTTAAGTGTGATGGAATATATACCACAGCGGAAGCAATAACAGAATCTTATTCACATGTAATCTAAACAACTAGTACGCATGGAGATTTTAGGATTACCTCTTGAAGCGTAAACACAACAAATCTAGGTCGTTCTCCAGTTCCTCAGTTGAAAACACACTAGCAGCTTTCCACAGTCTTCTACTGTGTTACCCAAACAATAACCGAAAAAAAGAGAATTTTGGGTGGGCAAAATTCTAGTAGAAACCGCAGTCAGAATCATCAAAAAAACGTCCAGCCCTTATATCCATATATATAGCTGCGTTTTTTAGGTCAAAACCGTTTTCAAAACCTGTTAGGTTTCCTTCTCCCACTAAGGGACGGTTTCCACGTTTTCTTTCCCACTAAGTAACAGTTTCCACTATTTTCTATTATTTAGGCACAGTAGGGACCACAGAATTTAATTAACAAGGCTTCCTATTATGATATTAATTTCGAAATTCTGAAACTAATTTCCATCATAATAAATTACGAATTATTCCACTAAAAATTCGTAATTGCACTCCTTAGTTCAATTTCGAAATTCTTCCATAAAACCTTATTTAACTCCCCATGTTAAGATTCAGATACTAATCAATCAAATTAAATTACTGACAATTTAATTTATTGATTACTTCCTTTAGACTTACACTTAACTTATTTCATGTGTCGGATACAAAATCCACCGGCCGGGTTTACACATGAAAACTTATAAGCTTTCATAAAGGAGTATCATCAATCTCAAAATTGAGACATGGATTCCATCAACTAATTATTACTTCGCCAATGTATATCATTGTTATCCAATTTATCAGGCTTATTGACTCGCGAAAGAATCTCGCCTTTTAATAAATCAAAACAACAAGTGACATACACAGCTAATAATAATTATATCAGGATTAAGAGTATAAGTACATTAAATGGACTAGAGAAATTATTTTATAAAGTCAGTATAAAATACTCATCTCTACTTGATCCGTTCAATACATACAAAATGTACTAGCACAAGAAGTTGGAATTAAACCATTCCCATAATCAAGATAAATTATATTTAATCTTGTGCTACAATCATTCCGATGATTTGTCCAATTCCATCATTAGATTGTGAACATTAACTTTTATGTCTTACAAGAACCGATGATTTAATCTTCCGTGTATAAGCTAAACTCTATACACTAAATCATCTACTATGTAAGCAATGGACGCACAAACCAACACATGATCTATTTAAAATGAAACTTTATTGAATTTAAACAAGTAAATAAATAATTGTTCATAAAGAATACTATAACAATACGCATGGCTTATAGTATATTCTAACAATCTCCCACTTAGACTAATAACCATGCGTCTACAATTTTGACACCCATTCCTTCTACATTTCAGCTTATAAGCACTTTAGGTTTGACCAAAATATTTACTATTCTATCCCTAAAATAATTCTTTTTAAACAAAACTCTTCGTAACATTATATGCTTTTCTATCAAAGTAACCATCTGACAAGTGATATTCGATATTTACTTGCCCGACTAATCTAGATTCACACTTCATAGATCTCACAAAAGGGGGAAAATGCTACATATCAAAAATTCTTCATTGATCTCAAAGCTTGAACCCGAGACCTTAGTTAAGAATGAAGGGATCATATATTCACACCACCATTTCGTCGCTATGAAAATTATGGCCTGCATGATGTTTGAATTATAAGTCGTGCTTAAGTTATCTGCAGCATTAATGACATATATATGATGGAGTGGTAAGTACTCCTTCATCCTTAACCAGAGGTCTCGGGTTCGAGCCTCTGGGTATGGAGTCACTTTTGTTAGGGAGCGTTTTACCTCCCAATGTGGAACTTTCCGGCGCGAATCCGGATTTAGTCGGGCTCCAATGTGAGTACCGGACACCGGATGGGAAACCAAAAAAAAAAAAAAGAATACGAGTTTGTGTAAATTTCTAGTATAGATCGATACATATATAAATTGTTACCAACTTTTGTAATAATTTTGATGAACCAAAATGAAATATTCACGTCAGAACTATTAATTAGACACGAGTAAGTTAGTAGTGTTAAGTTGCTACATATTTGGAATAAAAATTGTTATCCCTTTTCCTTCCAATTTGTTAAAAGAATTAAAGAATCAGTTGAAATTTCTCAATTTTATCAAAATTAGCGCTAAAAAGGCATATGATATTATAAAAGGCCAGCTTAATTAAAATAAAGTGAAATGTATAAGCTCAGAAAATATCGAAAAATAAAGCAGTTTTTTCTATTTTCCTTTATTGCCACTAGTTTAGAAATGTATGTAGACATGGAAACATTTTTTTGAAGGTCAATAAATTCTGGATATTATTTTTTAAATATAAGTGAGTCAAGCAAAGATGTGATTTATTCATGCTGTCCATTATCTCAAGACCTTAGTGGAACAACACTAACAAAAAAAGGGAAAAATCTCAGATGAGATTGGATTATTATAAGCATCTAAATTATGAACTCACCTTCTTAATTTAGGCTATATAAACTCCTAATTACACCATTCTCAAATACACAAAAAAAGAAAAAAACAATCCAATAAGCCTTAGAACCAAAATCTTCTCAATGGGGAGCCAAATGAAGAAGCAATGGCATCAATTTGCTTGTGCTTTAGCATTTTTCTTGATTGCAACTTGCACTATAGCATATTCACCTGATTCTTATAAATCACCAATTCCAACATACAACAACGTACCAAGTCCTGTGACTAAAAGTAACAATTACGAAGTGCCACAAGTGTTCAAGAACAATTATAAGGTACCTTCAATGCCTAAACAGGAATACAAGGCGTCATCTTTGCCAGAGGATAACTACTATACGAAGCCATCAGTTCCAAAAGATAACTACAAGAAGATGTCATCTGTTCCCAAAGATAACTACTACAAGGTACCTTCAGTGCCTAAACAGGAATACCAGGCGCCATCTTTGCCAAAGAATGACTACTACAAGAAACTATCTGTTCCAGAATATAACTACAAGAAGGTGTCATCTCTTCCAAAAGATAACTACTACAAGGTACCTTCAGTGCCTAAACAGGAATACAAGGTGTCATCTTTACCAAAGAACGACTACTACAAGAAACCATCAGTTCCAAAAGATAACTATTACAAGGCACCCTCAGCGCCTAAACAAGAATACGAGGTGCCATCTGTACCAAAGAATGACTACTACAAAAAGCCATTAGTTTCAAAGAATAACTACAAAGTGCCTTCTGTTCCAAAGGATAGTTACTATAAGGCACCCTCAGTGCCTAAATTGGAATACCAGGTGCCATCTGTACCAAAGAATAACTACTATAAAAATCCATCAGTTCCAAAGAATAACTACAAAGTGTCATCCGTTCCAAAGGATAACTACTATACGGTACCCTCAGTGCCTAAACCAGAATACCAGGTGTCATCTGTACCAAAGAATGACTACAAAAAGCCATCAGTTTCAAACGATAACTACAAGGTACCATCTGTTCCAAAGGATAACTACTACAAGGTACCCTCATTGCCTAAACCGGAATACAATGTGCCCTCTTTGCCAAAGAATGGCTACTATAAGAAATCTTCACCATCTCCTCCACCACCATATTACTATAATTCGCTCCCTCCTCCTTCACCATCACCACCACCTCCATACTATTATCAATCATCTTCAACTCCTTCTCCATCACCACCTCCTCCATATTATTAAAGCTTCATCTTTCATGTTCACCATGTTTTTAAAAGGCCATTCTCCAACATAACATAGTCTTAAGGGATCTATTTATTGAGTTTAAGGCATGATATCAATATTTGTAATTCTTTATTTGTTGTTTTCCTTAATCCTTTTATTATTGCAATTGTTTTGTCATTTAAGTTGTACTTTGAATGTTTCCAGAGAATTGTTTGATCAATTGATCACAAGTTCTTTTATTGAAAGTTCATGTACTAGTACATCATATCATTTATCAGTCCAATGATTTTCATTTCACTTGTGATTTTTATTCCTTTTTTAAAAATAAAAAAAATTGGTAGGTTAACAATTTTTCTTTTTCATCTTTGTATCTTTGCTGGCACTTTTAAGTTTTAGGCTTGCAAAGTCCATTAGCCAAATAAAATTTTATAGGAAAAATAACATTGTGTAGCCTCTAAAAATAATAACCAAAAAAGTGTATGTTTTTTTTTTTTGTGTGTGTGTGTATATATATATATATATATATATATATTAGTCTCTATGTCACGTGCTTCGCACGTGTAATCCCTGCACATATTATTAAATTTATATGTAAAAATAATAAACTTTTAACACAATATATTACTCAAAAACATTTATTCAACTTATAAGTTAAAACCAAAGCATATAGGTAGTGCGAGTTTCAAATCTTGTTAGTTCTAATTATTTTAATTAAATAATTTTTTTTTAAGTTATATTAAAATTTATAAGTAAAAATTAAAGCACAAAAATAGTGAGAGTTCCATTCTTGTTAGTTTTATTTGTTTTGATTAGATGCATTTGAAAGTATATTAAAATTGATAAGAAGATATCAACTTGATAACAATATTAGCTAGGAATGTCGCATCTGATAATATCGTGATAATTTATGTTACATTCCAAAATTTCTTTTTTCTTTTACAAAAAAATACAATATAATAGTTGAAAAACAGTGGCGGTACTAAGCATGTGCTAAATATCAAAGAGTTCTATGCAAGGTCTAATGAATTTGAAGTTTTCAGGATAGAGTTTATTCTAAGAAATCTACTAATATTGCACACAAATAATATATTTGAACACATAATTAAAAATATATTACATTTTATATTAAGAACCTTAAAGGTTGGACCCACAAAGTTTAAATCCTAGACCCGCTCTATCTCCGATAGCCGAGCAATTTTATGTCCATAACTTTTGTGTACTGTGAGCACGTGATTTTTGTTTCGCACGACAATCGCTCCAAAAGAAATAAAAATAATAATAATTGGCCCTGCTGTACAATTTTCGGATTTCTGTGCGGCACTTTGTTGATTTATTTGTGACTTTTGCCCATTTTTATTTTTTTTCTTTCTTATTTATTTATTTATTTAAAACAAAATACAAAATGTGTGTGGCATGCATAATTCGAACCGTAATCCGGTCGTTAAATAGAAAATCATAAATAGGCATCTTCGTCCGTGATTTTGATTTGTTCGATTTTACCTGTTTTGAAATATTTTAGTGTGTGTGCAAATAATTGTATTGAGTGTGTGTTTAATTTTAATTTGATTTTTGCTTAGTTTTGTTTTTAAAATAAATAAGGAAAAGAAATAAAAATAAGAAAAGGTCCCTTCTTCTTCCGGATTGGGCCAATTTATTAAAATTGGCCCAAACAAACAATACCCAAACCAAGCCTGCCCGGTCCAGTCCAGCTGATGCCTAGAGAGTCCAAACGACGTCGTATTGATACAGGTTGATCTGGGCCGTTGATCTCGGATTGATCAACGGCCAAGATCACATTTCTCATACCCACGAACAGAACCCGACCCGTTTCCACCCGGACCAACCCAAACCCTTTACCCTCGAAACGACACTGTTCCACTTAAGCCATCAGATCCAGACCGTAGATCTTGATTGATCTAACGGTTGAGATCCGCCTACCCACTAACTATATAAGCCCATAATCTTACCCTGCCCCCCCCTATCCGAACCCCAGCCTCGTCGTCTTCACCAGAACCCCCAAACCCTAGAGCCGCCCCTGTACTCTTCACCATGAAAACCGGCGGCATGGACGCCGGTGACCTTGCCCCTAACACCATAGAACCCCCATGCCGTCCTGAACCCAAATCTACCAACCACACACCTCGAATCCTATCCCACCTTCTCGAATCTTCATTTGAAGATTCGAGTCGGAACCTAATCTACACCGATCTGCCTTAAATTCATACCAGACACTCCCCAGACCCCCCTCGTGACCAAACCATACTTGGTTTGGTCCGAATCTGACCAGGGAAGCATGAATCCCGGATCTGGTTTTCGAACCTTAGGGTTCCTCGTCACTGGTCCGTTGTTTTGTTCAAACCGAAGGATTAAGGTCTAATGGACCTTAATCGAAGTGTTTCTCATCTGAGAAACACTTCGATTAAAGTCCGTTCAGCCTTAAGAAAGGTCTGTCCAAATCCGAGCTCAAACTTTTGATTTTTCGAGTTTTAAGGTGAGTTTGCTCTCTTTCCTTTACTTGTTTTAGTCCGTGTGATTTGTTTTAAAAGTCTGTTCATATTTGTTTTAATTTTATCAACTTTTGTTTGTCCACTTTACCTGAACCTCTGTGTTTGTCTGAATCCCCCCTCCTATTCTGATAAGGCATATGTATTTGTTGTGTAATTAGTTTGAATTTCAAATTTGTACTGATTAACTGATTCCTCGAAGTACAGTTCTGTTTAATCAGTATAAGTCGAGTCATGTGTCCTATACTTTTGAATGTCTGATTTTTGGCTACGATTGTATGTGTTATGATTAATATAGTCGAGTCGACATGTGTCGTCAAATAGTTTCAACTGTCTGAACAAAATGAATCGATTTGCTTCTGTTGAACATTGCCTAAATCAATTAAGAACTAAGTTCATTTACTTATAGTTGTTAATGTGATTTCAGAAACCTAATGTTTAGGCTGTAATGGTAATCTGAACTGGAAGGCATGTGCACAACATGGGCATAAAGGCCCTTTTGAATTAAATAGTTTGACAGCATATGCTGTCAGACTACATCATGCTGCCCATGCTTGCTTTTAGTTAATAAAATGGGAAAGATAAGTCTGCCAGGGAATGTTGATGGGGTTTAATACTTAATTAGCTAAAGTGGAACTGAAAATGGAAGGCACATGGGAGGGGTATGGTGACATTCTAAACAGGCTGTTAAAAGGGGTAGTGTTAAGGTTTATAAAAGAGGAGAGGATTAGAGGTGAGAGGACAGAGAAGATTTGAGAAGAAAAAGACACACTGTGAGGAATTTTTGAAGGAGAGAGTTGAAATACATACAGATATATATACACACAGACAGAGCATACAGAGAGGGAGATAGACACTGAGAGGGAACATCTGAGAGTTCAAATTCTGAAAACATGAACTGGAAAAGATTTCTTTTAATAACTTCAGTATAATTTCAAAACTGAAGATTGGTTTTAGATTTTGGAAAGAAAGGAGATAGAGGGTGGATATACAGAAAGCAGAAACTGTCTTTTCTCCCTGCTAATTGTTCAATTCCCAGTTTGTTTGACTGTTTCAAACAAGTGTTGGTTTCCTCTCAAATATCAGTCAGGTTTCTGTTGTTTGCTTCTTACTGGTTTGTTTTCTTTTGGAGTTAGACCGTTTGAGTTCTGAGTCACTCCCCTGCTTGTTGCTGTCATTTTGTTACCTTTTCCCATTGGCTATAAATGCACCTTGCATTGGGATTTTGTTACCTGCTGTTACTGCTGCTGCACTTGTTGTCATTGTTACTCTGTTGATTGCCCTCTTCTTCAATTGTCAAATATTTCCAGGTACACAACCTCTGAACCATGTATTGTTGAAAGTTTGAAGTTGAAGCAGAAATAAAGAAATGAACATCTGTTTATGTTATAACATTGGTGTTAAAAATAGGTTGAATGTTAGTTGGGCCTGTATTTGTTTAACTGCAAACTGCAAACATTCTGTATAGACTAACATACATTCTGTTTGAGATGAACTATTAGATAGCATTGTTCAATAGTAATGACAGTATGATATAGACAGTATGTTTGATTTAGTATACATTCAGTTCAGTATGACATTCTGTTTGACTTAGTTATGACTGTATAACATAGAGTCATGGCAAGCACTTGTATGTATTTTGCCTAGACCACTGAATTGACAAATCTGTGGTACTAAGTCTGGGATAAATGTATCCCAAACAAACTCTCATGCAGTCACATTAAGAGTCTGGCTATGAATGCCAGCTCTCCTGTCAGATTATTTGTTTCGATATAGGTTCGATATCGGGTCTCGGTATAGATTCCTTGTTTCGAAATAATGCGATGACTGTTGAGGAAAACTAATAGTCGTTTTGAGTTCGATTAGTAGTAATTTTCCTAATAAACAACCAATTTCGTTTATCAATTTCAAATAGGTTAGAGTTTAAAAATAAAACTTGGAGGTCGTTAAATATAACTCAGTGTATGTTGTTAGTTTGCTTGCAATCTCACTTAGCAAATCGATAAGCGTATTCACTCGATGAAGACAAAGCATGAGGTAACTCTCACCTCATAAACAATCAATCAGGTAATCAAACAAATTTAGGTTCGGCAAACATAATAAAGATTCAGTCTGTATTTGTTCAAACAAGTAAAGTTCGGTATTATTTTTTTTTTAAAGGCAAACGTAGTAGGAATGTAGTCACTGTAGGATACCCTTCTAAAATAATAAGACGAGCCTCGCCAAATAAAAATGCAAATTGCGGGGCCCTCAATAATTGATCATGATAAATACCTAGAATTTGGGATGGACTGTTTAGTGAATTCCACTACCTTCCCCAAAGATAATAACTCGTTAGATTCTTTAGGCGCGACTTAATTAAATTACATTCTTAAATTCGGGTGCGCATTTATGTGACCCAAATTCAAACCTCAATGGAGTCGAAATGTGTTAACTACTACGGGTGCATTGATTGTGACGTGGTTCGAGATGCATTTTCACGACGTTGCAATTCTATAAAAATAAATGATAATAATAAAAGCGGTTTAAACTTAATAAAAGCACATAAGTCACAACATGTATTTAGATCAGATATTTAGCCATTATAACAATTTAAGCGACCGTGCTAGAACCACGGGATTCGAGGGTGCCTAACACCTTCCCTCGGGTCAACAGAATTCCTTACTTAGAATTTCTGGTTCGCAGACTTCATTTGGAAAAGTCGAAAATTTCCTCGATTTGGGATTCAAGATAAACCGGTGACTTGGGACACCAAAAGCCAAACCTTTCCCAAGTGGCGACTCTGAATTAAATAAATAATCTCATTTCGAATATTGTCACTTAAATTGGAAAAACTCCACCCGCGCATTTAACCCTTCGGGGCTGGGCGCGCAAAAAGGAGGTGTGACATGTACTACTCATTGAAAGTTATAAATATTTGATGTGTTATGGAGATAAATATTTAGACTCACAAATAGTGTTATGTTCACAAAGCTTTCAAAAATTTAACGGGAAAGAAAATAATATGGATTCCCGTATATTTATATGTTATTATCCTACTAGAAATTTGGAGTGCGTATGAATGTGCTAATAAAAATTATACCAAGTAATTGTGTACACTCGAAAGTAATTTAAATCAAAACATGAGAGTACTTAAAGTGCAAAAAATAATTATAAATATTGGGAAACATTCTATCTTATAGATGCTGCAAAATTTCCATACGATGGTGGAAGAAGTCGAAGCAACACATAAATATCACACAGTTTAATTTATATCAATGATATAAGCACCGCCCAAATCAGTTGTCGAAGGACATAATCCAAATCGATATCAATAGAAAAAGAAAGACACAAATATTTTATAGTATAGTCATGCATTATTCAATAGGAGAAGATTATTCGTCAAATTTAGAGAAAGCGAGACTAAATTAAATTCAAGTTTAAACTGCATTTCTTTAAATTCGAAAGTAGAATTTATTTAGAAATCTAATTTTATTCTGTTTACCAAAATATCGTGTAGATGTATGTTAAAAATAATGTAAATAACATTTAGCCTTCGTGGTTTTTTATAATCGGGTTTTGATATCCTTATGTAGTGAGAATTTTGATAATCTTAGAATTTCGCTACTCTATTATCGGCTTTCACGTTACAAATCTCCAATCTAAAAATAAAAAAAATCCGGCACATAAAACGAATAGACACTAACATATTATATGGTACAAACTTAAAAGTTTTTGGCACTCTTCTCGAAGAAATATACTGTGTGATAAACAACAAAATACATTCGTGGCATTGGATAAGATTCAAAGTAATACTAAAAAACTTAATTTCAATATTCATTATAATATTTTGCATAAGAATATAATTAAGCTAATTAAAGAATCAACTTAATTTTATAGGAAAAAATTAAGCTAACAAAATTAATTTCCAGGAGCATCATAACGCGTGTCATGTTTTAACCTTTAGAAGAAACAGATTCTCTTCTATTTCCCTCAAATATTGCGTCATAATATTAGTCATAGTTTATTCTTATGGATTATTGAAAGAATCCTAATATTTTTTATTAAAGGGGGCAGAAGTCGGTATATGAGTCTAGTAATTCAATGATTAGCTGTGGGACATGTAGTATCTCAAATAGCTGAGATATTGGAATTTGATTAATATTACAAGTCCATGAAAATCATAGTATTAAGCAAAGTTTAAAATATCAGTTTTACCCTACGTGGTATTATTTGTCAATTAATATCCTAAGGATATTTTGGTAAACTAATATTATATTCATGCTTTTATATATATATATAATGTTATATATCAAAATTATACAAATTTGATATACTTTTTTAGCCACCAAATATAAATAGTTTCTCGTGTGGGCTAAAAGTAATAATACCACAATTTGATATGCTTGGTTTTCGAATTCTTTTCCTTTTTTTTGATAAAATTCGACCCTCTAAACTCTTCTCCTTTTCATTTAATTATATTTTTCGAATTGCCTTTTTCTTTTTCTTATTAATACCCAACCTCTTTTAACGTTAACGGCGATATATCAACGTGCACTCAACATCGAAAGCCTTGTATTAATTCTCCATTAGACAATATCTTAATTAAGGATCTCCTTTTCTATCTCTTAAATTCAAGTATTATCTGTTATTATAAGTTTTCTTTTTATTAAATATTCAGATATTATCGGTCAATTTTGCCTTTTTTTTAGTGGTTAGAATACCTATGAATTCAATGTCATAAGGTATGCAAACACACAAGTCATATATATAATTCTGTTACGTACTCTAAATATAGAGATATTTGTCGTTGGAATTAAATGTCATATAACTAACATTTGAGTGCATTAATTAACAATTCCAAAACTATATATATCCATTAGTTAAAGATACCTTCCAATTCTGTTAGTTTTTATAGAACAGAAGCAACCCCACATAAGTTGTCATTCTTTTAGTGATGAAAGCATATGTATTGTTACGCGGCGCCTTCCTGAGATTCCTTGGAAGGGCGACGTAAGGCTAAGCAACTGATGTCAGTGCAGTTGCTGTCCGCCAACTAAGGTCCCCTCCGTACGCTAGACTAGATTGTCAGTGCCGTACGGGAAAACCAATGTCAAGAGAAATTGAGAGAACAGGAATGAGAATTGAGAATGAAAGAAAGCTTGATTGCATTAATGAAAGCTATTACAGAAAGGAAATGCGGTGTCGAGGGGGAGAGACACCAGTACAGAGAATTGTTTGCTTGCTAGAAAGTTTTGATTGTTTGGTCCCCCTTAATAATGCTTAAAAAAAATAATCCAAAGCTACAAGACTAGACTTGATTAAGCTAGAGAAACATAATGAAATTACATGGAATAAAACTACTCTATATTTACAATGAAAAAGGCTTAGTTTGCTATAAGGCAGAAAACAGGGCCGTTGTCGGCAGCATAGTCTTTGGCATCAGGATCTGCGCGCGCGGCATTGTCTGCGCGCGCGGCGCTGTTGGCATCTGCCTGCGGTTGGGCGCTGGCGAGGGATATCGGTGGGGCGACAGAGGCACATGCGCGCTTGTCACTTGGCGCGACCAAGACCACGGGGCCGTCCGTGGCGCTAGGCATTGGAAGGCTTGCTAGGACGCCACGGGGCGCGCCCAAGGGGTCATGGGGCACGGCTGGAAAGCCGCCCATGACATTCTCCCCCACCTGAGTTGGCGACGTCCTCGGCGCCTTACTTGCAAGATAATCTTCAATTAGGCTCTTGTAGGCTTTGAGGTTTGTTCCCCTCTCCCAAGTGTTCTCCTCTGTATCACAGCCCTGCCATTTCACCAAGAACTCCTGGTGATCTTTCCTTGAGGCATGAATCACTCTATCATCAAGGATAGCTTCAACACGCCTTTTCCCGGTTGAATTGGGCCCTCGAATACTGGGTATTGTGAGCTGGCTCCTTGAAGGATCCTCTGTATCTTCCCGAAAAGGTTTCAGGAGGCTGACATGAAAAACAGGATGAATTTTCCACCAAGCTGGGGTATCCACCCGGTATGCAACTTTCCCAATACGCCTTTCAATGGACAAGGGTCCAATATATTTTTGCAATAGGCGAGGGTCATGGGCCCCTGCAAATAAGTAACGTTTTGGAATTTTGACCATCACTTTGTCTCCTACTTGGTATTCAACAAAGCGACGATTCTGATCAGCATGCCTCTTCATCCGCTTTTGAGCCTTGACAAGATAGCTCCGCACTATCTCCAAATTTTGCTTCCACTCTTTAGAGAAGCTAGCAGCTCGAGGAGATTTAGAAATATTTGGTGCATTGACGGTGTGTGGGAGTAGCGGTTGCTGTCCGGTAACAATTTCAAAAGCGCTTTTGTTTGTACTAGAGCTCTTTTGTGAATTGAAACACAGTTGAGCAGCATCCAGAAGCTTCACCCAATTCTTCTGCGATCCGGTTACAAAATGACGCAAATATTCCTCCAACATACCATTGAACCGCTCCGTCTGGCCATCAGATTGCGGATGAAAACTTGAGCTGTGATTCAGCTTCGACCCAAGACACTTAAAGAGTTGGGTCCAAAAGTTGCTAGTGAAGCGTGAGTCACGATCACTAACAATATCTTTGGGTAGGCCCCAATATTTGACGACATGAGAGAAGAAGAGTCGAGCTGTATCTTCTGCTGATATATATTGTGGGGCAGCAATAAAGGTAGCATATTTGGAAAACCGATCTACCACAACCAAGATAGTTGTTAGATCTCCGACCTTGGGCAATCCGGTGATGAAATCCAGGGAAACACTTTCCCAAGGTCTCTTTGGGACAGCTAGTGGTTCCAAGAGTCCCGCCTGTGTTAAGCGGTCTGACTTGTCCTTCTGGCATACTAGACAAGTCTTCACATACTGAGCAACGTCATCGGCCATTTGAGGCCAATAATATGCACGGCGAAGTAATGCCATGGTGCGTTCTTCACCGGGATGGCCGGCCCACAGAGTATCATGACATTCCGCTAGAAGAGTCCTTCGTAGATCTCCTCCTTTAGGAACATAAAGTCGGTTCCCTTTCACTTTCAGAAAACCATCTTCCATGTAGAACTGGCGAGTCTTGCCTTGTCCTACCAAATCAACCAAATACTGTGAAGCAGGATCTTTGATGAGTAGATCTTGTATCTGGTCCTTGATGGAGGTGGCTACCTCGCTCCCCCTTAGGGTGGCGAGTAAGCACACTGATGCTAGATCAGCTCTCCGACTGAGCGCATCAGCAACATGATTGGTCTTCCCACTTCGGTATTCCAGGTTGAAGTGGAATTCAGCTAGGAGTTCCTGCCACCTGGCCTGTCGACCATTCAACTTCGGCTGGGTCATGAAATGGCTAACAGCTGTGTTGTCTGTCTTGACCACGAACGGGGTTCCCAGCAGATAGTGCCTCCAGAGGCGCAAGCAGTGGACGACAGCCAATAATTCTTTCTCATGGGCGGCATAGCGCCGCTCTGCATCTTTTAGCTTCCGGCTCTCGTACGCCACAGGATGCCCTTCTTGTAGCAAGACGCCACCGAGGGCATAGTCAGATGCATCTGTTTGTACTTCGAATGGCTTGGCCAGATCAGGAAGGGCCAAGACGGGGCTACTAGACATAGCCGCTTTCAATGCGTTAAAGGCCTCCGCTCGCTTGGGTCCCCATTCCCAAGGCGTGATCTTCTTGAGGAGTTCTGTCAATGGTACTGCAATGAGGGAGTAGTTTTTCACGAATCGCCGATAGAAATTGCATAGACCAAGGAACGCCCTCAAGGCGTGGATATCCTTAGGTGGCGGCCAATCTGTGATTGCCTGAATCTTCTGCTGGTCCATCTTGATTCGCCCTTCCCCAATGACATGTCCGAGGAAGTCAATTTGCTTTTGAGCAAAGGAGCACTTAGATAGCTTCGCATATAGTTCATGCTCCCGCAATCGAGCTAGGACCTTCCGCAAGTGCATCAGGTGTTCCTCCAATGTTTGGCTATATACCACAATGTCATCCAAGTAGACCACCACGAATTCATCAATGTACTCCCGGAAGACTTGGTTCATCAAAGTGCAAAATGTAGCTGGGGCGTTAGTCAAGCCGAATGGCATAACTAGGAAATCGTACGACCCATATCTTGTCACACAGGTCGTCTTGTGCTCATCACCCTCTGCAATCCGAACTTGCCAATAACCTGTCTTCAGGTCTATTTTGGTGAACACTGTCGCACCACCCAGTCTATCGAACAAGTCTGCCATTAACGGAATAGGGTACTTGTTCTTCACAGTAATTTTGTTTAGAGCCCGATAGTCCACACAGAGTCGTAGACTACCATCATGTTTCTTTTGGAATAGCACAGGGGACCCGTATGGGGATTTGGAGGGCACGATAATCCCTGTGTCTAGCATTTCCGTCAATTGTCTCCGAAGTTCGGTGAGTTCGGGTTGTGACATTCTGTAAGGCGCCCGGGCAGGTGGCTTCGCGCCCGGCACCAGCTCAATTTCATGATCCACAGTGCGCCTAGGCGGTAGTCGCTTTGGCATGTCTTGTGGCATGACATCTTCAAACTCTAGTAGTAGCTCCTTCACGGGTTCAGGAATGGGACCCGAGGAGCATTCTACATCTTCGATGCAGAGGGTTGCCAGGAACGTAGGTTCGTTTCTTTTGACCCCCTTCTTCAACTGCAAGGCCGAGATGTTTTCAACGGCCATCTTCATGGGCATACACGGGATAACGCAGGGCTTGGCCCCGTTTGCTCCCATCATCAGTAACATGTCAGCATACGGTACAGGCATGGTGTTGGTTTGCCTCAGGAATTCCAATCCAACTATCAACTCGAAATCATCTATGATCACCACGCGCAAGTTGAATTTTCCTTCGTAAGGGCCAAGCTTCATCGGTACTTCTTTGGCTATTCCACCCACTGGCTGGGGAGGTGAGTTGATAGCCTTGACACGGCCTCTACCTTTCCCTACGACTAGACCAAGGCGCTCCACCTGAGTCGAGGCTAAGTAGTTGTGGGTAGCACCCGTGTCTACCATGGCCCGAATGGGCTTGCCATTCACCTTCATCTCAACGAACATTAAGGTCCTCTCGTGCTTAAGAGGAGTCTCATCATCCGCCTTCTTTTTCCCTTTCTTGGTGACGGGACATGGGTCCTTCTTCTTACGGATACCAGCACTAGTCTCTGCTAATGCCTCAGAAATGGAGCCAACAATTGCATTGAAGGCACCTACGGGTTCAGTCTGATCCGCATCGTCTGAATCGTCATCCGTCCCATCATCAAAAGTCTGATGGGCATTCATCTGTGCATGTGGGCACTCATTGTTCCAATGTGGTCCGCCACAATGACGGCACCCTGAAGGAGGCTTCCTCCCCCGATCATTGTTGTTAGATGCAGCACTGTTGCTGCCTGTGGAGGGAGCCTTAGGTTTGGTTGAGTTCCGATCTCCCCCACTTCTGCTAGGGCCACCATTGCTAGACTGGCCCCCTTTGAATCCCGCTCGGGTAGGCGGTTGAGGCCTATCCTTCCGAGCTTCCATTTGATAGTCCCCAAGGCATTCAGCTGCTTGGATCGCCTTGGGCAGGGTATCTACCCGTTGCCTTTGTAGCTCCATACGGGCATAAGGTTTCAGCCCTTCTAGGAAAGTGAAGAGCTTGTCTTTGTCCCCCATGTCGCGTATGCTTAGCATGAGCGCGGAGAATTCCCGCACGTAGTCCCGCACAGATTTGGTCTGACGGAGCTCCCGTAGCTTTCTCCTTGAATTGTATTCAACATTTTCGGGGAAGAATTGTAGGCGGATGGCTGCCTTCAGTTCTGCCCATGTTTCGAGAACATCTTCACCGGCCTTGATGGCTTCGTATTTCACCCGCCACCAGAGTTTAGCATCACCCTGAAGATACATGGCAGCAGTTGCTACCTTCTTAGCTTCTTCTAGGCCCCCCACAGCATCAAAATATTGTTCGACATCAAAAATGAAGTTCTCCACTTCCTTGGCATTCCTAGCTCCACTGTATGGCTTTGGCTCAGGAATTTTCAGTTTTTGTGTCGCGGAGGTGGGGTTTGCAGCGCCCCCGACCTGGTTTCCACCGCCTCGCAGTAGGCCCTGTAAGGCAGCATTGACAACATTAAGCTTGTCTGTCAAGTCGTCAATAGTTTGTTGCAAGGCAGTCACCCTATCTGCCTCTTGTGCCCTGTAAGCTAAATCCTCGGCACGCTCCTGTTGGAGTCCCTCGAATTTGCCAAAAATTTCGGCTGCCTCTGTGGCTGCCGTTTGCCGATCTCCCTCGGAGTCACGACTGATGTTTTCTATGTCAACTTCGGCCTGGAGCACCCTGCGGTCCAGGTCATCCAACCTTTGCCCTAGGCTGGTTCTTAGTTCAGGCACCGTATCCATGATGGGCAGTAATCCGTCAACCGTCTGTTCAAGGGCCGCAATGCGGTCCCCATGATTCACCATGGTCAGAAATGGTGGTAATGGCAATGCGTTCCCTCGTCCGATGTCGAGCCTAGGCTCTGATACCAACTGTTACGCGGCGCCTTCCTGAGATTCCTTGGAAGGGCGACGTAAGGCTAAGCAACTGATGTCAGTGCAGTTGCTGTCCGCCAACTAAGGTCCCCTCCGTACGCTAGACTAGATTGTCAGTGCCGTACGGGAAAACCAATGTCAAGAGAAATTGAGAGAACAGGAATGAGAATTGAGAATGAAAGAAAGCTTGATTGCATTAATGAAAGCTATTACAGAAAGGAAATGCGGTGTCGAGGGGGAGAGACACCAGTACAGAGAATTGTTTGCTTGCTAGAAAGTTTTGATTGTTTGGTCCCCCTTAATAATGCTTAAAAAAAATAATCCAAAGCTACAAGACTAGACTTGATTAAGCTAGAGAAACATAATGAAATTACATGGAATAAAACTACTCTATATTTACAATGAAAAAGGCTTAGTTTGCTATAAGGCAGAAAACAGGGCCGTTGTCGGCAGCATAGTCTTTGGCATCAGGATCTGCGCGCGCGGCATTGTCTGCGCGCGCGGCGCTGTTGGCATCTGCCTGCGGTTGGGCGCTGGCGAGGGATATCGGTGGGGCGACAGAGGCACATGCGCGCTTGTCACTTGGCGCGACCAAGACCACGGGGCCGTCCGTGGCGCTAGGCATTGGAAGGCTTGCTAGGACGCCACGGGGCGCGCCCAAGGGGTCATGGGGCACGGCTGGAAAGCCGCCCATGACAGTATAAATGGTCCCTTTATGTGATGAATTATTGTTATTCTTTTAGTGATGAAAGCATTTTGTATAATGGACCCAACATTCCAACTCAACTGATTTTGACATCAAATAATGGACTTCATTCGAGGCTGATGTAATACAGTCAAGCCTCTCTATAACAACCTCGTTTGTGTTGAAATTGGCAAAATGTTTGTCCCACATCGGTGGGAAAACAAAAGTTGGGGGGATTTTTCCCCTATAAAAGAAGGCTTAATGTTTAGGATTTAAACACACCTCTCATTTGCCTTCTCATTTGTTTAAGGCATTTGTATCTTTTCTCTTTAGTATTATTTCACTTGTATTTTTGGAGTGAAATAAAATATTGGTTGTGTCCGAGGAGTAGGCAAAATTAGCCGAACCTCGTAAATTCTGGTGTTCCCTTTATTGTTGTTTTATTGTCTTATTTATTATTTGGTGGCTGTCATAATTTTTGGTATAGTAGTTGTGACTTATTCACACTATATACATTTGGCTTCCGCAACAATTGGTATCAGAGCCAAGGTACTGTCTAAGTATGCTCTGTGGTTGCAGCATAGTCTGATCTTCCACATCAGAAAAGATTTATCTTGGTAACTGAGTCAAGGTTCTGTCTGAGTATGCTCTGTGGTTGCAGCTTAGTCTGATCTTCCACACCAGAAAGGAAATAATCTTGATTTGTGTCGTCAGCTATTAAATAATATTTGTGTCAAAGATGAGAGACAATAAACAAGAAGAATCTACATCAAGTGTCAACAATACGTCATCATTGACATCTTCGCTTATGACAAGAATTGTGTCAAATGCGAAATTTGCGGTAGAAATATTTGACGGGTCCGGACATTTTGGGATGTGGCAAGGCGAGGTTCTAGATGTCCTTTTTCAACAAGGGCTAGATCTAGCCATTGAAGAAAAGAAACCAGATGTTATTGGAGAAGAAGATTGGAGAATTATCAACCGTGTTGCTTGCGGTACCATTCGATCCTACCTTGCTAGAGAGCAGAAATATCCATACACAAAGGAAACTTCTGCAAGTAAATTATGGAAAGCACTGGAGGATAAATTTTTGAAGAAAAACAATCAAAATAAATTGTACATGAAGAAGAGACTGTTTCACTTCACCTATGTTCCTGGTACCACGATGAATGAACATATCACCAGTTTCAATAAGTTGGTCACAGATTTGCAAAATATGGATACAACTTATGATGATGGTGACTTGGCCTTAATGTTGTTGGCGTCACTTCCTGATGAATACGAGCACCTTGAAACTACTCTACTCCATGGAAATGACGAAGTTTCTCTCAGAGAAGTTTGTTCGGCTTTGTACAGCTATGAACAAAGAAAGCGAGAAAAACAGAAGGGCGGAGAAGGAGAAGCACTATTTGTGAGGGGTCGTCCTCAAAATCAAATGAGGACAAAGAAGGGAAGATCCAAGTCAAGATCCAGACCCAGCAAAGATGAATGTGCTTTTTGTCGAGAAAAAGGGCACTGGAAGAAAGACTGTCCGAAGTTGAAGAATAAGGCCAAACATAACAATGGAAAGGCCATTATGGATTCAAATGTAGCTGATTGTGATGATTCAGACTTCTCAATAGTTACAACAGAGTCATCAACATCATCAGACATATGGTTGATGGACTCGGCTTGTAGCTATCATATGTTTCCCAACAGGGACTGGTTCGTGGAATTTCAAGAAGGAGAATATGGAGTCGTCCACACAGCGGATAACAGCCCTCTTACCTCATATGGTATTGGTTCAATACGATTAAGGAACCATGATGGAATGATCAGAACATTAACAGATGTTCGATATGTACCGGATTTGAAGAAGAATCTCATCTCTGTGGGAGCCCTAGAATCAAAAGGGTTCAAAATCATTGCAGAAAATGGAGTGATGAGAGTATGCTCCGGTGCACTAGTGGTAATGAAGGCTAATCGGAAGAATAATAATATGTACCGCTATCGTGGCAGTACAGTTATTGGGACAGTGACAGTGACATCCAGTGACGACAAAGAGGCAGAAGCAACCAAGCTATGGCACATGCGCTTGGGACATGCTGGAGGAAAATCCTTGAAAACTCTATCAGATCAAGGATTGTTAAAAGGAGTCAAGGCTTGCAACTTGGAGTTTTGTGAGCATTGTGTCAAAGGGAAACAGACAAGGGTTAAATTTGGTACAGCGATCCATAATACTAAAGGCATTTTGGATTATGTACACTCTGATGTTTGGGGTCCTTCCAAAACACCTTCATTGGGTGGGAAGCACTATTTTGTAACCTTTGTTGATGATTTTTCTCGAAGAGTGTGGGTGTATACAATGAAAAACAAAGATGAAGTGCTAGGAATTTTTCTCAAATGGAAGACGATGGTGGAAAATCAAATAGGCAGGAGGATCAAGTGTATTCGCACAGACAATGGAGGTGAATACAAAAATGATCATTTCAATAAGGTCTGTGAAAATGATGGCATCGTCCGACACTTCACTGTTAGACATACACCACAACAGAATGGAGTGGCAGAACGTATGAACCGGACCTTGCTGGAGAAGGTACGGTGTATGTTGTCCAATGCTGGCTTGGGAAAAGAATTTTGGGCTGAGGCAATTACATATGCATGCCACCTCATTAATCGTCTACCATCTGCTGCTATTGATGGCAAGACACCATTTGAAAAATGGTATGGAAAACCTGTTGTAGATTATAACTCTTTGCACGTGTTTGGCTCAACTGCATATTATCATGTGACGGAGTCAAAATTGGATCCAAGGGCAAAGAAGGCTATTTTTATGGGAATTACTTCTGGAGTCAAAGGATATCGCTTATGGTGTCCTATGACAAAGAAAGTAATATTCAGCAGGGATGTTACCTTTGATGAATCTGCTATGGTAAATAAGGTAACAGAAGATACCAAACAAAATAAAGGTGCTTCTAAGCAGGTGGAGTTTGAGGGAAAATTTATTTTTCCTACACAAGAAGCAGAGGAGGAAACAAATGAAGATTACCCTCTGGAAGGAGAGCCAGTAGAGGAGATTCCAACTCAGGAACCTCAACAACAACTTGAATCAATAGCAACCAGCAGGCCAAAAAGAACAATAACGAAACTTGTTCGTCTCATAGAGACAGTTGCTTGTGCAACCTCAATTGTAGCTGATGATGTTCCGACCACTTATAAAGACGCAGTCCAAAGTTTAGAAGAAGATAAGTGGAGGATTGCCATGAATGATGAAATACAGTCCCTTCATCAGAATTATACATGGAGATTGGCCAATCTCCCGAAGGGAAAGAAAGCAATTGGGTGCAAATGGGTATTTGCAAAGAAGGAAGGATTTCCTAACCAAGTAGATGTTCGCTACAAAGCAAGATTGGTGGCCAAAGGATATGCTCAAAAGGAGGGAATTGATTACAATGAAGTATTTTCTCCAATTGTAAAACATTCCTCCATTAGAATTATGTTGGCTTTGGTAGCACAATTGGATTTGGAACTAGTTCAGATGGATGTAAAAACTGCGTTTTTACATGGAAACTTGGAGGAGGAAATCTACATGACTCAGCCAGAAGGATTCAAAGTTGCTGGAAAAGAAAATGTGGTGTGCAAACTTGAAAAATCGTTGTACGGATTGAAACAATCTTCTAGACAATGGTACAAGCGATTTGACGAGTTTATGTTGCGGCAAGGGTACAAGAGAAGCAAATACGATCATTGTGTGTATTTGCACAAGCTTAAAGATGGTTCCTTTGTATATATTCTCCTATATGTTGATGATATGTTGATAGCTTCCAAGAATTCGGAAGAAATTGATAAGTTGAAAATTCAACTGAAGAAGGAGTTCGAGATGAAGGATTTGGGTGAGGCAAAGAAAATTCTTGGCATGGAGATAATAAGAGATAGACGTTCAAAGAAACTCTGTTTATCTCAGAAAGAATATTTGAAAAGAGTACTACAACGTTTTGGCATAGATGACAAGACTAAGCCAGTTAGTACTCCACTTGCTCCCCATTTTAAGCTAAGTACTAATATGTCGCCAATGGATGAAGCTGAACGAGAGTATATGTCAAAGGTACCATATGCAAATGTTGTTGGTAGCTTGATGTATGCAATGGTTTGCACAAGGCCTGACATTTCACAAGCTGTTGGAGTTATTAGCAGATATATGCACAATCCAGGGAAGGAGCATTGGCAAGCTGTGAAGTGGATTCTATGGTATATTCATAATACTGTAGATGTCGGGTTAGTTTTTGAGCAGGAAGACAATCAGTCTGTAGTTGGATATTATGACTCAGATTTTGCGGGTGATCTGGACAAACGACGATCAACTACTGGTTATGTGTTTACTTTTGCAAAGGCACCAGTTAGTTGGAAGTCTACTTTGCAGTCAACAGTTGCTTTGTCTACAACAGAGGCAGAGTACATGGCTATTACAGAGGCTGTGAAAGAGGCAATTTGGCTTCAAGGATTGCTAAAGGAGCTTGGTGTTGAACAAAAAGGTATCACAATTTTTTGTGATAGTCAAAGTGCTATTCAATTAGCGAAAAACCAAGTGTATCATGCAAGGACGAAGCACATTGATGTTCGGTATCATTTCGTACGAGAAATCATAGAAGAAGGTGGAGTCACAGTGAAGAAAATTCATACTACGGAGAATCCTGCTGATATGCTGACAAAGGTGGTGACTGCGATCAAGTTTCAACATTGTTTGGATTTGATCAACATTGTTGAACACTGAAGATTGAAGATGAAGACACAACCAAAATTTGTTATTGAGAGAAAATTGAAGATGTGGAATTTTGCCAAGGTGGAGATTTGTTGAAATTGGCAAAATGTTTGTCCCACATCGGTGGGAAAACAAAAGTTGGGGGGATTTTCCCCTATAAAAGAAGGCTTAATGTTTAGGATTTAAACACACCTCGCATTTGCCTTCTCATCTATTTAAGGCATTTGTATCTTCTCTCTTTAGTATTATTTCACTTGTATTTTTGGAGTGAAATAAAATATTGGTTGTGTCCGAGGAGTAGGCAAAATTAGCCGAACCTCGTAAATTCTGGTGTTCCCTTTATTGTTGTTTTATTGTCTTATTTATTATTTGGTGGTTGTCATAATTTTTGGTATAGTAATTGTGACTTATTCACACTATATACATTTGGCTTCCGCAACAGTTTATTCCGGATATTTTTGGATGTTATTGTTAGTATTCAGTATTCAAAAATATATTCAAAGAAATAGAAACAATGTAAAACCAGAAATGCAGAAGAACAGAATTAATTCGAGCTCACTGAATTCACAGTATTTCCTTATGGAATTTAATCCCCTCCTAGTACCCGAGGTTTAGGATTATTTCCTTCCAGAATAGAACGGATAACATCACTGGTGTAGCGGTACTTCAAACCTCAGTGATAATGAAGGCAAAGAACAATAATAAACCACACTTACTGCTTTCTTTTTTGTTAAATCAATGCAGAAAGAAGAATGAGAAATTAGAATTTTCATAAGGAAAATCTGAGAGAGAGCTCATGTATTTATAGCCAAAAATGATGGGTTATACTGAAGAGTTACAACTCTTCATGTAAGGTTGCAACTCAAAATCTGTTTTATAAAAGGGCCATTTATGCAAACCACCAAATTTAAATTATAATGAAAAAATTAAAACGGAGGAATATTGAATTACTGTTACAATAATCAGTCAATTAGGCCGAACCTGAGCCGAGCGACGACGACGGCGCGAGGCTTGTTTTCTTCTCAACTGTTAGAGTATTAGATAAAGGCTGATGTTATCTTTGGGGTATTATTGTAATTTAGAATTGGCCCATGTTTACATTGCTTTGTAATTAGGTCACCGGGTCAAGGCCCACTATTTATAAGTGAGCCTCTCATTTTTGTAAGACAGATTTTCATTTTCACTCAATAGAAATATATGCTTCTCTCTCGAAGCTTCTCTCTGGCTATGAACCCTATTCTAGATTTTATCATTCTCTCTGTAAATTTGTATACTTAACATGGTATCAGAGCATAGATTCTGGTAGATCGTCTCACTTGCTTTCGATCGATGTTAACCTCTTTTGTTTTCATCGAGTTTTTCATTTCGATTGCATTTACACTGGATTAGGGTTTTGGTTGGATTTTCGTTGGATGATTTCATCGCATTGTTTCTCGTTTCTACTGGATTTTAATTTTCAATAGATGTTTTGACCGTACCTGGCTGATCTATTCATCTATTTCGAGCTAGGGTTTCCTCATCGGTATTTTGTTGCGCCGCCGGAAGATTGTTCACAAGGCTATTCTCTTTTCGGTTGCAAAAGAGGGGGTAAACCAGTTTCTTCTTCATATTTCACAAGTTTGTTAATTGTTTTATTTGTTGCGATACATTTTTCTCTCAATGACGAATGATAATCCTACAATTACACCTTCTTCTTCCTCTACTACATCTCGTACTATGTTTCACGAGGATGAATTTACACAGCCGTGTCATCAACTATATGTGCATCCATCAGATGTGCTGGGAACCTCCTTGGTTTCTAGTCCGTTTGATGGAACCTGCTATGGCAGCTGGAGGAGAAATATCTTAGTTGCTCTCTCAATTCGTAATAAACTTGATTTTATCAGTGGTACTTCTACATAGCCACTTCCTAGATCTCCTCTAGCATGCCAGTGACAATGATGTAATGATCTTGTGGTGTCATAGTTGGTTAATTCCCTGTCAAAAGAAATATCTCGTAGCATAGAGTATTCTGAATATGCTAAGGATACTTGGTGTGAATTAGAGGAGAGATATGGTAAGGCTGATGGGGCCAAAGTCTTTGAGCTAAAGAAAGAGTTAGCACATATCTCTCAAGAGTCTTTAGACATAACTTCTTATTTTAACAAAATCAAAAAACTCTAGAATGAAATAGCATCTTATAAGGTCAGAGTTTGTACTTGTGGGGGTAAAGCTGCTGAGGATGAAGAGCAGAAGGTTTATCAGTTCCTTATGGGTCTGAATGATACCTACGTGAGAACTCGCAGCAACATTCTAATGATGAAACCATTTCCATCTATTAGAAATATGTACAACATCTTATTATGTGATGAGAAGTAGAGGCAGGTGTCTTCTGCCTCCCAATTCCCAACACAATCTGCTTCATTCAATGTTGGGACTTCTAAGACATCATTTCCCTCCAAAGTTTCTTTAGAGGCTCTCTGCACTTCTCTTATCTGCAAATATTACAAGAATCCTAGACATTCTATAGACAAATGTTATAAGTTGCATGGATATCCTCCCAATTTCAAGTTCAACAAAGGACCTCCTCCTCGCAGAACTGCTGCACATGTTGAGCTTGGATCCTCTCGTGGTTCCTCTATGCCTGGTGGTTTTGATGGTCCAGTTGAGCATGAGGAAACCTCTGTGATACCTGGCCTTACCAAGGATCAATACTCCTAGCTGATGATCTTATTAAAACAATCCCAAATCTCTGCTTCCCCATATTTTCCACCTCTCTTGGCCTCTGCTAACTTTGCTGGTAAGCTCATGCCTTATGAGGGTGTTTCTTATGGAGATTGTATGTTGTCTATTATGAATGGCATTGTCTGGATAATAGACTCTGGAGCTACTGATCATATGACTTCCAATAGGAGTTTGCTTTTTGATATAATCATTTTTCTTGTTCCTTATCTTGTGTCTCTCCCAAATGGGTATAAAGTAAAGGTTACCAATGTTGGTTCTTTATCTTTATTCCCTAACTTAATCCTTTGTAATGTTCTTTACATCCCTAGTTTCAAACATAATCTCATATCTGTCCAGAAGTTTTTGTCTTATTGTGATGATGTTGTGCAGTTTACCAAGTCTGTTGCACTTTCTAGGGCCCTTCAGTGAGGAAGCTAGTGGTGTTTGGTAGACTGGACAATGGATTTTACAAGTTGTTTCAGCATGTAACTTCTCCTGTTGAGTCTGTTAATGCCAATTCTTGTTCTTTTATTGTTTCTTCTTTACCTATAGTGTCTAATAATGTTGTTGTTGACAATTCATCTGTAAATACCATGGTTGATTCAAATAAAGTGAATAATTCTGATGTTGTTTAGCATTATAGACTTGGACACATTCCCCTTTCCAAAATAAAACTTATTTCTGGTATTGATAGTGTATTGTCTTCCAAGCAGTCTTTCACATGTCTCATTTGCCCCTTAGCAAGACAAACTAGACTCTTTTCCTGATAGTTCTATTCAATCCACTCACTTTTTTCAGCTTATTCACATATATACTTGGGGTCCTTACTCCACTCCTACTCACTCTGGTTCTAAATATTTCCTTACAATAGTATATGACTATACTAGGGCTACCTGGATACATCTGATGGGGGCAAAGAGCAATGTTTTAGATTTGTTAAAGGTTTTCATTCTTATGGTTGAAACACAATTTCAAACTAGAGTTCAGACTGTGAGAAGTGATAATGCTTTAGAGTTAGGATCCTCTTCCTCTGGTTCTCTTTTTTTTTTTGAAAAAGGGATCATTCATCAAACTTCTTATCCTCATACTCCACAACAAAATGGTGTAGTTGAAATAAAAGATAGGCATTTGTTAGAGACTAACAGGGCTCTTTTTTTCAATCTCATCTTCCTATTAAATTATGGGGTGATTGTCTCCATACTGCCACTTATCTGATAAATAGATTTTCTTCACATCTTCTCAAGCACAGGAGTCCCTATGAGTTACTTTTCGGCAAGGCTCCTCTATATTCTCACCTTAGATCTTTTGGGTGTCTTTGCTACTCAACTGTGCCCAAACCCCATAGAGATAAATTTCATCATAGGTCTGTCCCATGTGTGTTCCTTGGATACCCTTTTGCCAAAAAGGATTATAAATTTTACAATTTGTCCACTAAATCTTGTTTTTTCTCCAGAGATGTGACTTTTCATGAACATATTTTTCCCTTTAAATCTTTTATTCCTTCATCCCCTAGCTTGCCTTCTCCTCTCATTCCTGGCCATTTCTCTTATGATTCACCTTCTCCTTTATCTCCTTCTGTTCCTGTTTCTTCTCCCCAATTCTCTCTCATCTCTACTCCTCCTTCTCCTTCCCCAAGTTTCCCTAATTTCACTTTCTCTCCTTCCCCTATCTCCTCTTCCCCTTTTGTTCTTCCTTCCTCTCCTCCTCCACTTAGAAGATCTGGTAGGCCTCATACTGTTCCTTCTTATCTTCAGGATTATGTATGCCTTACCCTTCCTCTTTATGTTTCTATCCTTGTTCCTTATAGTTCTGAGTCTGTTCCACTCAATGCAACCACTTCACAGCTCCACATTCCTGAGCCTTACACTTACTCTCCGGCTGCTGCTATCCCTGAGTGGCATGAGGCTATGAGAAAGGAGTTTGAGACTTTGGAGGCTAATAGAACTTGGGATATTATTGAGTTACCCCCTGGTAAGAAGCCTATAGACCGCAAATGAGTATACAAAGTAAAATATAGAGCTAATGAGAGTCTGGAGAGGTAAAAGTCCAGGTTGGTAGTTAGGGGTGATACTTAGGTTGAAAGTGTTGATTTTTATGAAACCTTTTCTCCTGTTGTTAAAATGTCTACTATGAAGTCTTTGATTGTTTTGGCTGTCAAACAACACTGGCCTTTATTTCAACTTGATGTTAATAATGCATTTTCACATGGGGATCTTGATGAGGAGGTTTTTATGAAGGTGCCTCCTGGTTTATCTGTTCCTCCTTCCTCTTCTTCTTTTCCTCCTTTGGTTTGCAAGCTACTCAAGCCCATCTATGGTTTGAGACAGGCTTCCAGATAATGGTATGTTAAGTTGTCTCAGGCCCTTTGTTCTAGAGGATATTCTCATTCTTTAAATGACTACTCCATATTTAATAAGGTTTCTGGTCTTCCTTTGTCATTTTAGCCGTGTATGTGGATGATATCATTCTTACTGGGACTGACTTGTCTGAGATTTCTTCCTTAAAGGGTTTTCTGCATGAATAATTCAGGATTAAGGACCTTGGTTCTCTTAATTATTTTTGGGAATTGAGGTTCTCTATTGTGATTCTGGATTCTTCTTCATCAAAATTATTCATGACTTATTAGTCATTTGTTTCCTCTGCTTCTTCTGTTGTTATTTGTCCTCTTGCTCTCAATGAGAAATTAAAGGCTTTTGTTGGTGATCCTTTGCCCAAGCCTGAAGAGTAAAGATGCTTGATGGATAAGTTGAATTTTCTAACTCACACAAGGTCTGATATCAGTTTTGCAGCTCAACATATTAGCCAGTTCTTGCAAACTCCTTGTGTTCCCCATATGCAAGATGCTTTACATCTCTTGAGGTATTTGAAAGGGACTTCTGACTTTGGCTTATTCTTCAGCAATTCTCCTGACCTTTCCTTAAAGGTATATTGTGATAGTGATTGGGCTTCCTGTACTGATAGTAGAAAATTCGTAATTGGTTTTTGTGTTTTTATTGGTGATTGTTTGGTGAGCTGGAAATCCAGGAAGCAACATGTGGTCTCTCTTTCTTCTACTAAAGCTGAGTACAGGGCCATGAGTAAAGTTGCAGTTGAGGTTACTTAGCCTTCAACTCTGTTGTATGATTTTGGTCTTCTTTCTTCTTCTCCCATTCCTTTATATTTTGAAAACCAGGCAGCCCTGCACATTGCCCGCAACCTAGTCTTTCATGAGAAGACTAAGCATATAGAGCTGGACCGTCATTTCATCAGAGGCAAGATTGGTGATGGGCTGATTAGCTTGGGTCATGTGTCCAGTGATGCTCAAGTTGCTGATATTCTTACCAAGGCCCTTCTTGGACCTGCAAATCATTTTCATCTTCACAAATTGGGGGGTTTATCACCCTCCAACTTGAGGGGGGCTGTTAGAGTATTAGATAAATGATGATGCTATCTTTGGGCTATTATTGTAATTTAGAATTGGCCCATGTTTATATTGCTTTGTAATTAGGTCACCGGGTCAAGGCCCACTATTTATAAGTGAGCCTCTCATTTTTGTAAGACGGATTTTCATTTTCACTCAATAGAAATACTTGCTTCTCTCTCGAAGCTTCTCTCTCGAAGCTTCTCTCAGGCTATGAACCCTATTCTAGATTTTATTATTCTCTTTGTAAATCTCTATACTTAACATCAACTCTTTAAGATCTAGAAAAAGTGCAATTATATATACCCATCAAAACTCTTTCCCTCCTCCAATATGGGACAATGTCCCTTTGTCAAAGAGGGAAATTCGAAAAATTTCATGTTCCCTCCATTTTCCATTCACTCTATTTTAAGCTCTAAGAAGCTTAAACCCAAGAGTCATAACGAATTATTGTTATAGAGAACATATATTATAGCAGAGCATTAAATTTGGTTTTGTAAAAAACCTGGCTTTTATAGTGAAATATTGTTATATAAGGATGTTTTTATAATGAGGCTAATTGTACATAATCAACTAATTTTGGGGGAAGTACACATATAGCTATTTTTAGGTGTTATTTAGGGTTTAGTCAGTACTTATTTTGTCCTGGAAATTTGAACTAAAAATCTTAACTTCAGCAATTTGTGTCCTGAAAATTTGAACTGAAAACTAAAATTCAGGATATGCTAGCTAATTTCTAAATAGCAACTCTCTAGAATGGCTACGTAGTGTCAATTCTACACTAATTTTTCAATTAATTGAAAGTTAAATATACTTAGCGAAACATCACAAGGGAATTCCTGTTAGCAGATTAATAACTAATTAAAACAATTTATTTTTATTTCTTCAATTTATTCCTATTCCAAGGCAAAAACTATACAATATCTTAATCAACCTTAAGAATAAAAACTAGCAATCGCAAAGTTTATGATTGATGCTCATGTCGTTGTGTGGCTGTCAACTTTGGTGTTTCGTGAGAATTTTCAGTGTTTGAAGGTCAACAAAGTTTCTTAGGTTAGGTAAAAAAAAATATTAATGTAAGAATTTAACTATAAATTGTACTATTTTATGCCTTAATGCATGTGTACGCAGGTTTATAGTGAGGAAAAAGAAGAGAAAATAAAAATACGTGGGATAAAATATTCATGGAAGTAATCAATGAATAGAGTTGATGACAACTAACTAGACAGTTTGGAATCATAAAAAGAGAGAAAAAAATAAAATAAAATAAAATAAAATAAGGGAGACAATTTGGGGAACAAATGACTTGATGTCCACCTCTATTGTTGAGGGTGGTTATATTATTGGGTGAAATTCAAAAATAATCAGATTTACAGGTGATAATGGAGAAATGGATACAGTTTTAAAAGTAATAGAAATTTAGTCACTTTTCATGTAAAGATAAATTTGAACGAAAACATTATTCAAAATTCGGAAAATATTCCAACATAATATACTGGAGTTCGAATTTTTTATATGTGAACTTCTAGCATAATATACTGGAGTTCTAGCATGTTGTACTAGAGTTCCAACGTAATATACTGGTCCAGCATAATATGTTGAAAGCTCATACACAGGTGCTTCAATCTCCAGTATATTATATTGGAACTTTTCGTGCTATTTTCACCATATTATTCGAACAGTAATTAAGTATGGTTTCAATTTAAGTATATACACTGGTCGTATAAAAAAATTTACACTATTTGTGTATTTAAATATATTGCAATAGAGAGCCTGACTTATTTTTTAGATGAAAAAGATCTGAAGCTTGTTTTTTTAGAGTAATGCTTGCCATGTTTGAAAATGAATGACGATAATGATGATGTTGATGATGATGAATAAAGGAGAAACTTAGTTCAACAAACCACAATCAGGTACCGAACATAGTTATTTTTGCGTAGACAATATTAAAAATTTATTAAATATATATAAATATTTAATCGTGAATAGTAACAAAGATGACCTAAGGATTCCATAACAAATTTAAAATCCATAAACTTCAAAATCTCGACTCTACTTCTGACCACAATATTTCCAGAAAGAAAGTATTGTAGATTCACGAAGATAATAATTTTCTAATAATCTGAAAAAATGAGAGAGAAAAAAAAAAGAATTAGAAGAAAGAAGAAAAAGATGATGATGATAAATTAAGGGAATGATATTTAGTTCAACAAACCTGGCATTTTTAGAAGAGGTGTTGTACACTCACTAATTTAATTACTCTTTAAACTGCAAAATATAATTAGTGATTAATTCCACCAACATCATGTGTCAGTCAACAATAATACAATACATATAGCTTCTTAAATCTCCTAATTATAATTTTATTTTTCTGTGAAAATAGAGCTAGGATGAATAATGAAGCAAAACCAAATGGAATTTGGAAAATAAACAATTATTAATGATAAAAGTATCTATCACATATACATAGCTCAACGGGGGCGTATCCAGCTTTTTAGTATCAGTTTTATTTTAATCCAGTACTTTCAACACGGAACATAAAATTATGTATAAAAATTTACTAAAATTACAATAAATAGTTGATATAAACTCATAAAATTTAAATCCCGAATCTGCCTTTGTAGCTGAACGATTTTGAATTAAAAAAATAAACACTAAATCTACACCTTGGTGATATAAAATAATAATTTATGAGGAAATGTCATTCACTTACTGATTTAAAATTCCGGATTTATCTCGATTTGTTAAAGTATTATTTTAATTATAGCATTTATTAATTGTTACCTCACATTTAAGAGAGAGGGAGTGCTACGAAGCTGTCTACCTTTGTGACACAAAATATTATTCTCTTCTGTCCAAAATAAGTGGTTTTTTAGTTGTTTTCATACAGATCAAAAAATTTATTTTTTAACATTAATTAGCAACAAAATTAATCATTTTAACAGTTACTATCTCTTCACATAAACACTCTTAACACATACTCGAACACTATTTACTCCAAAGACAACGTAGGGAAAAATAATTAATTCATTCTTAAAATCTGGAAAAATCATTTATTTTGGACCATAAAAAAAATATCAAAAAATTACTTATTTTGGACCGAATGGAGTTATATATTAACGTAATATCATTTAGAATTAAATTTCTGGATTTGCCTCGATATGTTACAGTATTTTTAATTTATAAAATTACGCATTTGCCTCGATTTATTACAATATTTTTTAATTTTAGAATTTATTAAAAGTTGTCTTCGTGTGACCTATAGATCACGGGTTCGAGCCGTGAAATCAGCTACTAATACCTACATTGCACTCTCTTGGGGTGTTGCCTTTCTTCGGACCCTGCATAAACACGAGATACCGAACTGCCTTTTTGTTAAAAGTTACCTTACTTTTTCTTTGCCCATATTCCCCGAGAGGGGGGTGGGGTGGGGGAGGGTGCAATGAAGCTGCCTCGAAATTGGAATATGCAAAATCACGGGTGATCACTTTAGTCCAATTCACAAATCACAAGATACCATATAATAATTCTCAAAATAATGCCAAAAATTCCTACCCACCATAACCCCAACAGAAAAATAAATAAACATACATCTCCTATTATTTCTCAACTAAAAAATAAACGATAATTCAAAGCGAAGCAAAAGATAAACGTCAAACATCTCTTGTTTTTTCAAGCCTTTTATATAAAGGCAAATACCATAGGATACGGAATTAAGTTATACACTAATGTGATTCAACTTTTAAATTTAATGGATTCAATCTTTAAAATTCTTACCGTCGAACCTATTGCATTTATTAAAATTATGAGCTGAAAATTTAATATTTTTCAGTTGAATTATCGAGTCTATGTTGCATATGTTCGTAATTAAAGGCTTATTACTCTATCAGTGTAGTTTACTAGTGATCGCAAATTATTATTTTATTTCACAAGCTACCATATTAGGTTTGCTATGCGTTAAATGAAGTTATATACAGTCAAACTTCTCTATAACAGCATCATTTGTTCAATTGTTCTCATATTTTTTGGCTGCTATGGTGAGACGATATTGTAGAGGATATATATTATAACATAATATAAAAATCAGTTTCGAAAATTTTTTAGCTTTTATAGTGAATGACTGTTACATAAGAATGTTATTATAGAGAAGTGTGATTATACTGCGAATAGTACACAAAAACTAAACTCAATGTTAAGTTTTTGAGTGGGAAATTACACTGTATTAGCTATTTTGATAACAATTTGTGAATAGTGAATCCAACTTAGGATAAACATATATATAGTAAATTAGTAATTAAGAATTTTTAGTTATCATATATATAATAATCCATTCTAATTTTCTCTCTTTGTGCTGTGCATGTCCATATTTGAAAACTAAAATTTGTGAGAAAATCTTGGCACCATTTTCTGAGTTAACTTTAAACAACCTTCCAAAGATAAATAACACATCCGTGATTCTCTTCTGTCTATATCTCCTTATCTCCATTTTTTTAAAAATAATACCTTATCCTACATTTGTGTGTGTGTGTATATATATATATACATGTGTGTGTGTGTGTGTGTTGTGTATTTACGTATATAAATATCTCTTGTTTATGTCATAGGTATGAATATTTTGATTTGTAGTGAAAGACAAATCATTCATTCTTAACTTAAACTCCATTCTTTCTTCTTCTTTTTTTGTCTTTTTCTTGAATCTTTATTTTACTTCTAAGTAGTTCCAAACTATGGTGTTAACATTTTATTTGTACTTATGTTATCTTATTTTAATGGGGTTTTGATTTTCTTGGTTTTTTCTGCTTACTGTGTTTTTGGTTGCTTTTGCTTTCACTTGTGACAAAAAAATATCTATAAGTTGTGGATAATTTTTGTTATACAAGAAAAACAATTCTTGTCTTTCACGGGACTTTGGTATTTTAGTTGGTTCAATTGTCAACATTCTTTATTGATTGTTTGCTATAAATTGGTGGGGTTGGTTTTGCTCTCTTATTTATTCTACATAAAGATATGTTTTTTCTTTCCTTCTAATGTTCTTTAAAAAGTACATTTTTTATTGAATTTTGAGCTTATAATGAGTTTTTCTTGATAGTTTTCTATCTTTTTTAGTTCATTATTTTGATCAAAATGAAGTCTTTAATGTTCTTGAAAATGTTGGGGTTGGTGTTTTTTGCTTTGTTATTTGGTGGTGTTATGTGTAAGGAATGTACTAACATTCCAACTCAATTATCATCACATTCACTCAGATATGAGTTATTATCATCAAAGAATGAATCTTGGAAAGAAGAGATGTATTCTCATTACCATTTGACCCCTACCGATGATTCGGCCTGGTCTAATTTGCTTCCTAGGAAGATGTTGAAGGAGGAGGAAGAATTTGATTGGGTGATGATGTATAGAAAGATAAAGAATTCTGGTGGTGTTAAAGGGATTGATGGTTTATTGAATGAGGTTTCACTTAATGATGTGAGATTAGAACCAAATTCAATACATGGAATAGCTCAGCAGACTAATTTGGAGTATTTGTTGCTGTTGGATGTTGATAGTTTGGTATGGAGTTTTAGGAAAACAGCTGGTTTGGATACTCCTGGTCAACCTTATGGAGGTTGGGAAGGTCCAAATGTCGAGCTTCGCGGTCATTTTGTTGGTTAGTCCTGTTTTATACCTTTCTGCATATTCAGTAATTTTTATTCATATAGTCGACTCACACTTGCTTGCGATTGAGGCATAGTTGTATTACTTATTCTCAATAACTGATCATGTGGTCATCAAATACTTATTAGTTCAAGTTAATGTCACTATTTTTTGTCAATGTCCTAAAACTATTCCAAAATGCCATTGCACCTGTGTCGGACCATCAAAAATACTATGTTTGGAGGATCCGACACACACCCTGTGACATTTTCGGAGAGTCAGGGCAAAATATCCTGAAAGCAACATTTTGTAGAATGACTTACAAGAATCTTTTTTTAATATGTTAAAGAATCACTCTTACTGACCTTTTGATTGCTGATTTAGGAAACAATTACGAAAAAACTATCAATGTTTAGTACTGGATTAGTGACCAGAATACTGCAGCATGAAAAAACTATCAATGTTTTTGTTTTTCAGTATGTTTATTTTCTGATCATTTAAGATAAGGTTTTGGCATTTGTACTCATTCAATTATGTGCTTGTATCGACGATATGATGTATTTATGTACTGATGTTGAATGTTGAAAAGGTCATTACCTTAGCGCCTCGGCACAGATGTGGGCTAGCACTCATAATGACAGCCTCAAACAGAAGATGTCTGCTGTTGTTTCTGCACTTTCTGACTGTCAAGAGAAAATGGGATCAGGTTATCTATCTGCTTTCCCTTCTGAACTTTTCGACCGTTTTGAAGCTATAAAACCAGTATGGGCACCATACTACACAATTCACAAGGTAAACTAGACTAATTTTGCTAAAAAGTTTTGTCTCTAAATCTGTTTTTGTTCTTAAATAAGTGACTTATTCCATTGGACTTGACAGATATTGGCAGGTCTCTTAGACCAGTATATGTTAGCTGGTAGCGATCAAGCTTTAAAAATGACTAATTGGATGGCCGAATACTTCTACAACCGAGTGCAGAATGTGATATCAAAGTATACCATTGAACGACACTGGCGATCTTTAAATGAAGAAACTGGTGGCATGAATGATGTTCTCTATAAGTTGTATAGTGTAACAGTATGTATAATATGTCGAATGAACTGACTTACCTTTTCTTATCCTTCTGGTTTAACCCTATCCTTTAATGGTTTTGCAGGGTAATTCAAAGCATTTAGTGCTTGCTCACCTATTTGACAAACCTTGCTTTCTAGGGCTATTAGCTTTAAAGGTGCAAATCACACTTCTGCACAACTTCTGATTCATTTGCTCGCACTGAAATGTCGTTTCTTGTATTTATCCTCATTGCCTTTTCTGTAATTGAACGTGTTATAATCAACAGATGATGGCAACAGGAAATTATAATGTATAATTCTTTTCTTTACGATTTTTGATGTCTTTTGTTGAAACAGGCTGATGATATATCTGGTTTTCATGCCAATACACATATCCCGGTTGTTATTGGATCTCAACTGCGTTATGAAATTACTGGGGATCCCCTATATAAGGTACATTGATTTGCTTTTCAAGTTGTTTGACAGGAATATCGATCTTTTTAAGTTATTGAACTTTGTTTGACAGGAAATTGGGACGTACTTTATGGATATCGTTAATGCTTCCCACAGCTACGCGACTGGTGGGACATCAGTTGGTGAGTTTTGGTAAGAGCCAATCTAAGAAACTTAACTTGATTGATAAATCAGTTTTGTTTCATGTTTGATTAACTACACTTCTTATATGCTCAAAATTAGCTCATCTTTAGCATTTTCGCTGATATCTTTCTTCTCTCGTACAATCCTGAACAGGTCAGATCCAAAGCGGTTGGCAAGCACACTACAAACAGAAAATGAGGAATCATGTACAACCTATAACATGTTGAAGGTGTGTCATAAGATATTGTGCCTTTGTTTTTCTCTTTTGCATTGCGTAGGGGAATGTGAGCCGAGGGTCTATCGGAAACAGCCTCTCTACCTTCAAGGCAGGGGTAAGGTCTGCGTACACACTATCCTCATCAGATCCCACTTGTGGGATTGCACTGGGTTTGTTGTTGTTGCATTGTGTAGGGGAATAGTGGATACGAGTTAATCAATTCATTTCTTCCTTCCTCGGACAAATGAGAGAGAGAAAGGGACTAAAGTACTTCTATTGCAGTTTATATTTGTTCATAGGCAAAGAACTAAGTGTTGTAAGTGAAATTTTTTTCTTTTTTCAAATATCTGTGTAGGTTTCCCGACACCTGTTCAGATGGACGAAAGAAATGGCATATGCTGATTATTATGAACGCGCATTAACAAATGGTGTACTCAGCATACAAAGGGGAAGAGATCCCGGAGTTATGATATATATGCTTCCTCTTCTTCGTGGTGGTTCTAAGGCTCGGAGCTACCACGGATGGGGAACACAGTTCGATTCTTTCTGGTGCTGCTATGGAACAGGTGTTGGAATCGATCCTCACGTTTTAATCCTTCCCTTTTTTTTCTGGCAAAGAAGTTATCTTCTCAAACTATAATGGTTGGTTTATCTTGTTTCCCTCTGTAGGAATTGAATCATTCTCCAAGTTGGGAGATTCTATATATTTCGAAGAGAAAGGGAATACGCCGAGCCTCTACATTATCCAGTATATACCTAGCTCTCTTGGTTGGAAGTCCGGGCAGGTATTGGTGAATCAGAAAATCGAGCCTGTTGTTTCGTGGGATAATCGCCTCCAAGTGACAATTACCATATCTTCAAACGGGGTACGCGTTCATTTTATCATGCTATATCTTCAGATTATTGCATTTATGTTTTTACTCCCCAAATTTCATTTTCTACTTGCTGTCTAAATAGCAAGAAGGGGAGTTAATGTGACCAGGAGGTAACAGTATTGAGCCGTAGAAACAGCCTCTTATAGAAATATAGGGTAAGGCTGCGTACAATAGACCCTTGTGGTCCGACCCTTCCGCGAACCCTGTGCATAGCGGGAGCTTAGTGCAACAGGCTGCCTTTTTTGACTAAATAGCATGTATCTGTCATGCTTTTTACCTTGAGTACTGTCTTTTGGTATAGTTAGTAGATTATATTCTGTATAATTGTTTCTTTCAGCAGGCAACTGGTGTATCTTCAACATTGAACTTGAGAATACCAAGCTGGATATATTCAAGTGGTGCAAAGGCAACCTTAAATGGAAAGGATTTGTCTCTACCAACACCAGGTGTGACATTTTCTTTCATCTGATGCTGTTGCATTATCATCAAGTCATTTTCTTTACTTAGTTATCGATCTTTCTATAGTTGGTAATCCTTCCGTTCCACTTTGTTTGGCACTATTTCCTTATCTGTCAGTTCCAAAAAGAACAACACTTTTCAATATCTTTTTAATGAGAAGTTTTTATAACTACACAAACGCTATGACTTATTTAAGACCACGGGTTTTAAATGTCTTACTCCCTCCGTTCCAGTTTACGTGAACCTATTTCCTTTTTGGTCCGTTCCAAAAAGAAAGATCTCTTTCTAAATTTGAAAACAGTTTAGCTTAAACTTACAATTCTACCCTTAATGAGAAGCCTTTATAACCACACAAATACTTTGGACCTCTTTTTGACTTGTTTAGGACCACAAATTTCAAAAGTCTTTCATTTTTTCTTAAACTTCGTGCCCAGTCAAACAGGTTCACATAAATTGGAACAGAGGGAGTAGTTTCTTTCTTAAACTTTGTGTCAAGTCAAACTATGACAAACAAAGTGAAACGGAGAGAGTATCTTTTAAGGAAAAGTTTTAAGGTCTACTCGTCGATGCAGGTAACTTCCTATCAATCACCAAAAACTGGGGCCAAGGCGATAAAATCACTCTCGAGCTACCTATGAGTCTTAGAACCGAGGCCATTAAAGGTACTTCTTTAACTGTTTCTGGTGTTCTATCAGTTTCTATGTACCTGTTTCGCGTGGAGAAGAGATCTCTCGATTTTGTAACAGCTAACGAATTCTCGTATGATGTTTCAGATGATCGGCCTGAGTATGCATCTGTTCAGGCAATTCTCTACGGTCCATACCTTCTAGCTGGCCATTCTAGTGGTGATTGGGACATTGAAACAAAGTCAATCACTGATCTTTCGGACGTGATAACTGTCATTCCAGCCGACTATAATTCTCAGTTAATATCTCTTATGCAAGAATCTGTTAATGCAACATTTGTTCTTACTAACTCCAATCAGTCAATTCAAATGGAAAAGTTCCCAGAAGCTGGAACAGATGCTGCTGTTAGTGCTACATTCAGACTCATTTCACTTAACATGTCGTCTGTTAAGCTTTCAGAACGAAAAGATTACATCGGAAATCAAGTCATGTTAGAGCCATTTGATTTCCCTGGAATGTTCATATCTCATCAAGGGCAAGAACAAAGTCTTGGGATCGCTGCCTCCTCGGATGAGGGTGGTTCTTTGTTCCGTTTGACTGTTGGATTGGACGGGAAAGACGATACAGTTTCTCTTGAGTCTGAATCACAGAAAGGCTGTTTCATTTATACTGGTGTAGGTTACAAATCCAGTTCAACTGTCAAACTTAGCTGCAATTCGGAGTCCTCGGATGCTGGTTTCAAACAGGCAGCAAGCTTTAAATTGGGAAATGGCATTAATGAATATCATCCTATTAGTTTTGTGGCAAAAGGGGCAAAGAGAAACTTTGTTTTGGCACCATTACTTAGCTTGAGAGATGAATCTTATACTGTGTATTTCAACATTCAATCATAGACAGAGTGGTAGCCAGGAAGGTTAATGTTATTTCAGATGACAATAAAATCAAATATGTTAACTTCCAATATTATGTTTAGATAGGAGAAGCTGCTATGTATCTAGCCTTTAATCATGAAAAATGCTTGTCTAGTATTTATTTTAGTCTTCATTTTGAGAATCCTTTATTTGTCTTGAAAGAAGATTGTTGAGTATTTTGAATGAAATAGACCTGAAATGAATAGAGTAGAGGTATCAAATGGGCGGTTTGGACTGATTTTGGGTGGGTAAAAAATGGGCTGAGTCAATAAAAGGGGAGGTTATGACCCGCCCAAAAGTTACTTGGGTTGGGTCAAGATAGGCTAAAATTTGAACCATAGCCCAACCTGTCCAACTCTTATCAAGCTTTAATTAATGTGTGTCGTTTTCTTATGAATTGTTTAATTATCAAATAAGACTTTTTTTCTTTTGTTATGGTCATATATAACATATCAAATAAAAAAAGAATTATTTTTAAGATATCTCATCAAAATTACTCATGGATCAATTTGGGCTAAAAAGCAGCCCAACTTTAAATGAGCTAAGATGGGTTGGGTCAAAATGGGTTGAATTCAACAAATGGGCGGGGCAATGACCGGCTCAACCTTAGGATGGTTGGGCGGGCCAAATGGGTTTGGGCTCAAAATGCCACCCCTAATATAGAGTATTTCATACAGATGAACCAAACTTGTTTAGGATTGACGCGTAGTTGATTAGTTGATTGATCTGTGATGAAAACATGTCCTTAGGCATTTAGGACTATACTTTCTTCTTCCCTACAGAAATCTGAAATTTACTGTTAAATTGTGTTAGCTACCAGAAATAACCAATATATGTAATGCCAACAGCTCATTCAAGAACCACAGCTCGAAAATAATTTAAGACTCAGTCAATTAAGCTGCAAATATATGCAGATAGAACCTTATGAATTAAACTTCAGCAATCAGCAGGCTTCAAAGAACTCAAGTTAAAATGTAAGAACAACCTCAATAGCTACTTACTATTTCCGACAACCTTCGAATTTGAACTGCAAATCCTAGACTATGTATATTTCCTCCTTGAGCTGCTTCTTCAAAGAATAAGAAAGATAAACCGCAATATACATGCAGAAAGCCTTAGTCGAAAATTCTCTCGCCTGTTGACAATGCTAGAAAAATAAAAGAACTAAAAATGCAGAGCAATCCCGGAATGCAAAACACTGCTGTCCAGCTTTCTGGACTTGTGAGATCCAACTGAGCGTCTTTAGCAGCTTCCAGTAGTCGACCAGTGAGATCAACTCCAATGATGCCAGCTAACGTACCAGCTGTATTTGAAATTCCCATAACAATTCCAGCATACCTTGGAGCTATATCCATGTAATTAACTGCGAACCCCGATCTTCCTAACGCCAAGAAACCAAGAGCCACGGAGGAACAAAATAGAGCCCCGCCAGATGTTCTAAAGTAAGGAAGAGCCATCAATGCAAGAGAAGCTACAACAAAACCCACTGTGTTTAAAAGCTTTCTGGTTTTAGTTATAGACAAGATTCTCCTTGTGACCAAGTGATCCGCAATCACTCCACCAATGTTTGAGAATATAAACATGTTAAAGTAGGGCATCATCTTGGAAAACCCCATTTCTTGAAGGCTGATCTCGAGACCCAATTCAAAGTATGTAGGAAGCCAGTTCATGAGCATATAAAGAGCATAATCAAAGGTGAAATAATTCACAACAATTGCCCAAACTGGTAAGCTCATGACAATTCGTTTCCATGGGATAGCTGGACTTTTGGTGGAATGTACTCCATTCTCTACTTTCATCTTTGAACTTCCTTTCGTGGGTAGCTGGGATTCCCCAAAGCCCGAAGCAGTTGCTTTTGGATGCTCAGAACGAGGTGGATCAACTGCATAACAGAACCAGAGAAGAGACCACATTGCACCTAAAGCCGCTTCAGCAAGAAACACAGATTGAGGACCCCTATACTTCACCAGACTGGGAAGCATAAGCATTCCTGTAGCTGCACCTAAGTACATTCCAGAAGTAGTAAAGGAAACAGATCTTGATCTTTCATGTGGTGGTACCCACTGTGCGAGGACAGTGTGGATGGACGGGAAAATGAAACCTTGGGCCATACCAACGAGCAAGCGGGCTATTATCAGGACCATCGTTCGGTTCGGGTCAAGTGGTACAAAAGCACATGTCAAAGACCATAAGAGAAAAGAAAGGAGGAGGACACGCCGTCCACCAATTTTTTGAGCTGCCCAACCACCAGGTACTTGTGAGCACGCATATCCATAGAAAAAGGTTGACAGAATTACACCTTTGCTAGTCTGACTTACTCCTGCAGCATCAGCAGCAGCAGTATACGCAATAGAAAAGCCCACCCGCTCTATGTAGCAGACAGAAGTGCAGATGAAGGTCAAAACTACAATTAAAAAGCGCTTTGGAAATCGACTGCTGCCCATGATTTGCTAATTTGTAAATGCAAGCCATCCACTAGACGGCTTGAATTTCTGTTGAGGTGATCCACTAAACCGTTATGTGCAGCAGGCTTGAAAATAATGGACAGAAGGAAGAATCAGATCAAAAACATTTAGCTGATTTACTAAATTTAATAATATAGAAACCAAACATTAATGGTAAATCATGCAAAAGAGCTCAAAGAAATTCCAAACAGGGGAATACCGGAAACAAGGGAAAACGCAACTGAAACAAATGGTACAACTCATATCTTGCATTTGAACTCACAATAACACTTCCAAAGAAATAACGTTCAAAGGATTGGCCATCATAAGAAGCTAACCATACAAAAGGTCACACCTTCTAATCTAAAATTCATCCAACCATATCTTTAGCATTGTTAGAGATCAGTTCAATATACCACCAAATTAGTCCCCTAAGTTTCTCAAAATTTGAACTTTCCCACTTAAAACTTCAAAAAATTCTTATTCCATCCCCAATTAAACACATAGTTTCTAAGTCCAACCAGCGCAAAATGGTTAAGAAAGACGGATCTTGAGCTTAACTCAATCTGAAAAACTAGCTTATGAGCTGAGGACTGTTCAAGACTATATAACGAGACAAAATCTCATTCCTTCAACCAATGTGAGACATTCTAACAACCCCACATGCTCAAGACCGGATACGGGGCCCAACATTGTGAAATACAACAACAAGGATGGATATGGTTCTGGAGCTTGGACCTAACTCAACCTCGAAAATTAGCTCATGAGGTCAACATTTTCCAATACCATATAACGAGACACCAACATATTCCTTCAACTAATGCGAGACACACTAACAAGAATCGAACCCCAATTCCCACTTCCAGCATTATATAAGAAGCAAGTCATACAAATAAAAATGTTAGTATAAACAAGAAAAAGAAGCTCTTTAAAATAAAAACAGAAAGTGAAACAATGAAAAAGATCTTATCTTTGACACCAACTTTTCAACATGTCAACTACATTTCCCCAAACCCCATCTTACCACAACCTTAAAATCTCAGAAAAATAAACCCCATTAATCAAATTAACAGAAATTCATAATACCCACAAGCTAAAAGATATAAAAGAATTACTCAAAATATACAGCAATATCAAGCTTAAGATTAATTACCCGAAATCAGAAGAACTTGGTACTGGGCATTTGCGAGATTATGAACAGTTCAGTGGAGATCAAGAAAACAGTGTCACTTCAATGGCCAAAAATCTTTAATTTGTTAATTCAAGCATTCTAAAGGAGGTGGGTGGGGAGGTCTGTACTGGGGCAGGTGTATAGTGAGAGATTTGAGAAAACGACAAAAATGATCCTTATGTTTGAGGGGTAGGTTCAAAGTTGTTCTTTATACTACACCGATCAGTTTTGGTCCTTAAGTTTGTGAAAATTTAATACTTTTTGTGGGCATTTTTTTTGGACAGAAGAATTGTAAAAATTTTATAAAAAAAAAAAGTGAAATTAGAGTTGTATTTGGTATGAATATAATTTTGGGTTATTTTTTGAAGTTTTATGATTGATCTGAGTGAAAATTTTAAAAAATAACTTTTTAGAGTTGTTTATAGACATCAAATTTTATTGGATCAAATCCATATAAAATTTGGCAAAATCCTAAATTTAAGATAATACAAGTAGAGTCCATCGAGTTTTCTTAAAGGCTAATCTACCTAAAACTCTAGCTTGGAGGGTACTCTACCAAAACCCTAGTTACACCTGTCATACCTCCTTTTTACGCACCCCGAGAGGTGAGCAAGGGAGTTTTTCCAATTAAAGGACAACCGACACGAGATTTATTATTAAGAAATTCATAGTCGTCACTTGGGAGATTTATGGTGTCCCAAGTCACCGGTTGAATCCCGAATCGAGGAAAAGAATGACTTTGTTTAACAGTTCGCGAACCAAAAAATCCAAGTAAGGAATTTTGTTAACCCGGGAGAAGGTGTTAGGCATTCCCGAGTTCTGTGGTTCTAGCACGGTCGCTCAACTGTTATAAATGGATTAATTATCTGATTTTAAATAGACGAAATGTGGTATGAACGGGTTAACAAAGAGACCGTGCACAAATTTGGTTGAATTCAAATGATATCCATGCCCCAAGCAACGAAGGGCCATGGTGCCGACATTGTGTGCAATTTCGATGGTGGAGAATGAATCAAAACTCCGTGTATCTGGCATTGATGACATTTGCGCCTAATATTTGTCCCGGACATCAAATACGGCCTAAGAAACCATTGCCACCGCCCCGAAATGACCAAATTATATTTTTTGGCTTTTTATAGTCATAAAACTGCAAATCCGCGCGAGTCCCAAATTTTTGTGTGCTATAGCCCATGCCTCCCGCCTTGGGCCCGGATGGATCCGTCCTGGAATCGCCTAATATTTGTCCCGGACATCAAATACGGCCTAAGAAACCATTGTCACCGCCCCGAAATGACCAAATTATATTTTTTGGCTTTTTATAGCCATAAAACTGCAAATCCGCCAGACGAGCGGACATCTGAGCTCAGCAGCGCATTTACTATTTGGAGATGGATGGCGCCAGACAGGGTAAAGAAAAACTGATACAATCTCGCTCCATGGTGAGCCAATAATAACCTGCTCGGAGAATTTTCTTTGCCAGCACATACCCGCTCATATGTGGTCCGCAAACTCCTGAATGTACTTCGGACATGACAGCCTTAGCTTGTCTAGCATTTAAGCATCTTGGGACCATGGGTCTACCAAGTTTCTTACACAATGTCAGTCGAGAAAGTTCCAGAGGGGAAGTGTATCCCAAATCCGGAGATAACCGCTGCATCAGTCATAGTAGCGTATGAAATGTTGAAGAATGGTTTTGTACCAGGAAAGGGTTTGGGATCGGCTCTGCAAGGCATCATACAGCCCGTGTCTCTTCCCGAAACCTTGGGAACATTTGGTCTAGGATTCAAGCCCACAGTCGCAGATGTAAAAAGAGCCAGGAAATTGAAACAGAGGACATGGGTCCCTCCAAAGTCGGTCCGACGTCTTGGTCCTTAAGTTTGTGAAAAGTTAATACTTTTTGTGGGCATTTTTTTTGGACATAAGAATTGTAAAAATTTTATATAAAAAAAAAAGTGAACTTTTTTTTTTCAAGTGAAACTAGTATTTAAAAATTAGAGTTGTATTTGGTATAAATATAATTTTAGATTGTTTTTGAAGTTTTATGATTGATCTGAGTGAAAATTTTGAAAAATAATTTTTTAGAGTTGTTTGTAGACATTAAAATTTTATTGGATCAAATCCATATAAAATTTGGCAAAATCCTAAATTTAAGATAATACAAATAGAGTTCGTCGAGGTTTCTTAAAGGCTAATCTACCTAAAACCCTAGATTGGAGGGTACTCTACCAAAACCCTAGCTACACCTATAAAAGGGGGTCACATATTCGTTTTCAAAGCATCTCGAAATTCCATAAAAATTCATGAAATATTCACAAAGAGATCAAAAACATTACATATGTCTTTCCCAAAGCCATCAAAGTGATCAACGAATGTTTTTCCATAACCTAGATAGAAGAATTAAGGGAACAAATAGAATTGTACCCGCATCCTTTTATTAATAAAATTATATTTCTTCATATTTATATTGTGGTTGCAATTTATTTTTGTATCACAAATAATTTGTTACAAACATTGTTATTTTTGGTATCTTTTTTGTGTCTAGTGCAGTTTTGTTTTGCATTTATTCTGATTTGATGGTACTTAGACTTTAAGATCAAATATTTTTTTCTGCAATTTCCTTCAAATCTAACAAACATAAATTGTTACTATTTAACGAAAACTAAAAATCTTATTTTTTTTATAAACTTAAAATACCATAATTACTTTGTACTATATGCTTAAAAAAATTCTACTTTGAACCAAACATAAGAGATTATTATCATTTTCTTCTCTTATTTATTGCAAAAAGCGCTGGGATATTCCTATACTATATATGAAACCTTATTATCAAAAATGTGCATAGTTTCTAATTTACCCGCCCTGTCCATATTTTTTCTACAGTTATTATACCAATCATTAAATACTAATTAATAGTAGCTGAATCTTCCTAATTTGTCGAGCTAAAATTCAGGAACAGAATCTTCTAAAAAGATTTGGCGTAAATCAGATCAAATCATATCACGGAAATCCTTTATCTTCAATTTATAATCAAATTCTATTCTTCAATATTCTCACAATCGCTACAAATCAAAATCTCAGTTCGTCGAAATCAGAAGCGTAATTTCAAATTGTAGAAATCAGTTCTGCAAATCTCAGTTTGTCGACATTTTTCCTCAATCCACTAATCAAAAAAGCGATAAATTATTCAACAAATTCAAGTCAAATTGTAGAAATCAATTCTGCCGATTCTCTGTTCTTCGCCTTTTTTTCTTAATCAAAAAAATCAAAAAAGCGACAAAATATTGAACAATACCTCAGCAACGACACGCAATCATGTCCAAAATCCCAATCATGCTACATTTTAATGGCAATTAGGATATCTAGGGCAGATCTAGAGATTTTCAAGTTGATGGCACTGTGCTTGATGAGGATGCAAGTTACAGTATGTTGATTTCTACAATTGCGGAGCAATTAATGATTGATACTTCGGAAAAATTTGTAGAAATCAAATACATTGTGAATGAGAATTGTCCTCCAATGGAGATTAGGAACAATATGGGGGTTAGTGTGTATATGGAGACAAAAAAGGAGAATAAAAACTTAGGATCGTATCCGTTACTCATAAGTGTACGAGATTTCAATATGGAATTGGCTATTACAAATGAGAACACAAGTGCAGGTTTGTTATGTTTCAAATTCTATGGAAGTCTGATTTTACGATAATATCTACAAAATTCCTTCATTTATCTACAAATAAACGACAAATCAGTTTTTGGATGTATAAAGCAATATTGTTTTCATGCTTATCAACAAAATTACTACATTTATACTACAATTAAGCTACAATCCATGTTGGAAAAAAATTGACTACAAAATTTTCTATTCATCTACAATTTATCTACAAAGATTCTACAAAATTATATATGACACTGTTTATCTTTATTTTCATGCAGGTTCGTCTGGGACAATACAGTTACTTGATATGCCAGTCTCTCCCTTCATAGAGGAATATCAAAGTGAAATAATAACTGAAGGTACACAAAATGTTATCGAAGAAGCACAAGTGTATCAAGACAAGCAAACAATTGCAACTGCAATGAGGCACTATTCTGTCATGCACAAGTTCCAATTCAGGGTTAAAAGATCTAGTCACAGAAGGTATGAAGATATTAATTGTGAAAAAACCTTTATAAACAGTATTTTCCTTGTGATATGTAGATGAAAAGTAGTTATATTTTATAGCATGTTACTTTATGTTAAAACAGTCATTTTGTTAAATCTACATTGATAACCTGTATTATAAATGTATTTTTTTGTAGCTACTGGCTCATATGTATTGCAGAAAACTGTAATTGGCACTTCAAGACAACATCAATTAATGATTCTACAATGTTCAAGATCAGGAGTTTCAACCGACAACACACATGCACCTTAATGGACGATACATTCATACAGCGCAAACGTACTACAGTTGTAGTTGGTAGCATGGTCATGCCAAAGTATTGTGATCCTAAGACAGTTTACACACCAAAGGACATACAAACTGACATGTTGTCCCAACACGGAGTGAACCGAAGCTACATGCAAGCATGGAAGGCAAAGAAAAAGGCTTTACAGTTATTGAGAGGTCATCTGGCTGACTCCTACAACAAATTACCAAATTATTTTTATATTCTTGAGAAGACGTATCCTGGTTCAGTTGTTAAACTGAAGAAGACAACAGATGAATGCTTCTTATATGCATTTGTTGTTCTTTGTACATCAATAAGTGGTTGGAAATATTATGGACCAGTAAGTGGTTGATGGTACATTCTTAAAGACAACATACAGGGGGATTATGCTGACAGCAAGCACAATGGATGTAGCCGGTAAAATTGTAGTTATTTTGTAGACAGTTTATAAATTGTAGATACATTGTAGATATTTTGTATGTATGTATATATATACACATATATATATATATTAATTTATATGTATTTGTGTTTTCATAGAAATTTTCAAATCTGCCAGTTAAAGTTAATTATTTTTTAACTAATAATGTAGGTACAATATTGCCTTTGGCATATGTTGTGGTTGATTCGGAAAACAACGCATCGTGGAAGTAGTTTTTTGAGCAATTCAAGCAAGCATATGGTGAAAGAACTTCAATGTGTGTTGTTTCAGATAGGAATAAGAGTATCCTGAAGTCAACATCAATTGTCTATCTGGGCGTGCCACACTACTCTTGCCTGTGGCATATTTGGACAAATATAAGGGCAAAGTTCAAGAATGGTCATCTACAATTAAATAAATTGTACTTTGCTACATCAGGGTCATACACTCTGGATGAATTTAATGAAAGGATGTCGAAGATTGAAGAGATAGACCCACGTGTTAAATCATACCTCTATGATATTGGTTATCATAGATGGTCAAGAGTACATGCAACAATGAATAGAACTTGGACTATGACATCAAACATTGCCAAGTCGTTGAATGTTGTAACAAAAGAGGCAAGAGAGCTGCCAATATTTGACCTATTAGAGTATATGAGGACACTTCTTGAACGTTGGACGAAAGAGAAGTTATTGAAGGCAAAGGGTACTTTCACATATCTTGGGTACAAATTCAACAAAGAATTGGAGAAAAACAGTACATTATATCAGAAACTCGGGGTAAGATATGTTTCTTTGGTGCAGAAAATTAATTAATTAATATACATTGTTTCCAGATTGTAGATAAATTGTAGACAAATTGTAGTTAATTTGTAGATTGTAGATAATTTGTAGATATAATTGTAGATATATTGTAGATAAATTGTAGATAATCTATTTTTATGAATGTAAATATTTTTTTCTGTTTGTTATGTAATTGTAGGTGAGGACTTCAACAGATCATATCCATACTGTGATAGATGGTGTGAAGCGGTTCATTGTGTGTCTTAAAAACAAGAAATGTAGTTGTGGCCAGTTCCAATTTGATGAACTGCCATGTCCGCATGTTTTGGCAGCTCTAAGGCACAGGAATGAAACTTATAAAAACTATTGCTCTCCGTATTACACAAGGGAGAGCCTGCTTTGTACATATGAAATATCAGTAAATTCCCTTCCTGATGAAAGCAAATGGAATGTGCCACAACATATATCTGATGAAGTAGTAAATTCACCTATGGGAGAGAAAAAACAGCCAGGAAGACCTCAAAAGGAAAGATACAAAACATATGATGAACTAAAGTCAAAGAAGTACAAGGTGTCATGTGGCAATTATGGAGGTGAAGGGCATAACAAAAGATCTTGCAAGAATGCACCCAAAAAGAAATAAATATCATGTATTTAGAATAGTATTTCAAAATAATTATTAGTGTGTTCAAGTTAACAAAATTTTGTGTGTAATCGTTTAAGTTTTGAAAGATCATAATGTAGTTAACTTCAATTTGTTTCTGTGTTTGTTAACATGTTTTTCTGTATTGTGTCAATCATCTACCTCCAATTTTTTACATTATGTATATAGCAGTTAATATTTATTATCTACAATATAACTACAAGTTAAAAAAAATTAATGTAACTAGAACTGACAGTTATATACAGAAAGTAAATACAACTAGAGGTATTCCCTACAAATTATATACATATTCAACTATAAAATTATATACAATCTCAACATTCAGTGTTTTCAGATTGTAGATAATTTGAAGTTCTTTTGTAGATAATTTGTATTCTAACAACATAATAACTACTTTTAAGATAATGAAGAACAAGTGTTGTAATTATTGTAAGCACGTGATTTTTGCCCTATGAAAGAATTACTCTCAAAAAATTCAAAAATAAAACGATTTTTCCTTGGTCTGCAATTTTTGAATTTTTGTGGTATTTTTGTATAATTATTTGTATTTTTGTCTATGCATGTTTATTTGTTTAAATTAATAAAAATATAAAATATGTCACATTTTCATTTAGTATTTAAGTTTGTTTTACAAAAAAATGAGAAAATCATAAAAAATAATGTATGTTGCATTTTAGCAGTTAACGTCTAAATTGTGTGATTTTATCGTTAATTGCTATTTAAATGTGCGATAATAGTTATTGGAAATTATTTAGTATTTTTGATAAATTAATTTAGTTTATAACTTAATTTAGAATTTTAGTTTTATTAATTAGAAAATAGAAGAAAATAGAGCAAAAAATATAAAGAAAATCGGAATTGGGCCTCTTCTCCAAATTTCAAACCACAGGCCCAAAAAATACACAACCTTCCCCATGACCCGGTCCATTTCAACATGGGTCGACCCGGTCCGCCCCATAACTAAACTATCCGCCCAACCCCCTCCCATTTTTCATTTCTTGTTGAAACCCAAACATAAGAAACCCTAAAACTACCCGCCCCCCTCTCTTTCTTCTTCTCCTTCCAAACCCAGGCTCCTATGGCTTCCCCCCCCCCCCCCGCTGCATTGCTGCTTCTTCTTCTGCTCCGACCAGCAACTGCAGCCACCCAAACGCTGCTGCTGCTCGACAACCACCACGACTACCCCTTCACCACCCTCATCGACCACGATAACTCCAGCTGTCATGGCTGCCCCACCACCCCTGCTGCGTCGTCTTCATCGCACCATCATCCGTCGAGCTCCAGCCATCGTCGACGAACATCGTCGCCGCGTCTCAAGAAGCCATCGCTGCTGCTTCACCTTCTCAAACGACCCCTCCAGCAAACCCAAACAACCACAGTCCTCACGTCCACCACGACCATGTCGGACGACCACCTGAACTTCCAGCCCGTCGCTGCTGACCATGGACGAGCTGCAAGCTCGTCGCTGTTGCTTCTTCTGCTTCACTGCCTCCCGGTTAGCCATGGCTTCCCCATCTCGTTGTTGCGTCTTCTTCAGCTACCTCCAGCTGCTGCTGCTTCTGCTTCACCTCGAGTCGAGGTCCTCGACTGCTGCTACGTCTTCTTCATCCTTCACCTCGACTGTTGTTGTCCGCTGATTTCCTTCTTCAAGTCCGTTTATGTCAAGGTTTTGTTGGTTTCGTTTAAGTTCGTTCGAGTTCGTCATTGGTCATTTACGGTCAGTTGTTCTAAGTTTTATTTCTTCCGTATTTTTGTTTGATATTTTCAGATTTGAAATTAGTATAAGTTTGATTCTTTTCTTGTTCGTTATTTTCACTTTGATTATTTCTTCAGTTTGTTTCATTTTTTCTTATTTATTTTTTGATAGAAATTGATTAGCTTAATTATAATGTTGCTAGATTTAAGTTGAAGATTTAATTAATTATTTTTCAGTTTGTTTTATTAATTTAAAAGGATTTAATTTTAATGTAGAAGGGTGTTAGTTTAAATCGCTTGAATCTGTTGTTTGTTGTTTAATATAGATTTAATTCGTGTTCATTTTGTTTAAAGTTCGTTTTTAATTCAGTGATTTAATGTGAAGTTATGTTTTGGTTTTTAATTTTTTGATTCAATGTATCTTTGTTATAATTTTGTTGGATTTAATTTAAAAAGATCAATTGATTATTTGAAGTTTAGTGATTTGAATATGTTTATTTGTTTTGTTTAAGCTTAATTCGAGTTTAATTCGAATTTGAATAAAACTTGCTTGTTATTGTTGTTGAATCTTTTCATTTATGTCCATACTTTGTTTGATTGTTCTTGAATCCGAAATTAGTATAAGTTTGATTTTCTTGTTTGTTGTTTATCATTTTTGATTATTTCTTCAGTTTGTTTCATGATCTTGTTTAGTTTAATATAGAAATTGTTGGTTGTAATGTTGTTAGATTTAATTTTAAGTTCAAATGATTATTGAATTTAGAAATCTGAATATACTTGTTTGTTGTTGTTGTTGTTGAAACTGAAAGTAGGTTTGTTTGTTGTTAAAAAATATTGTTCAATCAAAACAATTTTAGTTGTTTCTTTGTTGTTCATCATTTAGTTTGAATTTGTTGTTGAAAATTGTTTAGAAATTGGTCATATTTGCTGTATTTTGGTTGAAATTAATTAGGTGAATTGGTTATAGTTGATGGGGGTAGTTTGGTAATTTGCAGTACGTTCAGAGGTAAAATGGTAATTTCAGTAAGGTTAAAGGGGTATTTTTGGAATTAAAATTCTGAATAATTATTTATTTTGAGTGCTATTAAAATAATATTAAAATAATCAAGCATGGGGGACAAGACATAATGGGGGGGAATAATGTATTTGTTTAATGTAAGCATGAGGAACAAGACATAGTGGGATTGCGGGGCTCAAGAAAAGTTGTTTAAATAAATAATAATTGTATTTTCTATGTAGTAGTGGGTTTGGTAGGAGAAAGTGGTTATTTTAATAATTGATTAAAGGGTTTGAGATGTGAGATAAATAAGAGACTTGATCAGATTTTGAGAGGTGGAGAAGAAAAAGAGGACAGAAAGAAGATAGAGAGAGAGAAAAAAAGGGAGCTGAATATTGAAGAGAGAAAAAATTCCGGAAATATTAAGACTTCCAAACATACAAATAAAAACATTCTGGAAATTAAAAGAGATAGTAGTATACACCTGATATACAATTTAAATATTCTGATATACGGATTCAGAAATTAAGGGTTGAACATTAATTAGTCTTTCAAATCTGAAAAGATTCCCTTGGCTTCTGTCCGTTGATTGTTGTCGGTATGTCTGGATTTTTATCTTGATTTCAAAATCTGTCAGTGGTTTCTCGTTGCTGGTTGTTACTGGCTGTTAGGTGTTGTTGTTGTTGTATGCTACTGAATTTCTGCTGATCTCCCTTTTCTTTTGCTTCCAATATCAGGTACACGACTGTAATACTAGCTATTGCAAGCTAATAATGTGGAAGCATGAACACATATGAAGAATGGAATTTTGAAGTGTTAATTTCGCTTTTTCTTTGTTCCTTTTATTGATTGTATTTGGGCTATTTCATGTATTACTGAATAATAATTGGAATAAGAGAAAATAATATAAGTTAGTCTTTAATGAATCGGTTTGGCAAAACGGGTTAATTCACTAGTTATGAAGGTTTTAAGATTATCAACAATAGGTTAATTGTCACGACCCAAACTGAAGGGCCAGGACTAGCACCCGACCACACTTGCCGAGCACCAACGTACATTTCATCTAACCTTCATTATTATCTTTTAGGGTTGACGAGATCAATATAAATGGTAGACCTAGATCATGGACAACCAGCAATAAAATATGACGGCATGAACATACATAGCAGGGGATGACCAGACAATCAAGAAACTACATATAAGGTATGAGTTACCACGCTACTATGAAAGACTATACAACAAAAACTAGCCGACAAGGCATACCAAACTATACATGAGCCGACACCTGTCTATGAGCCTCTAAACAAACATAAGTGTTGCAACATAGCCGGAACAGGGCCTGACATACCCATAATGTCTATAACAAAAATTGCATACCAAGACCAAGGCAAGTTCGGAGAAGGGATCTCGCCAATCACCGCTGAACTGGACAGTCTAATGTGGTGGGGGAGCTGCACCTGCCTGTCTATCAGGACCTGCAGCACGACATGCAACGTCCACAAATAAAAGGACGTCAGTACGAATAAAGTACTGAGTATGTAAGCAAAGGAACCATAAATACAATCAGTAATGTAAGCAAGGATAGAGAATATACAACCTGTAACATCTTAGTACCTCTGAGGGCTACTTACATGAAATGCATGATACATATGTATAAATACATAAACCTTTAAAGCATTCGCCTCTGTGGGCATCATCATCATCATATCGTACCCGGCCATAATAGGCTCGGTAGAATCGTACCCAGCCACGTGGAGCTCGGTAAAACCCAACTGATCAGTGGTTGCACAATAGGTGTCGTACCCAGCCAACTATAGCGTGGCTCGGTAGAGTAAAATAGATACATATATATAATGCATGCTCGACTCATGGAATCACATTCTAAACCTTTCGGAGTGACGTAAGGTCGATATCCTCTATACACGTTATTAGGACTAACTCTTCACTATGAACCTTATAAGATTTAGGAAGTACGAACAACATTGATAACATAAGAATAAGAGAAGTAACATTAACATCAATCGTTCCATAAAAGGGAAAACAATGTAAGTACTGCTAGCTTCTAAGAGTAGAGTATCTTGGAAGCTCGTTCATTACATTATGTACAATCGGAGTCGTGCAAAAGAAGGAAAGGGATAGCCTCACATACCTTGTATATACTGCCCCAATCTCAAGCAATGCAATTGTCAAAACTCCTTAGTCTACAATAAGAGAAACGATACTATCGTTATCATTTAAGCGTCATAACTATTATGTATCGACCACAACCTATTTTACGATGAAACGGACAGCACCTCCCCTATATATATGACCTCACACCATTCAAAACAGTCACCAAACAGCCCAAACAACATCAATAATAAACGTATTGAGCCTCCCAAAATAGTCCACACACAGCCTAATCACTCCATACATACGACGGCCACCGTAGTCGTGTCAAACAACCTAGAAATGTTACGAATAACTATCAGCCCATAACCCTACATATATATGGTGTTTATCCACACCCTTCCTCCTCCAAAACTCCACAAGATAGTAGTAAAATACGCAGCCCAACAACAACGCAAAACAGTCCACAAAACAATAACATTACTACCAAGCCTTTCGATATATATCTCACAAGTTCTAGCTTCAATGGCTTAGCCGCAACTTGGATAATCTTAAATACATATAGAGTAAGAGGTTACTTACCTTTATATAGAAATAACAACTCCAATTTGACCTTAAATTTCCATGAAATATCCCTCCAATGCTGCCACAACAACAAAAAAGTGAAACTAGCGATCAATTAGTGTTTTTCGGCACTAGAATCACTTTAGAAGGCTTGAAATCACCTAGGATTGATATTAAGAACATGAGGGAGTATTTACAGAACATAAACCCTTTAAAACAACCTCCCACACGAGCTGAAACGACACAAAAATGAGCAACAACAAGAAGAACAAGAGACTTACTAGCGCCACGGAATTCCCGACACTTGATTTGTGTTGTTTGCCTTTTTTGTGGGTCTTGAATCTTGAGAGAACCTTGAGAGGATATTCCTAGGGTTCTAAGTTCTGAAAATAGTGAAAAGAAATGACTTAAAACGGGTTGTAGTCATCCTATATAGGTCCAAATATCTTAAACCGACTTAGTGGGCCCCATAGAGAGGTGTTTGGCGCAGTCTCGCGAAAACGCGAATATCTCTCTACTCCGAGATCGTATCGATGAACGGTTTAATGCGTTGGAAACTAGACTCCTAGATATTTAATTTGGTTGGTAGATCACCCTGTAATTCCTTGTAAATTATGAGAAAAGATTAGAAACATTTGACCCAATGTTTAAGTAAAATTATGAACCTAAGTTGCGACAACTTTTGTCGACTTTTGTTTCATAACTCGTTTGACTTCATGACTTATGATACGGATATTATATGATTAAAATACCTTAATAAATGACCTCTTGAGTGTATTAAGAACCGCTAAATTACCTGAAAATACGAGTTACAACATCCTTGATTCGTTTAACTTCTAATACTGGTTAATCACCCTTATACACTCTTGTATCACTTAAGACCAATAGGATTGACTTCTTATCATCTCAAAGATAATTCCTTCTTGGATTTATGTTAACTAATATATGGCATGAACTAACACATGTGGATATGGGTTGTAACACCCTCCCCCCCCTTAGGAACATTCGTCCTCGAATGTAAGGGTTTATGGGGAGTTTAAATCATCGTGGATTCCAATGGAAATTTCCGATCAATTTTCCCCTATAAAATGGTCACTAGCAAAACTTGCAAGTAATTAAGCCCAACATATGGCTTCACAAGGTTACACAAAGCATTATACGTATTTACATTATCTACATATCACCATTTTGTATTAAGGAGGAGTATTCTCAAATTATTGCTTACCTCATAGAGCCGTTTCTTCTTCCAATGTATCCTGTCTTCCACCAGCATCCTTGTTATCTTCATTCTGGAATAAGTAAGGGTATTTAGACTTCATCTCCTCTTCTGCTTCCCATGTCATTTCTTCCATATTTTTGTTCCTCCACAATACTTTGACGGAAGCTACATCTTTTGTTCTCAGCTTGCGGACTTGCCGATCTAATATCGCCACTGGCACTTCTTCATATGATAGGTCCTCTGTAACTTGTACATCTTTGATAGGGATGACTCGAGAAGGGTCTCCAATACATTTTCTCAACATAGATACATGGAATACCGGGTGGACAAATTCCAATTCGGATGGCAATTCTAACTCATAAGCAACCTGTCCAATCCGTCGAAGAATTTTATACGGCCCGATATACCTTGGACTCAGCTTACCTTTCTTCCCAAAATGCATAATACCCTTCATTGGTGAGATCCTCAGGAAAATTCAATCACCAACCTCAAACTCTAGATCACGACGTCGGACATCAGAATAAGATGTTTGCCTGCTTTGTGCCGTCCTCAATCGCTCCTGTATCACTTTCACCTTCTCAATAGCTTGGTGAATCAAATCTGGCCCATATAATTCTGTTTCACCGACTTCGAACCATCCAACTGGTGATCTACATCTCCTCCCATATAGTGCCTCATATGGGGCCATTTTAATACTGGAATGGTATCTATTGTTATAGGCGAATTCTATGAGTGGAAGATGATCATCCCAATTCCCCTTAAAATCTAGAACACATGCTCGTAGCATATCTTCCAGTGTCTGAATGGTACGTTCATCCTGTCCGTTAGTCTGCGGATGAAATGCAGTGCTGAGATTTACCTGTGTGCCTAAACCCTTCTGGAAAGACCTCCAAAAGTTAGCCGTAAATTGAGCTCCTCGGTCTGATATAATAGATATGGGCACACCATGAAGCCTAACAATCTCCTTGATATACAACTTTGCATAATCTTCAGCCGTGTAAGTTGTCTTCACTGGCAGAAAATGGGCACATTTTGTAAGTCGATCAATTATCACCCAGATGGAGTCAAACTTATGATAAGAGCGAGGTAATCCAATAATGAAGTCCATATTAATCACCTCCCACTTCCAGGTCGGAATCTCTATATTTTGAAGCAATCCACCGGGTTTCTGATGTTCTATCTTTACTTGTTGACAATTGGGACACTGGGCTACAAATTCTGCAATAGAATTCTTCATATTATCCCACCAATATTGCTCCTTGACATCATGATACATCTTTGTCGAGCCGGGATGGATGGAATATCGGGATTGATGAATCTCATTCATAATCTTCTCTCGCAACCCTGCCACATTAGGCACACACAATCGGCTCTGGTATCTCAGTGCCCCATATTTCCGATCCCAAAAGCCATACTTTTACACTATTGAATGCTTTCTATTAATCGTACTAAGATAGGATCTTCATATTGTCGTGCTTTTACCTCGGCTACCAAAGATGATTCTGATGTATTCTATACAGTAACACCTCCGTCATCAGAGTCTAACAATCTGATTCTCATATTGGCTAGCTGATGAAGCTCTTTAATCAACCCCCATCTACCTGCCTCAATATGTACTAAGCTCCCCATTGATTTATGGCTGAGAGCGTCTGCCACAACATTGGCTTTACCGGGATGATACAATATCTCGATGTCGTAGTCTTTCAATAATTCAAGCCACCTACGCTGCCTCAAATTCAACTCTTTCTGCTTGAAGATGTATTGTAAACTCTTGTGATCTGTGTAGATGTCAACATGGACGCCGTATAAGTAGTGCCGCCATATCTTCAAAGCATATATTACTGCAGCCAATTCCAAATCATGGGTTGGATAATTCTTTTCATGCTTCTTCAATTGTCTTGATGCATAAGCAATCACATTCCCACGCTGCATCAATACGCACCCCAAACCTATACCTGAGGCATCACAATATACCACATAATCTTCTGTTCCTTCAAGAAGAGTGAGCACTGGTGCAAATGTCAATCGATTCTTCAGCTCCTGAAAACTACGTTCACAAGTGTCAGACCACTGGAATTTGGTAGCTTTTTGTGTTAACTTAGTCAATGGTGATGATATAGAGGAAAATCCTTCTACAAACCGCCTATAATATCCTGCTAGTCCTAGGAAGCTGCGGACTTCTGATGGTGTTGTAGGTCTCGGCCAATTCTTTACTGCATCGATCTTCTGAGTGTTGACACTAATACCCTCATCAGATATCACATGGCCAAGGAATGCTACTGAGTTCAGCCAGAATTCACATTTGGAGAGCTTAGCATATAACTTACGATCCTGAAGCGTCTGTAATACTATCCGCAAGTGGCCCGCATGTTCCGCCTCCGAACGAGAATACACTAGAATGTCATCAATGAATACAATCACGAACACATCAAGATAGGGCCTGAATATAGTATTCATGAGATCCATAAAAGCTGCTGGGGCATTTGTTAGCCCGAACGACATCACCAAGAACTCAAAGTGCCCATATCTTGTCTGGAAGGCCGTCTTTGGAATATCCTTCTCCCTAACCCTCACCTGATGATACCCTGAACGTAAATCAATCTTAGAGAAATACTTGGCACCCTGGAGTTGGTCAAACAGGTCATCAATTCTTGGAAGTGGATACTTGTTCTTTATAGTAGACTTATTCAACTGTCGATAGTCGATACACATCCGTAACGACCCGTCTTTCTTCCGCACGAATAGGACGGTTGCACCCCAAGGTGAAGTGCTAGGCCTAATAAAGCCCTTATCTAGCAAGTCCTTCAACTGCACCTTCAACTCTCGCAACTCTGTCGGGGCCATTCTATATGGAGGAATAGAGATCGGTTGAGTGTCAGGCAACACATCAATGCTAAACTCAATCTCCCTTTCAGGAGGAAGGCCTGGGAGTTCATCTGGGAAAACATCTGGGAATTCATTGACCACAGGGATTGATTGTAAAGTAGGCGGTTTCGCCTCCGCATCCCTAACGCGAACGAGATGATAAATGTAACCTTTTGAGATCATTTTCCTTGCCTTAAGATAGGAAATAAACCTACCTTTCAGTGTAGCAATGTTCCCTTTCCATTCAATGACGGGTTCACCCGGAAATTGGAACCTAACCATCTTCGTACGACAGTCAACATTTGCATAGCATGAGGCCAACCAGTCCATTCCCATTATCACATCAAAATCAACCATTTCTAACTCAAATAAATTTTCCGAGGTTTGACGACTACAAATCATCACAGTGCAACCTCTATATACCCTTCTAGCAATCACAGAATCTCCTATCGGAGTAGATACCACGAGGGGTTTACTTATCAATTCAGGTTCAATGCCAAACTTATTAGCCACAAAGGGTGTAACATATGATAATGTAGATCCCGGATCAATCAACGCATATACATCATAAGAAAACACAGATATAATACCTGTAACAACATCTGGAGACGACTCGAGATCCTGTCGACCTACTAGAGCATAGGTTCGATTTTGAGCACCACTCGAACTCAGCACTGCACCTCTACCCCTACCACGACCTGTCGACTGCTGAAAACCCCGTGCTGGAGGTCGAACTGATGAGGAAGAACCAGACACAGATCCAGTCGGCTGAGCCATACCATCACCTCCTCTATTAGGACAATCCCGCATCATATGGCCAGGCTGCCCGCACGAATAGCATGCATCAGAACCTCGACGACACAGTCCAACGTGGGCCTTGCCGCACTTATCACAATGTGGTGTTGGGGGTCTCATCTGACTAGTATCCCTGTGAAGTTGCGAGCCAGATGCCTGCGAACTCTGACCTGGACCAGAATAGGATCGATCATATCGAGGCCTCTGAAACTGTGGAGGAGCACTAGCTACAGGTGGCGCCGAACTCCTCGAAAACTGTGGCCTGATGCGGCCTTTGAAGTCATCAGAATACCCTGCAAATCTCGCCCTCTTATGCTGGCCTCTATCCTGCTCCCTAACTGCCCTCTGCTGGCGCTTACGATCCTCTAGGGTCTGGGCATAAGCTTGAATACGGGAAATATCCATGCCCTCCACCAAGGAGGCTGTCGTACACTCATTTATTAGATGTGGTCCCAACCCATTCACGAACATATGCACCCTCTTACTCATCTCGGCCACCATATGGGGAGCATACCTTGCCAAAGAATCAAACTGCATACTGTACTCTCGCACACTCATATTACCTTGTCTAAGGTTCAAGAACTTATCAGCTCTAGCTAGTCGTATCTCAACTGGCAAGTAGTGACGAAGAAAGGCCTCAGAAAATTCCTTCCACACAGCTGTAGGAGGGTTCGGACCCCTGGATCTCTCCCAACTATCATACCAGAGAACCGCTAAATCCCGTAACCGATAAGAAGCCAACTCTACTGCCTCTGTATCACTAACATGCATAACCCGAAGTGTACAATGAACTTGGTCAATAAAAGTCTGTGGGTCCTCCTTGGGGTCTGATCCGGTAAACACTGGAGGGTCTAAATTAATAAAATCACGAACTCTTGTACTAACTGGTTTCTCAGCAGCACCTGTATTCTGCCTCTGAGCCTGAGCAGCTACCAAGCTAGTCAATAACTGCAAAGCACTCCGCATATCCTGGTCTGGAGTGCCAGACGGAGGAACTGGAGGCGCTGGGTGTCTTCTAATATCCTCTGGAGGAGATGGAGTAGATGAGGTATGAGAGGGCATCTCACTTTGAGCCTCACTTTGTCCTGCTCTGACTTGGGGCACCTGACTGGTACCCTCTCCCGCTGTTGTATCAAGCCGTCTACTAATCGTTTGCTTCCTAGTCGAAGGCATCACTGAAAAAAACAAGGTGAATATTAGAGACGAACATTTACGACTCAACTCTACGCACGATCTAGATTCAGGAAGAAGGTAACAACCCTAGATGTCATGTAGCCTCCTGATTATAAATGTGGCGCGCTACACATCCATAATCAAGACTCTACTAGACACGGCTCATAGACAACCCCTAGGACAGACTTGCTCTGATACCAAGTTTGTCACGACCCAAACTGAAGGGCCATGACTAGCACCCGACCACACTTGCCGAGCACCAACGTACATTTCATCTAACCTTCATTATTATCTTTTAGGGCTGACGAGATCAATATAAATGGTAGACCTAGATCATGGACAACCAGCAATAAAATATGACGGCATGAACATACATAGCAGGGGATGACCAGACAATCAAGAAACTACATATAAGGTATGAGCTACCACGCTACTATGAAAGACTATACAACAAAAACTAGCCGACAAGGCATACCAAACTATACATGAGCCGACACCTGTCTATGAGCCTCTAAACGAACATAAGTGTTGCAACATAGCCGGAACAGGGCCCGACATACCCATAATGTCTATAACAAAAATTGCATACCAAGACCAAGGCAAGTCCGGAGAAGGGATCTCGCCAATCACCGCTGAACTGGACAGTCTACTGTGGTGGGGGAGCTGCACCTGCCTGTCTATCAGGACCTGCAGCACGACATGCAGCGTCCACAAATAAAAGAACGTCAGTACGAATAAAGTACTGAGTATGTAAGGCAAGGAACCATAAATACGATCAGTAATGTAAGCAAGGATAGAGAATATACAACCTGTAACATCTTAGTACCTCTGAGGGCTACTTACATGAAATGCATGATACATATGTATAAATACATAAACCTTTAAAGCATTCGCCTCTGTGGGCATCATCATCATCATATCGTACCCGGCCATAATAGGCTCGGTAGAATCGTACTCGGCCACGTGGAGCTCGGTAAAACCCAACTGATCAGTGGTTGCACAATAGGTGCCGTACCCGGCCAACTATAGCGTGGCTCGGTAGAGTAAAATAGATACATATATATAATGCATGCTCGACTCATGGAATCACATTATAAACCTTTCGGAGTGACGTAAGGTCGGTATCCTCTATACACGTTATTAGGACTAACTCTTCACTATGAACCTTATAAGATTTAGGAAGTACGAACAACATTGATAACATAAGAATAAGAGAAGTAACATTAACATCAATCGTTCCATAAGAGGAAAAACAATGTAAGTACTGCTAGCTTCTAAGAGTAGAGTATCTTTGGAAGCTCGTTCATTACATTATGTACAATCGGAGTCGTGCAAAAGAAGGAAAGGGATAGTCTCACATACCTTGTATATACTGCCCCAATCTCAAGCTATGCAATTGTCAAAACTCCTTAGTCTACAATAAGAGAAACGATACTATCGTTATCATTTAAGCGTCATAACTATTATGTATCGACCACAACCTATTTTACGATGAAACGGACAGAACCTCCCCTATATATATGACCTCACACCATTCAAAACAGTCACCAAACAGCCCAAACAACATCAATAATAAATGTATTGAGCATCCCAAAATAGTCCACACACAGCCTAATCACTCCATACATACGACGGCCACCGTAGTCGTGTCAAACAACCTAGAAATGTTACGAATAACTATCAGCCCATAACCCTACATATATATGGTGTTTCTCCACACCCTTCCTCCTCCAAAACTCCACAAGATAGTAGTAAAATACGCAGCCCAACAACAACGCAAAACAGTCCACAAAACAATAACATTACTACCAAGCCTTTCGATATATATCTCACAAGTTCTAGCTTCAATGGCTTAGCCGCAACTTGGATAATCTTAAATACATATAGAGTAAGAGGTTCCTTACCTTTATAACAACCTCCCACACGAGCTGAAACGACACAAAAATGAGCAACAACAAGAAGAACAAGAGACTTACTAGCGCCATGGAATTCCCGACACTTGATTTGTGTTGTTTGCCCTTTTTTTGGGTCTTGAATCTTGAGAGAACCTTGAGAGGATGTTACTAGGGTTCTAAGGTCTGAAAATAGTGAAAAGAAATGACTTAAAACGGGTTGGAGGCATCCTATATAGGTCCAAATATCTTAAACCGACTTAGTGGGCCCCATAGAGAGGTGCTTGGCGCAGTCTCGCGAAAACGCGAATATCTCTCTACTCCGAGATCGTATCGATGAACGGTTTAATGCGTTGGAAACTAGACTCATAGATATTTAATTTTGTTGGTAGATCACCTCGTAATTCCTTGTAAATTATGAGAAAAGATTAGAAACATTTGACCCAATGTTTAAGTAAAATTATGAACCTAAGTTGCGACAACTTTTGTCGACTTTTGTTTCATAACTCGTTTGACTTCATGACTTATGATACGGATATTATATGATTAAAATACCTTAATAAATGCCCTCTTGAGTGTATTAAGCACCACTAGATTACCTGAAAATACGAGTTACAACATCCTTGATTCGTTTAACTTCTAATACTGGTTAATCACCCTTATACACTCTTGTATCACTTAAGACCAATAGGATTGACTTCTTATCATCTCAAAGATAATTCCTTCTTGGATTTATGTTAACTAATATATGGCATGAACTAACACATGTGGATATGGGTTGTAACATTAATCGTGAACAAGTAGCTAAATTTAGCTAAGACATGAATTTAAATTAAATTTCGTGAATTAGGCATTAAGGCATGATTTGAGTTCAAACAAGATTAGAAGAACGTTTAAGTTTAATAAACTTTCTAATAAGCTTTAGTAATTATGGTTAAATCTAGTTTCAAATAGTTGTGAATAATTAATCTCAATAGTTTTTTTTATAACAATGCGAGTTTTAATCTAACTATATTTAATTCTTTTGAATATTAGTTGTCAAATTTTTATTTTATTTATAATTTCGAAATTTTTAAGTGAAATTCCTTTTCATCAATATTTGTATTAATCTAGCAATTAGTATGTCATACTTTCTTAAAAAAAAAAACTCGTAATTAATTAGGATTTCTTTCTTTATTTTAGAGACTAATTTTAATAGAAAAATGTAGTCGTTTTAAGATTTGTCCATTTAAAATAAATGAGATGAGTCTCGCCTAGTAAAATGTATAGATTGCGGAGCCCTCACAAATGTATGCATTAATTATTTAGAACATCGGAGTTGGCCGTCTAGTGAAATTTTACGACCTTTCCCAAAACAACAATACGCTAGTCGCTCTAGGCGCGTCTTTAACAAATTATTTTCTTAAATATGGGTGTGCATTTATGTAACCCAAATCCAAATCTCAACGGAGTCGAAATGTTTCGATAACCACGGGTGCATTGATTGCGACGTGGTTTGAAATACGTTTTCACAATGTTGCAATTTTTCGTAAAATAATAACAATAAATAAAAATAATAAAAGCGGCTAAAGGATAAAATTTGCACATAAGTTTATAATATGTATTATATCAGATAATCAAGCCGAATATAACAGTTGAGCGACCGTGCTAGAACCACGGAACTCGGGAATGCCTAACACCTTCTCCCGGGTTAACAGAATTCCTTATCCGGATTTCTGGTTCGCGGACTGTAATACAGAGTCATTCTTTTCCTCGATACGGGATTAAATTGGTGACTTGGGACACCTTAAATCTCCCAAGTGGCGACTCTGAATAAATAAATAAATCCCGTTTCGATTGTCCTTTAATTGAAAAAACTTCTTCACCCCTTACGGGAACGGAAAAAGGAGGTGTGACAAATATTAAACAACTGGAGATAAAATCACCAAGTTATTTTCAAGTGAACTGCTAAACTGGATAGAAATTAACAAAACAAAAGGTCTGCTACAATAAAAACACAAAAGAAATGATCAGAAAGTTGTGTACTATACTTCTCCTACAAACTAGCATCAACTAAATTACATAGACATGACACTACTTCTTCTTTCTCTGGACTCTTGTTTTCTCATTCAATGCAGGTGCACCCTTCCTTCTTGCTAGTCTGCCTGTAACCTCACTTTCACTGATCGACCCATCTTTCTGCTTCTTTGTAGCATAGTCCCATAGGAGCGCTCCATAGCGTCTACAATGTTGGTCAATATCAGAAAGGTCTTTTGTGGGAATTGACAAATCTCTAAGGCTAATATACTCCGCAAATGCAACAATAATTACACCACAATCGCTGCAGAAACACAATTTTTTTTAAATATTTACCAAATAATTAGAAATAAAAAAAGAATTAAATGCATAGAAAGAGAGAATAGATCTTTTACAATGACCCTTCTTTTTGTTGTGGAATCTCTACAACCATCCACTGAATGTTAAGAAGGTCGGTAACAGGTTTCTCGATGTATGCCTTTGTATTCATGAAGTTAATGTCCTTACGCTTCCCATAGAAACCAGTGCATGACAAATACAAAGGGATAATAACAGAAAACTTTTCGACACAGGATTCAACAACATGATGGTTGTGTGAAGAGACCATGGAATCATACGCATAAAGTTGTCTGTCTGCAATGTCGAAAACAACCAACACCCAATGGAATTTTTCTTTAATATTGACGGGCATGATGACATAGTCAACTTCATCCCATGCAACATTGGCAAGTAGTCTATACCCCAAAATATATTTTGCAACAACATCTTGGGTTTAACAACCGAACACTTCTCTTGTGGAGGTAAATTTATGAACTTTTCATAAATTTGTTCTATTCTGGTCTTGAACACACAATCTGTTGTGGTAAACCTGGTCTTGTTATTGGAGTCATACTTGCCTTTTTTCCTCAAGTAATACATTATTACATTAATGTGCTGCACCCAAAAATAGTTGGGATATAAACAGCAACTCAACTTCAAATAATCTACATGAAACCTACATTATAACTACAATTAACTACAAAAACAGAAATAAAAAATATCTACAATGATGTCTAAAAACAGCTCTACAATTTAAACAAATTTACCTACAATTTACCTACAGTAAATGTACAATGTACCTGCAGTTTAAGTACCTAATCTAAAAATAACTACAATTTACCTACAGTTATTGGGCAAACACGTAACACAACATCTACAATCATGTCTATATTATATCTACATTTTAGATTACAATTAATCTTGTAATGTTCTACATAAACTACAAAATAACTACAATTACACTACAAACAGTAAATACATCAATAAAACTATTCTGTCCACAAAATACATATAGAATTTATACTATAAATAATTTTCAAATATGATACATAACATGAAACCTAAATATTAATTACACTACATACAAGAAATACAACATTTACAATTATGTCTACATCATATCTACACTTTATACTACAAGTCATCTTCATATATTATCTACAAAACAGAAGACAAAATATCTACAAATCATATCTTGGGAATAGACTCCTTGATACTTACCGAGTCATTGAGGACTTGTCCGGGGTGAGCCAGCGAAAAGAACCATTCCTTCTTATCAACCTTTTCCACTCCAAGGTCTAACCAAGGCTTAATTGGTTATCCTTTATGGAAAACGGAGCCTTCCTCCTGTAACAACAAATAAATAACAAAAAAAAAATTGTAGATTGAATTAGATATGTAAAAGATAAATGCTGAAATGAAAGTGTCAAGTTATGCATTTTTACCTCTTTGAACCTTTGTCGCTAGACTGGTATAACCACTTGTTGAAGTTTTCTAAAACATCCGGATCTACATTTTCACCAATAACAGTAGTAAAAAGGGTGCTTGAGGTAGAAAATTTTAGGTCCAACCGAGCTGCTGCCCCCAGAACTATATAGAGGGATAAATGGTAATCGTGCATTCTTTCCCGGATGCCTTGCTCTCCCCGGATGCATAGGTGTTGCATCATCTTGTATGGGCTCACCAAACATAACCAACTAGGATAAGTTGTCGGGCAACTCAAAATTATCTAGTGTGACCCCGTTCTTCTCAACTCCTGATCCTTCTGAATCACCTAGATCCACATATTGTGCATCTGCACCTTCATTGTCATGTTCCTCAATGACATGTTCTGACCGAGCTGCTACTGTCACTCCGTGAATTGAGGACTATGCATTGATATCTTCCGTAACTATAACACAATTCATATCAATTTTAACAAGAATATTAAAATTTATAAATAACAAGAAAATATCTCTGAGTGACAGTATGATACCTGCTTTGTCTTCATCAGCTGCAACTTGAAAATGTGTATATAAATCACCATGTGCTGGAAGATTTTCTTGACCAACTGCACCTTCAACATGTTCTATTTTATAATTAAAAATGGTAAATAATACTGGATAATGGTGGCTTGAAAGGTGTAGCATATGTGTAGCAAAATTGTAGATATTTTGCGGATAAGTGTAGATATGTTAACTATATAGTGACACAAATTGTAGATATTTTGTAGGTATTTTGTAGATACCTGTTTTGCTGGTGCTTTCCTGCACTTGTTCCCCAATATTGAACTGAAAATGCTTATTGTTCAAGTCTTTTTGTTGGTCATTATTTTTTGTTGAACTGCCAGCAAATTGAATGTTTTATGTTAGTTTGTATATATTTTTTCATTGTCTAAATTGTTTTGCTATAAAAATAAAAGTCAGATCTTACCGTTGCATCATCTTGCACATTTCTAATGTTAATCATTTGCAAAATAGACTGCACAGAATCATTTATAAACACTCGAAGGCTATCGAGTTCTACAAAGACAGCTTTCCTAAAATCTTCAAGCTTTCTATCAACCTACAAGTTACAATATAGTAAGTTGTTAACTTCATAATATGTCCTAACATACAATGCAAAAACATATTCAATTATATAAAGATATATATCAGAATTTACAAATTTGTAGATATTTGATAGACAGTTTATGAAATATAGATATATTGTAGATAAAATGTAGATATATTGTAGTTTAAATGTATTACCTGCTCAATTCCTTTTTCTAATTTACTGATCTTCTCAGCAATAGACTCTTTGTCCTCTTCACCATCTATTTGTTTGGGTTCCAACGTAGGAGGATCAGTATTGGGAACCTCAGATGTTTGTTCACCTTCTTGAACTTTGTACTCAATTTTGTCGGGCAAAATCAGCACTGCAATCTCTTCTCCAGATTTAACTATGTTGGTAAACTGAATGAGGAAAAATAAATTAGTTTGGTCAAGGAAGAAAATGTAGAATACTTGTAGATATGTTGAAGGTAAATGTATAATCGTAATAAAAGAAACTATACCTTTATCCACTCAGGCTTTATCATCTTCTCTTCAAAGGCAGCTAACCAAATATGCCCCTTAGTAGCTGACCATCTTAGTATGCGAGGTGTTGAGTTAGAACACATTGTAGCTAGATCAGTGCTGACAGTAGAGCAACACTCATAAAGCCATGCTTGCAATGCTAGTGAGCATCCCCGTATGAGATAAGAATGTACATACGGATTTAGTCTGTGCCTAACAGATTCCATCATCTGGGTGAAAGATTTAATACCCCATGGGTATGACTCATACTGCCCAGATTCTACCAAATAGAACCTAAAGTGATCTACAAAAGAAACATGATCTTTGTCTAAAGGACAAATAAAAAATTCTAAAAGATAAAGGATGCACAACTTCACCGCATCCTCATCGTTTACCCAAGATCTAGTGGTTACTATCTGTTTCAAATAAGACTTCTCCACTCTTAATTTGTTAGGAAAATAACTGCATTATTTTGCTAACATAAGTGGGAGTATAACCAAAATCAGTAACCTGGGTAACACATCTTAGACCAGTAATTAATGCAAACTCACGCAATCCAAAATTTAACGTTTCACCCTTTAACTGTATAGAAAAATATGATTCATTGGATTTGGTCAATTCATACTTCATCAGAAGATGAATGGTTTGGTTTTGCATGCATATGGTGGGAAGAGACAATAAGTATCCAAAACACGTCTTTTTGAAAAGATTTAAACCATTTGAGGATAGAAGCTCTTTAATCTGGCTAGGAATGCTAGGATCACACAAAGTGTGGAATCTAAGCACCCCATAACCAACATTATGTGGGGCAAAAAACTGTCCATTCTGCACAAATAATAAATTAATTCACATTAATAAAATGCATAACAAGGATAAATTCATCTATATTTTATCTACAACATAACTACAAATGATTACATAATATCTAAAATTTAAAGTATTTTCTACAAAAAGGCAACAACAAAAGATAACTACAATTCTGCTTCAAATATTACAAGTTACCTAACAGTATAACTACAAAAAAAAATTACAAAATATCTAAAACTATAAAAGTAGAACATCACAACTACAAATAATCTTCAAAATTAAGACAATTAATCTACACTTGTCTAAAACACGTAGAACACAGATTTAACAACATACCTACAAATGATTACACAATATATACAATTTAAAGCATTTTCTACAAAACGGCAGCGACGAAAGATAACTACAATTCTGCTTCAAATAGAACAAGTTACCCAACAGTATAACTACAAAAAAAACTACAAAATATCTAAAACTATAAAAGCAGAACATCACAACTACAAATAATCTTCAAAATTAAGACAATTAATCTACAATTGTCTAAAACACGTAGAACACAGATTTTACCATCCCAAACCAAACAAAAACAAAATTAGAAACGAAACTAATAAATGTTTACCTTCGCCAATGATTGGTTCCGAACAATTTTAGGGTGTTTTTTTGAATGTTTCTTCATTTTTAGATTTTTCGAACCAGGAGACACCTTTGCTTTCTTTCATGTTCGAAGATTAGGGACCTCTTCTACAAAGTTGTCGTCTACAGAAATCTCTTTTCCTTTTCGTTTGACTTGTTTGACTGGTGTAGAAGTTTCTCCAACATCTACATCGTGTTTTTGTTTGGTTCTCATCTCGGCTCTGATTTGTCGGGGAGAGGAACTATGAGTAGTCTCTGCAATTGCATGTGGAGACTTGCCTTATTTTTTGGATGATTTTGAGGATAAAATATCTACATCAAAGGAGGGTATATCAGCTACTGCTGATTTTTTAGGACTCTTTTTCGAAGCTTTGTTGTTCTTCATTGATGAACTTTAACTGGAGCAAAATGGGGAACCAATTTGTTTGAAGGGTTTCTTCAATTTTTTGTGATTTTGGAGGGAGATTGGGTGGTTTCAGAAGATGAAAAATGGTAAAAAGAACGTGGGTATGGGTAAAAAGAACGTGGGTACGGGCTGGGGGTTAGGAGAGAGAAAGTAAGGGATGGGTGGCGATACTGGAATTAAACGGAAATCCTTTAATTAAGGAGTAAAAAATATCTCATTAATTATACCCTTAATTAATTATGGTATAGAAATGGTAATTTGGTACATTAAGTGTAATTAAGTCAAACCTTAAACATTGAGGGTAAAAAGGTTTCCTATGTGGCATAGGAATGCAAAAATTACTATATTGTACTCCCTAAAAAGTAACATTTGACATATGGTGTATTACAATTTTCAATAAAGTTTTGGAGAAAAAATTTTGAAAAATGTTTCTTATAAAACTGATATTTGTAGAACTGATTTAACTTAGCAAGTAGTCATTAAGCTGTCATTTGGTTGGAAAGATGGTATTCCAGGATTAGTTATTCCACCTTTTCATAGGGATAAAAAAAAACACTACAATTCCAGGATAATTAATCTCAGATGCAATTTTCTCCCAACCATGGAAAAAATTCCTTTTAAATTTAGCCCCAGGATTAATTAATCTTTGTCCCTCATACCAAACGAGCCCTAAGTGTTGAAGTAAAGTCAATTATAATCTATTTGGCCAAACTCCAAAAATCAGTTTAGTAAAGTTTTTTTTTTTTTTTTGTATTTTGGATGTAAAACAATTTATGCTTGACTAATTAATTTTAAAAGCACTTTGCATATGAGTCTCACACTCTCACAAGACAATATCTTTTTTTTTTTAATTTTCAGTCTATTACTCACTCCGTTTCATATTAGATGAGTTACTTTCCTTTTTAGTCTGTTCCAAAACAAATGACACATTTCTAAATTTGGAAATAATTCAACTTTAAATTCTTCATTTTACTCATTTACCCTTAATGATAAGTTTTTATAGCCACACAAATGTCATGACCCACAAACCTTTTACCCCATAAACTTTTAAGACCACAAATATCAAAAATATTTTTTTTTTCTTAAACTTTGTGCCGAGTCAAACAAATTCATCTAATATGAAACGGACAGAGTATTAATTATACTAATTTTGTCAACGCTACAACCTACGACTTAGCACCATCTCCCCCTGCTACGACCTCTACAGGTATTTCACCACCCCCCCCCCCCCCCCCCCAAAAAAAAAAAAAAAAGCCCTCCTCAGAATGCTGCTTTAATTGATCAATTAAAGATCTTGCCGATTGAAGCAACAGCTTTTTGTTGATCTCCAGTGAAGTGTCAGTATCAAGTTTTTCTTATTTGTGGTAATTTACTTAATGATCACTGTTCTGTATATTTTGAAGTAATTTTTCTGTATTTTAAAGCTTGTGGGTATTGTGAATTCTGTTAATTTGATAAATGGGTTTTTTTTTTCCTTTGATTTTTTAAGGTTGTCGGGTAAGATGGGGTTGTGGACTGTGGTTGACCTGTTGAAAAGTTGGTGCCAAAGATTAGATCTTTCTCATTGCTTCACCTTTTTTCCTTAATAATATCTTCTTTTTCTTGTTTATTACTACATTTTTATTAGTTTAAAAGATAAGTTGTGTAGTATAGAAGTGAAATAGCTCAGAGGATTCATATAGCAGAACTGACTGATATTGATAAGACTTGGGAACAAAAAATGTAGACATTAGTTGTTTGGTTCAGAGAATTCATAGAAATTGTTTCTTTTTTTATGCTGGAAATGGGAATGTGGGTTTGGTTCTTGTTAGGCTTCCACATTAGTTGAAGGAATAGGTTGTTGTCTCCTTATATGGTCTTAGACAATTCTCGCTTCATCAGCTAAATTTTGGAGTTGATCCTTCCACACGCCAGTGATGAGATGAGAACTGCCTGCATTTCATGGTTCATGTGCCACCACAATGGCATGGCATTGACCGAAACATTTCTCTGACCAGCTCGTAAGTAGCATTCCGCTGTTGGTCGGGACAGTGGGGTGTCAAAAGGGTCCGGAACTAGGCCCATCCTTGTTTTTGTGTTTCACATTCTTGGGCCCCTATATCCAGTTTTGGGCATGCGAGGGATGTTAGAATGTCTCACATTAGTTGAAGGAATGAGATGTTATATCATTATATGGTCATAGACAATCTTTACCTCATAAGCTAGCACCGGGGACTGATTTAGGCCAAGGTCCATTGTTCTTAACAATTTTTCGCAGGTTGGGTTTAAAAACTAGAGAAAGCGTACGACAGGGTACCTAGGAAGGTCTTATGGAGCTGCTTAGAGGCTAAAGGGGTCCCGGTTGCATACATTAGGGTGATTAAAGACATGTATGATGGAGCTAAGACTCGGGTTAGGACAATAGAAGGCGACTCCGATCATTTTCCAGTTGTTACGGGGTTGCACCAAGGGTCGGCGTTCAGCCCTTTCCTATTTGCCCTGGTGATGGATTCCATAACGCATAATATTCAAGGGGAGGTGCCATGGTGCATGCTATTTGCTGATGACATAGTCCTAATTGACGGGACACGACGCGGCGTCAATGAGAGGCTAGAGGTTTGGAGACAGGCCCTTGAGTCTAAAGGTTTCAGGTTGAGCAGGACGAAGACGGAGTACCTCGAGTGCAAATTTGGGGACGAGCCGACGGACGCGGGAGTAGAAGTGAGGCTTGACTCTCAAGTCATACCTAAGAGGGGTAGTTTCAAGTACCTTGGGTCAGTTATTCAGGGGATCGGGGAGATCGACGAGGATGTCACACACCGTATAGGGGTGGGGTTGCACCAAGGGTCGGCGTTCAGCCCTTTCCTATTTGCCCTGGTGATGGATTCCATAACGCATAATATTCAAGGGGAGGTGCCATGGTGCATGCTATTTGCTGATGACATAGTCCTAATTGACGGGACACGACGCGGCGTCAATGAGAGGCTAGAGGTTTGGAGACAGGCCCTTGAGTCTAAAGGTTTCAGGTTGAGCAGGACGAAGACGGAGTACCTCGAGTGCAAATTTGGGGACGAGCCGACGGACGCGGGAGTAGAAGTGAGGCTTGACTCTCAAGTCATACCTAAGAGGGGTAGTTTCAAGTACCTTGGGTCAGTTATTCAGGGGATCGGGGAGATCGACGAGGATGTCACACACCGTATAGGGGTGGGGTGGATGAAGTGGAAGTTAGCAACGGGAGTTCTGTGTGACAAGAAAGTGCCACCGTTACTAAAAGGTGAGTTTTATAGAGCAGTAGTTAGACCTGCCATGTTGTACGGTACCGAGTGTTGGCCGGTTAAGAACTTACACATACAGAAGATGCAAGTAGCAGAGATGAGGATGTTGAGGTGGATGTGCGGGCATACAAGGATGGATAAGATTAGGAATGAATATTCGAGAGAGGGTGGGCGTGGCCCCCATAGAGGACAAGATGCGGGAAGCACGACTTAGATGGTTCGGGCACATTCAGAGGAGGAGCACTGATGCACCCTGTGAGGAGGTGTGAGCGATTGGCGGTGGTGGGTACGATAAGAGGTAGAGGGAGACCTAAGAAGTATTGGGGAGAGGTGATCAAGCGGGACATGGTGCGACTTAGGATTACTGAGGACATGGCCCTAGACAGGGAATTGTGGAGGTCGAACATTAAGGTTGAAGGTTAGGGGGAAGTTGTGAATATTTCTACAGCGTACTAGAGTGAGCCTAGCCAGTTAGGAGTTAGGCTTAGGATGCTACTGGTCAGCTACTGATGCAGGGCTTTATGCGCTGGGTATTAGTTTACCTTCCATCTCGCTCGTATTTACTATATTCTCTTATATTGCTGTTATTTTGCTATTTTAGGCTCCTTTATGTTATGTTATGTATTTTATGTTATTTTATTATGAGTCTATCGATGGTACTAATATATCGTCACTTGGTGCTTTCTTGAGCTGAGGGTCTCCTGGAAACGGCCTCTCTGCCCCTCGGGGTAGGGGTAAGGTCTGCGTACATACTACCCTCCCCAGACCCCACTTGTAGGATTATACTGGGATGTTGTTGTCGTTGTTGTTGTACGTGATTATGTGTTTAGTTGGGAATGGAATTAGAATGGTTTGAAGTTTTGAGTAGGAAAATTCAAATTTGGAGAAATTTAGGGGACTAATTTGGTGAATATCGAAGTGTTCTCTGACATTGCTAAACATATGGTTAAACGAACTTTAGATTATCAGGTGTGACTTCTTCTGGTAATTAATTTCTTGTGACGGCCAATTCTCTGTGATGTGCTACTATATAGTGATCAAATATGCTTCTGTCCATTAGCTATCTGGGGAAACTTTTTTAAATCTCTAAAGCTTCAAGAGAAAGGCTACTTCTTGTATAATTAGCATCATTCAGAACCCTCTTAACTGTTAGTAATATCTGAACGATGTCTTCTTAGAATTAGCATGGCGCAAGGATGACATGCACCAATCGAGAAATTAGAAGTTATTTCCTTGAAGTGATATTGTTGAGTTGAAATGCAAAATATGGGTTGTACCATTTGTTTCAGTTGCGTTTTCCCTGCCGTCTGTGCTCTTTCTCCCTTTGTTTCCAGTATTCCCCTTTTAGGAATCTCTTTGAGTTGACTTTGTGTGATTGGCCATTAATGTTTGATTTCTATATCGTTAAATTTACTAAATCAGCTAACTCTTTGGATCTGATTCTTTCTTTCTGTCTGTTGTTTTCAAGCCTGCTGCATATCGTGGTTTAGTGGATCACCTCAACAGAAATTCAAGCCGTCTAGTGTATGGATTGCATTTACAAACTAGCAAAGAATGGGCAGCAGTCGATTTCCAAAGCGCTATTTAATAGTATTTTTAACCTTCATCTGCACTTCTGTCTGCTACATAGAGCGGGTGGGCTTCTCTATTGCGTATACTGCTGCTGCTGATGCTGCAGGAGTAAATCAGACTAGCAAAGGTGTAATTCTGTCAACCTTTTACTATGGATACGCATGTTCACAAGTACCTGGTGGTTGGGCAGCTCAAAAAATCGGTGGACGGCGTGTCCTCCTCCTTTCTTTTCTTTTATGGTCTTTGACATGTGCTTTTGTACCACTTGACCCAAACCGAACGATGGTCCTGGTAATAGCCCGCTTGCTTGTCGGTGTGGCTCAAGGTTTCATTTTTCCATCCATCCACACTGTCCTTGCACAGTGGGTACCACCACATGAAAGATCAAGATCTGTTTCCTTTACGACTTCTGGAATGTACTTAGGTGCAGCTACAGGAATGCTTATGCTTCCTAGTCTGGTGAAGTATAAGGGTCCTCAATCTGTGTTTCTTGCTGAAGCGGCTTTAGGTGCAATGTGGTCTCTACTCTGGTTCAGTTATGCAGTTGATCCACCTCGTTCTGAGCATCCAAAAGCAACTGCGTCGGGCTTCGGGGAATCCCTACTGCCCATGAAAGGGAGTTCAAAGATGAAAGTAGAGAATGGAGTACATTCTGCCAAAAATCCAACTATCCCATGGAAACGAATCGTCATGAGCTTACCAGTTTGGGCAATTGTCGTGAATAACTTCACTTTTCATTATGCTCTTTATGTGCTCATGAACTGGCTTCCTACGTACTTTGAATTGGGTCTCGAGATCAGCCTTCAAGAAATGGGTTCTTCCAAGATGATGCCCTACCTTAACATGTTTATATTCTCAAATATTGGTGGAGTGCTTGCAGATCACTTAGTCACGAGGAGAATCTTGTCTATAACTAAAACCAGAAAACTTTTAAACACAGTGGGTTTCATTGTAGCTTCTCTTGCGTTAATGGCTCTTCCTTATTTTAGAACATCTGGCGGCGCTCTGTTTTGTTCCTCCGTGGCTCTTGGTTTCTTGGCATTAGGAAGAGCCGGTTTTGCAGTTAATCACATGGATATAGCTCCAAGGTATGCTGGAATTATTATGGGAGTTTCAAATACAGCTGGTACATTAGCTGGTATCGTTGGAGTTGATCTCACTGGTCGACTACTCGAAGCTGCTAAAGACGCCCAGTTGGATCTTACAAGTCCAGAAAGCTGGACAGCAGTGTTTTCCATTCCTGGGTTGCTCTGCATTTTTAGTTCTTTTGTTTTTCTAGCACTGTCAACAGGGGAGAGAATTTTCGACTGAAGGTTTGTGCATGTATATCATGGTTTATCTTGTCTTATTCTTGGAAGAAGCAGTTCAAGGAGGAAGTATACATAGTCTAGGATTTGCAGTTCAAACTCGAAGGCTGTCGGAAATAGTAAGTAGCTCTATTGAGGTTATTCTTACATTTTAACCTGAGGTACTATCTGCATACATTTGCAGCTTAATCGACTCATTCTTCAATATTTTCGAGCTGTAGTTCTTTGCTGAGCTGTTACTACATATATTGATTATTTGTGGTAGCATCTTGATAAATGTAATGCTCATCCTATTTTTTGTCAGGCAATGAGAATATCAGAAAGTATTTGATGTATCATAGTTGCCAAAATAATGCTTGTTGCTATTGCTCTTCTCCTAGTTCTTACTTTGTTGTTATCATTTTTCTGGCTACTGTTGTTGATATTTGATTGTTTCTATTCATCCTCTCGAGTCGAGGGTCTTTTGGAAACAAACTCTCTACCTCCCAAGGTATGGGTAAGGTCTGTGTACACACTACTCTCCCCAGAGTAAAATGGTCAGCAGGTCATGTACTTTCATTTTGATTCTGTGAACTGTAATATTAGATTTGACACAAAACTTTGGTTCTGTACTTTGCACAAGTGTAATTTTACCTTCTTGAACTACATTTTCTTTTCTTTTCTTTTCTTTTTCCTTTGTCATTTGCGCGTGTAAGTTGCGCCAATTCTAATATTGATATGGTTGTGCCCAAAGGAACAACTCAGTGACAAAGATATCGCGATGTGAACTTTAGTACACGAGTTTAAATCTCAATGACCTTATGGAAAATGCTACCCCGTCCTACTTTATGTCAAGTGAAACTCCAGGATATTGTCGTGAAGTTTCACCTGTGGAATTTGAAACTTCATGTCAGTGGCTAGTTTTCGGTTACCGGCCTGAAAAGTGGCTAGCCCGCACTATTATTACTACATAGGAAAGGATCAAGATTGATTAGACAACACTATTGCTTTTGCTACAAAGTAGAAAGCAATTGATTTGGTGGGGGATAAATTCTATAAGTAGAAAAATCTTTGCATTATGAATTTGACACAAATTTGGAAAGATATTTGTCTCTTTAATTGCTGGCCATTACATTAGTATTTTGACTCAAACAATATACAATAATTTACTAGCAATATTTTGTCCATAACAATTTCAAAATTCAGAATAATATACTAGTGAATCACAAAATTGAAATCCACGAAATATTGTTGGATTTTCTTTTTCGTGTTCAGGTGAAAAATGTTTTTGTATTGTAATTTATTCTTGAAAGATATTTTAGCTTAAAAAGTTAAATTTATCGTTAAAAACAAAACTGTTTTTTTCAACTTTTTTGAAACGTCAAAATATACGTTAACATTAAGATTTTATTCAAAAAATATCAATCCTAAAATCCTCATTCCTACACAGAAATATGTGATGTTCAATCACGTTGTTTGGGGGATTGTAATGTTGATGGGGACTGCACGTAACGTACTTTAATGCTCGTTGCTCTAATGTCTTTCCTCTTGTCCTTTTCTTCTTTTCTTTTTTCTTTTTAATTTTTTGGTGTCCGAAATTAATTACTGACCTAATTAAGGGAACGATATTGTACAGTCGCTCTCAAAATAATAGACGAAAATGTATATTTTGTATATATATAGAGATACATTATGTATATTCTATACAAAAATTATACAATTTTATACATTTTTTCGGCTATCAAATATAAATAGTTTCTGGCGTGGGCTAAGAGTGATAATACCCCCAATTAATACGGGGCATTTGCATCTATACCCGCTTTTTGTATCACATTTTAACTTGTGCACGCTTTGCAAAAAAAATTGCAAGCGTACCCGCTTTTCGCATAACTTCAGCATACGGGGCTGAAGTAGCAAAGACAATCACGCAAAACTTCAGCATTCTAGTAGCAGGCCTGAAGTTCAACTCTAGAGCTGAAGTTTTTGTGTTGTAACTGGGAAACTTCAGCTCTAGAGCTGAAGTTTTTTTACCACCTATTAATATTACATACTAGAGCTGAAGTTTCTAGTTACAACACAAAAATTTCAGCTCTAGAGCTGAAGTTTTTGTCTTTGTAACAGGGAAACTTCAGCTATAGAGTGTTCAATATAGCAACATGCATAGCATTTTGTCCATTGCTATTAAGCATTTCTGAGCAATCTGGGCAGTAAGAAGATGCTCGTTAGCTATTCGCAACACACGGCATAGCATGAATTAGGATCAATATGAGGAAAACCTAACTGTTTTTTCATTGCTCATCATTCTTTTTTTTAAAGAAACAACCATTTAGATAGTACTATTAGTTTTTTAAACGACACATTTAATCACACAGAAAGAGCAAATGCAATTTTATCACCATTCACCAGCCATCATCTAACCAGTCAATTAAGGAATAACAACGAACTTGGAAATTTCAATGATATCAAAATCGTAGGTTTTTATATTGTTCTAAAATTGAATACGAATGAGAGTCCCTAAAGAAGAAGAAGAAGAAGAAGAAGAAGAAGAAGAAGAAGAAGAAGAAGAAGAAGAAGAAGAAGAAGAAGAAGAAGAAGAAAATGAAGGAGGAGAAGAAGGAGGAGAAAGAGAGCTGAAGTTATTTAAAAAGTGGGTATAACTTAAAAGTTTTTTTAAAAAATGGGTATAGGTTAAATAGGGAGACCAAATAGGGCGACCGTGCAATTTTTACAATTAATACTGGGGTATTATCATTTTTAGCTCGCGCCAGAAACTATTTACATCTGGTAGCCAAAAAAGTGTATAAAACTTGTATAATTTTTGTATATAACACACAGAATGTATATATATATATACAAAAATTATACTTATTTTATATATTTTCCGGCTACTATTTTTACAGCGGCTATATAGTATTATTTTCCATTATTACACGTACTTATTATAGGAGATTAGTGGTCTCACAAAGAAAACTTCTTTCCAAGAATTCCAATCCGAGATTTCTAAGGGTAGAGGATCTTTGATTATTATACCGCACTTACTTTTTTCTTTGCTCTTCGACAGCCCTAACAACTCACTTAAAGCTTTGTCCTTTACTTTGCCCTGTGCTGTCTTCCTTCAGTTACCCCTGCTCAATAGCAAATAGGCCGAAAAAGGTTGCAGTCAATTACCTTTCCTCCTATCATCAAACAAAAGGCTACTTATCGGCAAGCTACCCTCGCCTGCCTAATAGGTCGATTCTAAGTGAAGTGTTGCTACTTATAGCCTGTTTGGTCGTGCTTCTAAAATCAGTTTATTTTGAAAAGTGTTTATAGAAAGGTTTAAAGATTGAAAACTAGGATAGAAGGCTAGTAATCGGTCGCGAGTGTATCATTTTCCTACTTGTAGAATCAATAGTATTTTCATATTTTCTTATACTTAAACTTGTATTATTACCGATTGTTTCTTTTGCTACAATTTCTTGTTATCTTATGATTGTTGGTATTATTTCGTGTTATTGTTTCCTTTTCGTGGTCTATACACTATTGTTTCTTTTCAACTAATGCTATGACTATGCTTCTTCTGAGCCTAGGGTTTATAGGCAACAACTTTTATACCTTCACAAGGTAGGGATAAGCTGCGTACATACTACCCTCCCCAGGCTTCACTTATTGTTGTCGTCGCTTTTCTCAAAAGTGTTTTTCAAAAAAATACTTTTAACGACAAACAATTTATGTTTGGCTAGTCAATTTGAAAAACATTTTTGAGTAGCAATTAGTGTTTGATAACTTTTAAAAAGTGCTTCTCAATTTTTTCAAAAGTGTTTTTCAAAAAAAGTATTTTTATGAAGAAGCTATTTTTTCCTGCTTCTAAAAAACTCCTTTTGCTTCTACTAAAAAATATTCTTTTTTTTCCCAAAAAATTTGGCCAAACAAATTAACTTTAATATATAAAAAAAACATGCCAAAAAGATACTTGGCCAAATAGGCTATTTAAGTATTTAACCAATAGTTATCACCAAAAATTTAACAAAGAAAGTCTTAAATTTGCATACAACTGGAGATAATTATGTCTGCCATTTTTCCAACACATTATAATTTGAAACATTTTTTTATAATAAAACATAGTAATAATTTGGAACATTTTATTTAATTTTGAGAATTACGCAGTCATGATGTCTTTAAACTTCCATCTCACTCTTATTTCATGACATGTCTTTTAGAACAAAAATTTCCATCTCACGTGCTCAAACAAAATATTTTCGAAAAATATTTTTCATCATACTAAATACACTTATTTAAGCAAAAAAATATCGAAAAAATTAAAACGCAATAGAAGATATATTAAAAGTCCTCATTTCATACTTCTTTGACCAATCCTTTCTAATTCACGTTTTTTTTTAAAGAATTTTTGTTGTAATTTCTTACATAAGGATTCAAAAAATATCATATCGCCATCTAATTTAATCATATTCCTAACAAAACAAAAGGCACAGCTGTTAATTTGCCCAAAATATGAATTAATTTCAACGTATACCCTACATATATATGATTATCATGACCCATGTTCAGTGCTCGAGTTCTTTCAATTTTAGCCCGCGTCAGAAATTATTTATATTCGGTAGTTGAGAAAATATACAAAATTTGTATAATTTTTGTATATAATATACAGAGTGTATATATATGTATCGGCTATTATTTTGAGAGCGGCTATATAGTGTCACTTTTTCCTCTTATTTCTCTTTATTTAACATCAATCATATAGTCGAGATTTGCGCAAGTTGATCCGAATACCATAATTATCAAAAAGAAAAATATTAAAGTTTGTTCTTTCTAATTTTTTTTTTTTTTTTTTTTTTTTTGAAGATTCCCTTACTCTAGTTCAAGAAAAATAGACTGAAAAAAGACAAAATTTTACGTGGGGTCAAATGAATGAACTGTAAGATTGAATCTTTAGCAGACAAACTGACGTATAACCCATAATTTATGGGTAAAATTGTAGTAGTATTTTATTATTGGCCCTTTGACTTGATTGGCTAATTTCAATCTCAATTCTCATGTTAGTTATTTAAACATTTATTAAGCATTTAGTTCCTATCCTCCAAGATGTTGGGCAAAATAGTCAAAACATTTTTTCCCTTTTTTATATAACTCACTCGATATTCGAAACCTTAGAGCAGTGGTAAAGTCGATATTCAGTCTTCGTGTGACATATATGTCACATGTTCGAGCCGTAGAAGCAGTCATTAATGTCTGCATTAAGATATGTCTATATCACATCCCTTGGGATGCGACCCTTCCCCTAATCCTACGTGAATGCAAAATATTTTGTGCACCAGAATACCCTTTTTCGATATCCGAAACCTATTGGCTTGATTAATTTGAAGTTGCGTTGTGTAAGGCTTGATATAAAAGGGAAACACTCTTTGCTAGGATTTTTTTAATCTCGGAATTCGAACTCGAAATCTTTAATTAAGAATAAAAAAATTTAGAATCCCACCACAATCTTTGATAATTTCTTTTTCCTTGTAAAGCAAAAGGTCAAGCTCTCTACAGGGTGTAAATGTCTTTGTGTATTATAAAGAACAACAACTATATAAAGAGTAGTTGAACAAAAATCTTGAAACAACTGTTAGAGAATGTAAAATGTCCTATTTCTTTAATATTTTTCTCAGAATATGTATATAATTAATATGTATGCAGATTAGTATGTTCAAAAATAAATTTAAATGACCTTCACAACTAATAACATTTACGAATTAATTTTGCTTAGTTGGTGACAACTTTTATTTAATATTGAATGAGTTAGTGATTTTTATATATATTTCACTTTAATTTAGTTAATGGACAGTAGTTATTTGAAGTTGGAATATTGTGATTAATTCCTTTTCGGATTTGAAAAAAATGACATATTCATTAATAATTAGCAGTAATTATATAAATATACTACTATGTTATAAATTCTGGGGCCTAAATATTTTTTAGGTCTAAAACAACCGTTACAGTTGCTTGGTCTTGAAGTCGGGGCCTCAATACGAATACCAGATATTGTTCATGAAATCGAACAAAAAAAAGAAGAAGATAACCCTTTGGTACCAAACACTAACAACTTGTTTGGATGACTATTTACCGTATTGTATTATCACTTTAAATATAATGTTTGTTTTGATTGTTATTTAAATTTTATTGTATGTATTATTAGATTCCTTGTTACATAACGACGAAAAGTGTCTGGTGTTACCAGGGGCGGATCTACCATGTAAAATATGGTTCACGTGAACCCGTAGTTCTCGGGTTAAAGTATAGATATGATGTACATAATTTGGCAAAAATAGATATATATACTTGATGGAACCCATGGTCAAAAGAGACCAAGTGGTGCATTAGTTTTGGTCTCTTATTTCCAATAGCCTAAGGTCAAGGGATCAAATCCCCTACCAACCTTTTTATTTAATTTTTTTTTTTAAAAACGTAACGGTGAACCCATCCTTCGGAAATCCTGGATCCGCCTCTGTGTGACACCTTAGGCAAATCTCACATCGACAAAATATGAGAGAGATGCTGAGTATATAAGTAGACAAGCGTTAGACCCTAGTGAAGCGTTATAAAGCCGTGTAATCCTAGCTCCAAATTAAAGCGGACAATATCACTATTTGGTCGAGCTGTTATATATGATATTAGTGTCACTTCGTGTGCAACCTTAGACGATGGTGGGGCAAACCTCAGCAAGGACGGACAAACCTCAACAAGGACGCTAAGTCCCTGGGGGGATGTGCAGAGGGAATGTGTGACACCCTAGGTGAATTCCACATCGATAGAACATGGGAGAGATACTAGGCCTTCGACCAGGCATTGTACCTGTCACTTTATGTATCGACCGATTTTGTATCATACTTTCTTTGTAATATTGCAAGTTTATTCTTCATATTGCTAGTGTATGATATCATGAAACGACGGCAAACAATACAACTTATCTAAATAATTACAGTGTAATATAATATAATACAATACGATATATTATGTAACGATATATAACAACCGTCCAACAAGCTGTAAATTTAACTAGTGTTAAGTAACATGCCAAATAAAGACAACACCCAAAAGATTAAAAAAATACACTAGCTTACATCCAACTCTAATCTCCGATAATAAAGGGAGTTAATTCATATTTTAATAGATTGCGAAATCTACCTTGTGATTAATTAAATAAGAAGTGTCTAATTTATTCAAACGCAGATTGATTAAATATTAAGTAAACAGGATTATTATATCAAGCTCTATTACTGAGTGTACACCTGTGTACTTGGTGGCCTAAACAAATCACTTTTTAAAATAAAAAGTGTTAGTATTATTATTTGCAAATTAAAATGATCAGTCCACGTGTCCCAACCACCTTTAGCCACGAAGAGAACTTTCATTGGGATAATTAACTTATATTCGTACTAATTTTTTATTACTATATTCAGTTTCATTTTTAGTGATATTATTGAAAAAAAAAGAACTTTTATTAATAAAAAAGTTTATACAGTCAGTGCATAAATATAAACTTTTTTGTTTGGTACATTTTAAATTTTCTATTGACTCCTAAATTTTATTTGTCATTTTCACAGCTTTTCTGTTGAAATATTTTGATTTGTCAATTCCTTCAACTTCATTCAACCAAAACAAATTTCCCAAAATTAAAAACTTATGTATAGACAAAAGTGTCAATTTAATCATGAGTATATCCTCCAAATATCATCGAAATCAAAATTGATAAACTAACTACTCTTCTTACCTTATTATTATTATTTGAAGAACTAAATAATTTTTTCTTCAATCACAATTTTTAGCTATACAAAATTGTGATTTATAATACTCCTACTTTAACAATGTAGAACTTATTATAAAAAGTTAAAAACGTTTGTTAGTTTACATTGTAAATTAAAAGATTTTTTTTCCTTTTCACACTCAATATCGGCATCCACTAAATATCAGATGGGAAACAAAAAAATCCTCCCGACTTTTTTTCAGAAGGATTGAACCGTATAATTTGAATACATTAACTCTTATTGAGACGAAAGAAAATAATTATTTGGCCGTTTTATCAAATTACATTAAAAAACAAAAACAAAACAGGAACCAGATTTTTTTTCCAACTAACCTTGTTTTTCAGCTTCTGTAAAAAAATTAAATAAAAAATTCTGATGGTTAAACTAAAATTCTAAAATTTCGGTTTTTTTCAAAAACATTTTTGCAAAAACTGAAAGAAGAATTTTGGACAACATTTTCTTTCTAATAAACGCCCCCCTTAATTAATTGCATAAGGTTATTAATAATTTAATCTATATCTATATCTATCTATACTATATTAAAAGCACGAAGGTCTTTAGCAAAATGTCGTTCGCCTTTTTTACCCTTTAAAAATATATTATATATTGGATAAAATAGTAATTTAAGTTATTTGCCTTCAATTTAGGGCTTCAAAATTAATTATATTTTGTATATTACATACTTCCTTGTTTAAAATAGGTATGAATCCTAATTTATAGGACTTACTTTTATCACGTTTGGTTTTCCATTTCTTTTACTAATAAGAGATATGTGCTTATTATATTTTTAATTCTAGATTATTTAATAAAATACCTACAATAAAAGACTAAAATTTAAAACTAATGTTTTTTTTTCATTTTAAACTTGATTTTTATAAGCAAAAAAGAAAATCTGAAGTCCCTCCATGTTAATATTAATTATTATATAAAAAAATACTTTATTTAATTATTTTTATAATTTTTAGAAGTTTAAAATTAATAATTTTTTTTTGGACTAAAATTTCTAATACTTAGAAATTTGAAATTTTACTTTATATAGATCATTCACTTAAATTATGCGAGATGCCTTATGCACCACTACCTTTTTTTTAATTCTAATTCTAAGTCATTCTCTAGAGTTAATATGTCATGGAAAAGTCTTCTTTCAATTATAAATTCTCTCACAAGCTTGCTTTAGTATCCTTTTAAATGTATTTTTTTCATTGCTATTTAATTTGATTTTGTGATCATATGAAAGTTGTAGATTATTAGTTGCCTGATTATATATTTTAAGTTCTATACTTTAGCACTATTTAGGTTTTTAAGGATTCGTTCTTGCTAAAACTGAAAAGGAAGCATGATAACTTGTGAAATTAAAATTATAATATAATTAAATTAAAATAAATTTTAAGTTGAATTATTGACTTATGATTGAGGATTTTTATGAGACTTTCTTTGTTTATTGAGTTATTATACATGAAATAAATTTTAAGCTGAATAATTGACTTATGATTGAAGATTTTTACGAGAGCTTCTTTATTTATTTAGTTATTATTATGCACATTTAATATATATAATTATCTTTAGGAACTTACACTTTTATTTTATAGTTTAAACATAAATTTTAAATAAATTAGTACTCATTGAAATAGAATGATACTAGTATCACAAAAAGCACATATAATAAATACTCATCATTTAGTGCTAAAAATAGAATATATCAAAAATAACAACCGAGCTCTCTCTGTTGCTGAAGTTCTCATTGGCTCTGCACTTTTTCCTCCCCCCCCCCCCCAACCACCCACCCCACAAAACCACCCCGGGTATACATCTTCTTCTTCCTCCTACCGCCACCACCTCACCACCACCATATACATTTTCTAGGTACTTTCTTTTTTAGCTAAAAAAATGAAACAAAAAAAAAGGGTATTTTTTTTCATCATATAGCTTTTTGTGTAGTCTGTTTGTTTGCTATTTGTCATATTCTTGTCCCAATATGGAGTGGTGTATATCACTGTTATTCTTATCCTTTCTTCTCATAGCTCACTTTCAATTTTTAGCTATAGTTCTATCACTTTTATGCATATATATATATGTTCTTGAATTTTTGCCTTTTAGTGGGTCTTTTCTAGTTAATAATTTTTTATTTTATTTTGGTATAATGATGACATGAGTTGAGCCTAAAATGGAAAAGTGAGGATTCGTATAGCAGACCTTAACTTGTTTAGGACTGAAGCGTAATAGTTGTTTGTTTGGTTTTGTAGAAGCTTTTCCAATATGAAAATTTTGAGCTTTTGGGGTTTCTGTTCTTGATTTTTTTTGTGAATTTTTATGCAAAAAGCATATCAAGTTGAAATTTTCTTTCTTGGATGGAATTGAGAATGGCTTTGGTCAGGATTTAGAGTTGGTAGGTGCCACTTAATTATATGAACATATTTTTAAATAATTTCTTTATATCTTCTATAATTTGGATCTGACTATTGTTGCTTGTTCTGAGCTGCATACAGTGTAATCTTGTTATTTTTCTTTAATTTTATTTGGTTTTCCTAATGAAAAATATTTTCTTTTTTGGGTATTCGAAGGGAGAAATCTTAAATGAAGCGATATGGACAATGAGGATTCATACAGCCGATCCCAATTTGCTTGCGATTGAGGTGCAATAGTGGTTGTTGTTTTTTCCTAATAAAGGAGAATTCTTTGGGGTGATTTTGAAGGAGAAAACTATGGATCACAGAAGTCATCAGCAGCAACAGATGACTTCTGGCTTAACTCGATATCGATCCGCGCCAAGTTCTTATTTTTCCAGCCTATTAAGTAGTAATAATCCTGCTGCTGTTGCTAGTGGAGGTGGTAATTGTGGTTATGCAAGAGATGATTTTGAACAGTTGCTCAATTCTCGAGCTTCGAATACTGATATAAAGCAAGTTTTCGATAGATTTGTGGCTAATATTGATCCCCAAGATTTGAATCCGAATAATGGCCTAATTGGTGATACTCAGCAAAATCACATGAGTAATATGAATGTTAGATCAGAAGTTGTAGCTCCTATGAAACAAGAACACGAAGCTCAGCGGCAGAGTCATAATTCGCAGTTTATTGCAGCAGTGAAACAAGAAACTCAGCAAAATAGTGATTATTCTTTGGTTTCACAGATGAATTATCAAACTCAAGCTCAACAAAATGACAATTCGGACCTTAATTCAGCCATGGATAATTTTGCCAGATTTTTGGGTGCGGCAGATTCAAATCGTTTGAACCAGACGAAAATGGATGGTGGATTTGGCACTGGTAGTAGTAATTCAAATCTTACTCGTTATAACAGTTCGCCTGCTGGATTCTTTGCGCAATTTGATATTGAAAATGGTATGCATTGTCTTGCTTCAACATTTTTGGTAGTGATTTTTATGGTTATCATGACTAGTGGTATAAATTCAGATGAAGGAAATGCTTTTAGTTTATGTGGAGATTCATTTTATAAGTCATTTATACATCTAATTGTTCATTTCGAATCTTGCATTATCTGGACTGAACCAAGATTCTATTTTTATTAAGCTATGCTTCTCAGTTTTAATTCTAATCTTCCTAGAAAATAAATTTACATGCATATACATATCATAGTCATTGGAGATAGCTAAATTAGTTCTGAATCTAAGTAGAAGTTTGTGGTCATTTCCATCGTTTTGATCTGATATTAGAGTTTGAGTTTGTTACTAAAACTATTTCAGCAATTGACAGAATATGGTGCAATGAGAGGCATAGGGGGTTATGGAGCTGGTGGTAATGCTGCTGCCGAAGCATCATTTCCAACTCCAAACAGGTTTAGTAGTCAAACGGCTCTCCAATCCGGACAACCGCCTTCTTCGGGGCTATTAGCTCCAATCTCCGAATTTGGTGCTAAAAGCATAGAAGAGGGCCGAGCAGGCGATGAAAGTTTTGGTAAAGGCCATAAAAATGATGACAGTTACATGACAGGTTTCCCCATCCCTTCTTGGGATGATTCACAAATGTTGACTGATGATTTCCTTCAAGTACCAGAAGATAATGAGGCCGAGCCGTTCTCCAATGTAAATGCATCTGATAATCAGGTACTTTGTTAATCACCTTTAACCACCTATATTGAAATGAAACGAGTCCCAAATATTGCGGATGCATATGGCCTACCTGATTAGTTTGAGATTGAGGCGTAGTAGTGGTAGTTGTTTTTGACCTTTTTTTTGCACCTGAGTAATCTCATACGTATATGGTTTTGGTAATCAGAGTAGTGAAGATCGAGCTCGCCCTCCCACTCTATTGTCTCATCTGAGTTTGCCTCAAACCTCAGCGGAGTTATCCGCTATGGAGAAACTCTTGCAAGATTCGGTACCTTGTAAAGTCAGAGCAAAGAGAGGTTGCGCCACTCACCCTCGTAGCATCGCCGAGAGGGTAAATATCTCACAGCTGACAAAATCTACTTTTAAATCCAAATTCAGATCACAAATCATGCAATATTTGAAGTTAACTCAAGTTGTTCTATCCTCCAAAGATGGGTTAAGCGTGTACTGATTTAATTGTTACAAATCTTAGGTAAGAAGAACTCGAATAAGCGAAAGGATGAGGAAGCTGCAAGAGCTTGTTCCTAACATGGACAAGGTAATCTTAACTTACAATTTTACTCAAAATATGATGCAGTGGAAATTTAGGTTCTTTTATTCCTTAAAAAAGGCAGCCCGGTGCACTAAGCTCCCGCTATACGCGGGGTCCGGGGAAGGGCCGGACCACAACGGTCTATAGTACGCAGTCTTACCCTACACTTCTGCAAGGTTGTCTTATTCCTTCTTTTTATTTTATTTTTCATTTTAAATTTCTTTGCAGCAAACAAACACAGCAGATATGTTGGACTTTGCGGCTGACTACATTAAAGAACTAGAGACACAAGTCAAGGTATATCTCAAAAGGAATCACAATGAGCAACACAAAGGGATTCCTTCAATTCACATTTCTCACTTTAACAGTTCAACTCAATGTACAATGAGACCATTTTGTTGAATTTTTTTTCAGGCACTATCCGAAAGGCGTTCGAAGTGTACATGCTCGAATAAATAGAAGACCACATTCAAAAATGCTAAGGTAGGGCATTGTTGTGCACATTCTAGTGGGATAAAAATGACTGACAATGGAAATAGCAAGCAGATAGGTAGATTCTCTTTTGGTACTTGAAGAAGAAGAGATTGGGTTGTTGTCATTTTTTGGTGTGTAAAAAGATAGATGCATATTCATCTGTTGTAACATAATAACCTAACTGTATATAAATTTCCATTGTCAATTTTTCTTGACCTGAAGTTCCGCCTTGGCTTAACTGGTAAAATCGCTGACGTGTAACCAGGAGGTCATGGATTCGAGCCATGGAAATAGCTTCTTGCAGAAATGTAGAGTAAGGTTGCGTACAATAGACCCTTATGGTCCGGCCTTTCTCCGGACCACGCGAGCTTTGTGCACCGAGATGCCCTTTAATTTTTCTTGACCTGTTGTGTTTCTGTGAAAGGAATAGAGTGATGAGACTGGATCAACTGCTTTTGTGGACTATTTTAGGTAAAAGTTTGTTAGGTCTATTTTGTTATGATGTGTAAATATGTGTGCTTCCATTTAGAAAGTCCAATTACTCTTTTTAGATAAAAAGGAAGCACAACATCTTTAAACTTAGGAGACCCCCTTCTGTTATCTTTGCAGTTTTTGTATACCTGACTAGCAAAATATCCATACTCTTATCTATTCCGTTTTACAGTCAAATTTCTCTATAACAACCTCGTTTGTTCCGAAATGGCGGCTATAGCGAAATGTTGTTATAGGAAACATATATTATAACATAGTATAATATTCGGTTCCGAGAAAAATTCGGCTTTTATAGCGAATAACTATTGTATAAGGATACTGTTATAGAGAAGTCTGACGGTATATGACACTATTGCTATTCGAGATTTTGAGTTTTCTAAATATTTAAAGATATTTTTAGTTGTAGATTTTTTGATATATAATAGTAAGCCATATTAATGATTAGGTGGCTAATAAGTAGTGTCTACATGCTATTTCATTAAATGTTCAACGGAAATTTGAAGCTTAGAAAAGTATTCTGAAGAGGTTGTTACATGTAGTTAATGTTAGTAATTGCATAGAGTATGCTTATACATAACGTATAAATTGTTGTCTCCTTTCTTTTCAAAGAAAGTGACATGTTCCTAAAATCTATTTTCAAATTAATTCAGCTTATATTGCAGAAGATGGGAAGATTTAGCCAATCAGTTTAGTCTTATTGATCCATTAATTCTAACAAGTTACTTTTCATCCTTTTCAAATTAAGAACTTATTTGATGTAGTTCTTGAATATATAAAAAAATTATATCAGAAGCAAGAAATTTAATGTTGGGCTTCATATTAGAAAAGATATTAGTTTGGGGCTATGGTATGCAATAAGACATTCTTAGCACACTGTGGCGGAGTGGTTAATGAAGTGGATTAAGAACTACACGGAAGCAAAAATACTAGATGATTTTTCATATTTGTCAAGCTTTGGTGGACATAGTTATCTGGTACCTGTTGTTGGTGGGAGATGACAAGTATCCCATGAATTTAGTCGAGTTGTGCGCAATCTGACCCGTACATCACAATTATAAAAAAGAATATTATCTGACACCTATACTGATGAGAGAAGTAAATATCTCGTGGAATTGATTGAAGTCTTGTAAATTGGTACGGTTATTTAGAAAAAACTTTCTTAGATCCAATATTAGAATATGGTGGAAGTGGTCCAAAGTAGTTAGAAAGTGAGTGTCATGTCATGGATGATCTCATTCTCCAACCATTTTAACCCCAAAAAGAACTTGACAGCACTTTCTAGTTTCTACTATTTGAGGGGCTTGGTTAGTTAGTACATTACAAGAATGGCCATCTTTACACATTTTGTGATGGGGTTGGGTGGGACTAAGGGTAGGGGGCAATATTTAGTGTGGGGACCTACTTTACCTTTTGCATAAAATAGGCCCCTACCCCTTTTAAGATATAGAGAACTTGATGCTGGTATTTTCTCAACCATAGAAAACTTCTTGCAAAGGTATCTTTGGCAATTATCATCAACAAAAACCGTCCAGTATAATCTCACAAGTGAGATTTGGGGAAGGTAGAATGTACGCAGATTTTACCTCTGCCTTTAAGAAAGCAGAAAAGTTGTTTCCAGTAAACCCTCGGCTCAGGAAAGGAAAAGGAGTGGGACAATAACAAGCAAACCAATCTGACAACCGAAGTAAAAATACAAAACTAGTGATAGGTAATGCAATCAGAAAATCGAAATAAAAGACAACAACAAGTAGTAACAGAAGACTAAGGATACGAAAAAACACGAAAACACTAAGGGGTCGTTTGGTATGAGGTATAAGAAGGTATAGAGGTGGTAAAAAAATTTTAATACCACCTTAATACTCTGTTTGGTTAATAAATCAGGTATAAGTTATTCCGGTGTTAATTTTAACACCGGGATAACTTATACCTTATAGAGGGTGGGGTAATTAACACCGGTATAACTTATACTTTCTTCTTAGAAATTATACAATTGTCATTCTTAATACAACATACCAAACAGTGAATAAACAACAATCTCAGCATAACTTATTCCAACATAACTTATACTGGCATAACTTATACCGACATAAGCTCTATTCCAACCAAACGACCCCTAAGTGGTGTATCAAAGCTACTGTTACAAACAAGGACAATACTCGACTACCTAACCCTTAATCCTTATTCTTAACTTCCACCACTTCCTATCCATGGTCATGTCCTCAGATCTGTGGCAGTTATCAAATTATATAAAATCTCTTCACGATGATAAGAGGACATTTAGAAGCACATAAGAGTGTGGCCTAATGGCTATCGGATTACAAATCTTAGAAATCGGGTTTTATATCTAAGACAAAAAATATTAAGTGATTTCTTTTGTCTAGTACTTGTACTAATGAGATAGTAAGTATCCGGTGTAATAATCGAGGTGGTTATAAGTTGTAGAAAAAGAGAAAGAGGACATACGAAAAACAAAGTAATCAAATGCAGTGGGGTTCACTTCCCAAAGGAGGACTTTAAGAAAGAAAAAGAAATAAGAAAAGTCCAAGGATCTGTTACAGCATCTTTACAAATATGGGCCTATTATTAAAACGATGGGCTCACTCCATATATTGGGCTTAGGTTTTAATTTAGATTGGGCCACAGACTTTTGACTTTAATTCAAAACTGAATCATGCACATAGTATAAAGCCAGTAAATCTAGGGAGAAATTCAAAAATAGTTAGGTTTACAAGTGGTCATTCAAAAATAGCCACAGTTTCAAAAGTAATCGAAATTTAGTCACTTTTTATGTAAAGATAAATTTGAATGAAAATACTGTTCAATCCATAAAAACACTCCAGCATAAGGTAAGTATACTTGAACTTCAGCATATTATACTGGAGTTCCAGGATAAGTATGTTGGAACTCCAGCATAATATGATAGAGTTCCAGCATAATTATACTAGAACTCCAGCATAATATATTGGAATTCCAGTAAGTATATCGGTCCAGCATAATATACCGGAGTTTGGAGTACCGGTGCTCCAGTCTCCAGTATATTATACTGGAGCCAGCAAAATATACCGGTCCAGTATAATATGCTGGAGTTCATACACATGTGCACCGAACTCTAGTATATTATGCTGGACCGGTATCTGTTGCAGCAAAATAGTGGCTATTTTTTATTGACTAAGTAAACGCTAGCTATTTTTTAATAACCAGTCCGAAAACTAGCTATACCGTGCTATTTTTACAACTAAACAGTGTACTTTCGAAAAGTTGCTCAAACTATACCTTTCATAAATAAAAAGAAAAAGAATTTATAAATTTCATAGTTGTTCGTGTACTTATTTTAGTGATTTCTATAATACAATAAAGTAGAAGAATGAATAAATGATGTCACACAAGTGACATGATTTTGATATGAATTATAGCCATTTTTGTAATAAGCACAAATCCCACTGATCAATTGCATATAGTTTGAAGTTCGCCAAATTATTCATGTCGTGCCCAATCCGCATTATATATATTTTTACCACTGAATTAAAGTCTTTGAAGCACTATTACAAAAATAAAGATATTCCCGATGTGCACAATCCACATTATATATACTAGTATTACGATCCGTGGCGATGCGCGGACACTAAGGAATATTAGTCATATTAAAGTATCATCTAATTTATTTGAGCACGTTAGATTATACGTTTTAACTAAATCATAATTATCGTATTACCTATCCAATATTAAAAACTCATTGTAATTAAATTAAACGAATCATATAATTATATAATAACTTTTGAATGATACTCAAATATAGTAATTATATAGTTTGTGCTACAAATAATATAAAATATAGCATGATCCAGAACGAATAAGCTAATAGATATTGTCTTAAAACTGCCCAGTGACTTTCTGGATCTTCAAAATTAAAAATTAAATTTTCTCTCTATATTATTTTTAGCATAAGATTTAATAATAATTTCAATCGTTATTAAAATTACATATATTATAAGTTTATTATATTTCTAAAATTTTAATGAGTTGCTTGAAATTTCTTAATTTGAACTTTTGTCATTCTAATATAAAAAAGATTTCTCATCTCAAATTCAAAGTAATCCAACACTTAAGTTTTAAGTTGATTTTTAATATCATGTCAAAATGCGATTAAATTTATTTGAGCACAACAACAATAACAACATACCCGGTATTATCCTACATCGTGGAGTCTGAAAAGGGTAGTGTGTATCCAAGCCTTACCCCTACCTTGTGAGTGTTATTAATCTGTATTGCTGTAAATAAATAAAACAGTAATCTTTCTGAAGGCAGAAATAGAAAGTTAGTAGAAATAAATTATGAAAAACAGTATTTGAACTTCAAAATAAATTTTGAAACGTTATAGGAACAAGTCGAGCCCACTGAATACACAGTGTGTCCTTAAGGAAATTATTCCCCTCAAGTACCCGAGGTTCTGAAATATATCCTCCCAAGATAGAACGATTTAACTCACCGGAGTGTTGGTACCAAAAACGCCGATGAACAGCGAACCACTCGAAGGCTGTAAAATACACTGGAATTTTTTCGTGCAGAAGAAGAAGAAGATTATCAGAAAATTTCGTAAGTAAGTATTCTGGGATTAGAAGGTATATTTATAGCTAATTTGGTACTGTTTCTGAAAAGGTTTGCAATCTTTCAGAACAACCATAGCTGTTGGAACGGATTTAAAATAATCCGGAAAAGAAAACGGGCCAAACCAGACCGGGTCGCGGGTCATGGGTTATTCCGGATTGAATTTTTGTTAATTAATTAATTAAATATTTGAAAAGAATTTTGTCCAAAAAGATAAATCAATCAATCTTTGACCGAATCCGAATCCAAGGCCGAGCGAACGACGACGATGACAACGCGAGGTTTGCCTTCTTATTAGCTCTTTAAGAGCTAAAAAATGAGTTCCTCTATATATATACACAAAGATTTTTTTTCCTTTTACCAATGCGGGACAAAATGCATTAGTAAAGTGAACTCATTCAAAATTTCACTTCCCTCTATTTCTTTTCCCATCATTTTCCATTCGCACTTCTTTTGTTATTAATAACAAAATCTAACAGTGAGGACAGAGAGCACATTAAATCATATTGATTCTGTAAAATTCTAACTATCAGCTTATTTGTTAACTCAACCTATGAGACTCTTTCATAACTACTTAATATATAAGATAATAGTTTAATAATAAATAAATAGATAATAGTTTTAAAACTAATATAAACATCTCAACACGTATAACATATGGACAAATATTATTGTTGTAAATTAGGAGCAAAACGTCTATGTTGCTTGGCTATATCTAATATCTTAGTCTATGTTTTTTTTTTTTTTTTTATATTTCAATATTTTTATTTTCGTAGATTTAAATCTTTCATACGTATCCACTAAAACATAATTCATTTCCCCGAAAAAAGACACACAGAAGTACAACATACTCAAATAAATTTAATTAAATATTTAATAGGAGAGGAGAGGAGAGGAGAGAAACTGTCAACCGCGGTTAATTGCGATTTATGTTTCATATTTTGAAAAATTTCTATGTACAGAGGGTTGTGCCATTTGTCAATAAATTAGCTCTGTGCTAAAAAAATTAAAATTTTTCTTAATTCTTTTGTACTTGTTAATCAGACATATCAAGAGTTGTCTGAGGATAACTAACTATCAACCATAAATAATAATAATAGAAATTAATTATATGCTAAGACTTTTGAGTTTTCTAAAAGGACGATTGAAAAAGTTTTGGAACCAATCACTTGCTAACTACAAAGCAAAATGTTCTCGATTTTCAATATGAATAAATTAAAAAACCTACCCCAAAAAACGTGGGAGGAACTGATATTAACTGAATTGACAGGTTTATATTTTTTGAACCTGTTTTCTATTTTAAATTATTTTGAATTTTAAAATTTCAGGTTTAATTAATAAATTAAAAAACCTGCCATTTGATATTAAGTGTTAATTGAATTAGCAGGTTTCAGTTTTTTCGAACCTGAACTCTTAACGTTAATTGAATTGGCATTTTTTTATTCATAATTTAAATTATTTTTGAATCTCCAAATTTATTGTTGAAACAACTCCCCAATTTGACTTGATAATTTTTTTATTTTCGTTTTATTTTTAAATTATAAACTGATTTAAAATTCAAATTTTCTTGGAATTTTGTCCTAAAAATTACACTTGTCATCTTATGGTTATGCCACTTGGCTTAATGTGGTGGCTTTGCCTTTCCTTTTATATAGATATATATAGAATATAGATATAGATTATTCTCAAATAATATTTTCTAAATAAATAAAAATTTTATTTTAAAAATCAAAAACACAATTTATTAAAAAAAAATTTGAATTGACAGTTTTTAATTTTTTTATTTAAAAATAATTTAAAAACTCCCACATGAAACTACTCTTCAATTTGAATGGACAATATTTTTTAATTTTCGTTTTTTATTATAAATATTTTTTTTATTATTTTATAGATATTTAAATTCAAAAAGAATAATTCATAACTAATTAATAACTACTTATGCTATGTTGTTTTTTTTCTTGGCTGCCATTTGGTTTAAAGAGAGGACTTTTTTTTCTCTTTTTAATAATATATAGATATAAATATAAACTTTTATCACTGAATTAAAGTCTTTAAAACGCTATAACAAAATAGAAGATGATTTAGCATAAAGTTACATGTAACTTCTTACTAACTTTACATAATTGTGTTTCAATACAATTATTACACCTTTCCACCATTCAAATTCTTGAAGTAATGTACCCGTCAATTTTTTCTTTTCATTAACATAATAGATAAGTCTAAGTAATATTTCAATATCATAATTATCAAAAGAAAATTGTTTTGGAGATCAATAGGGCAAAAGTGAAAATTAAAACAAAGAGGGGGGAATATTTGTGATTTAGCAGAAATAGGATAAGGGGTGAAATTGCCAATATCCGTTATTTGCAGCAAAAGGGCTATAACCACTAAACCAGATAAATGAGGCTCAATCTTTAGAGCTATAGCAGCTGTAGCCTGCAGGCAAATTCAAAAATGAGTAGCTCCTCACTCACAGCTTCTTTACATACCACCAGGTAAATTTTGCTCTACTTGATTCAGTTGTTGACACTATAAAGCTTGTTTATTTTTTCACATTTTCATGCTGATTCTTGAATTATTGAAATTGGGTATTGCACATTTCTAGTTTCTTGGTCAATTTGTGTCAATTTTATGCAAATTTGTGTCTTTTAGCTTCTGGGTTTTCCTTATAAAAGAATAAAGCTTGTAGCTTTCGTGTGTTGAGGAAAAAAAGCATATTTATTTTGCTTCCCTTCTCACTCACTGCCTCTTTATATACCAGGTAAATTTAGCTTGCTGCTTTTACATTTTCATGTAATTCTTGAATTTTTGAAATTGGGTGTTGCACATTTATGATTTCTTGTTCCAATTTGTGTTAATTTAAAGCAATTTTCTGTGTTTTAGCTTCTGGTTTTTTCCTTATAAATGAATAAAAAATTGTAGCTTTTGTGTGTTGAGGGAAAAAACCTTAATTATTCAATGCCTCTTTGCATAACAGGTGAATTTAGCTACTTGATTCAATTTTTGACACTAATTTTTAACATTTTTATTTGATTCTTGAATTGTTGAAATTGGGTTTAGCACATTTCCAGTTTCTGGTTCCAATTTGTGTTAATTTAAGTTTCTGTCTTTTAGCTTCTTGTTTTTAATGAATAATTTTTTTTAGCTTTTGTGTGTTGGGAAAAAAGTAAGAACCTAACTTAGCTCCTCAGTCACAGCTTCTTTACATACCAGATAACTTTAGCTACTTGATTCAGTTGTTGGCACTAGAAAGTTTGTTCTTTGATACATTTTCATGTTGATTCTTGAATAACTGAAATTGGGTATTTCACATTTCCAGTTTTTTGGTCAATTTGTGTCTAGTTTATGCAATTTTGTGTCTTTTCGCCTCTGGGTTTTCCTTATATCTACTAACAAAGATTGTAGATTTTGTATGTTGAGGAATAAAAAAACTTAGTTATCGTGCTTCCCTTCACAGCTTTTGTTGTAAAATTGCCTAGTGGGTTTATTCTGTTAAGTTTTGCAGTGCCTTTTACAGACAAGGTAAATTAAGCTAGTCCCAAGTGTTTATTCAAGTTGGATTCTTGATTTAGTTGTTGAAACTGAAAAGTTTTGTCTTTTTTACGATTTCATTCAGTTTCTTGAATTGTTGGAATTGGGCAGTGTGCATTTCTAATTTCTTGGTCAATTTGTGTCTAAGTTGTTGCAGCTTAGAAATGATATGCCACCCCTCCTCCGGGGGGTGGCGGTGGCGGAGGGAAGTACCTCTCCTTTCACAATTCTGGCTGTAAAAATACCCAATGGTTAAATATCTGCTGGGGAAAAAACTTTTTGACATTAAGTTTAGTTAATTTAACTTCAGGAGGAGCATTAGTCACAAACTGAGGTGGTCAGGTTGATTATGAGTCTATGCTATAAACTTTAAGGTTGTCATCCCAACAAATTATTTTCTTCGTGTGCCGGTAAAAAAACATGCTTTTTGGGGAGAGAAACTATTTCACCAATCGAGTCACCGGTATCTAACATATTCATACCTAACGATTTTCCACAAAGTGGTGACGAAACGTATAACTTGTACAAACCTTTCCATTTTCCAAGTCGATCCGATCCATTCTTTCGTAGAGCTATTTACTCGATCGTTGACATTTCTGGAACACCCCTAACAGAGGGGCAAATAGTCAATTTTGAAAGAACTTATCGTCAACCTCTTTCAGGTTTATTCCAATACTTTTAAAAAGTGGTTAATTCTAATATTTGAAATTTGTTGTTTTTCATATTTATCATGATGCTATTGTCACCACACATCTCAATTTTATGGTTGTAAATTGCGTTATGGTATAATTGGCTTAAGCTCCTGGCACTTAGAAATGCTGTGCTACCCACCCACTCACCCCCTTAGACAGTGGAGGGGTGTTGGGGATTAGCAAGTTTTCTTGTAAATACTTGAATATTGTTCCTGTTTTTCTGTTTATTGGTGGGTTTGAACAGGATTCGTGTCTCGAGTGTGGATGTTATTTGTGTAGGCTTTCTTGTAAAAACATACATATTTTATTCTTGTTTTATTTTATGTCAGCAATTTAAGGTCTCCTTTCGTCGGGAGTTTGAATGGGTTTCATGTATCGAGTGTTGCTGTTCGTCGTGTTGGTTTCGTGAGGAAGGTGGTCGAATGTAAAGAATCAAGAATTGGTAAGCAACCAATAACAGTACCTTCCAATGTGACACTCACAATGGAAGGCCAAGATTTGAAAGTTAAGGGACCTCTAGGAGAGATGGCCATAACGTATCCACGAGAAGTAAAGCTTGAAAGAGAAGAGGAAGGTATTCTAAGGGTCAGAAAAGCTGTGGAGACAAGAAGGGCAAATCAAATGCATGGTTTATTCAGGTATTCTTGCAGTTTTAATCACTCTGTTTCTTGATCTTTTCTTTGGTTTCATTCTTACTTATGGTAAACATGCTAAGTTATAATCCTGGCAATCCTTGTAGTTTAAACGTTATTGATTTGTTAAAGCTATTGATGTATCTTACTAAATAAATTGATATGACCAAATGCTCCTTCTTCCTACTTTGAGGAGACCCAAAAATATTAGGGATCCTTCAAAGTAAGTAGCGAAAAAGCTACCACTCCACATATTTCTCATCTAAACATGTTAAAGGCCAAAAAATTTCAAATGTAGCAGGTGTTTAGTGCTCTCGAAGTAGTAACGATTCTAAGGTCTTGAGAGGTGAATATTGGTGGCAGAAGAGGGAGTACAGACAGAAAAACTGGTAGGACTGACTAGCAGACGACAGGTATCCGTGCTTGTGGTAGTTTACTAAGGTTAAAAGGCATAAGTCATGTTGAAATTCATAGTATTTGTTATCAATGACTGCAGTGCGATTGTTCCCATGATCTGCCTATGACAGTACTCTTAGTATATGTATTTGTCACTATGAAAGAGGAAATATAGTCTTACTGGAAAGACCGGATAATTCTTATCAAGTGGAATTTGTACGAATGGTTGGTTCGAAACACGTTGAGCAGTAATTGGAGGACAAAACTTTATAAAGAATATCGTAGAGTAATTCGAATCAATCACCGGAAGTATTTACATGCATCTCAGCAGTATACTGCACTTTTAAACACATGAGTGGACACAAGTACAAATACTGAACTTTTAAACTTTAAAGTTCATCTCAGTGTAACTGTATTAGCTAATTGAGCTGTCATGTTAGACGATTGTGTGCTTTTAGCTTGTCACTTGAAATCTTCATTTCATATGACTTGCTGATGGTCAATTCTGGTGACAATATAAATGCAGTGATCGTGTAAATGCATCTTTATTCTGTTTACTCTAAACATGTTCTTTTTCCTGCATTGAACTCGCCAGGACTCTAACCGATAACATGGTTGTCGGCGTCTCCAAAGGATTCGAGAAGAAACTCCAATTGGTAGGGGTAGGATATCGTGCAACGGTCGAAGGGAAAGACATAGTTCTTAATCTTGGATTTTCTCATCCAGTAAAGATGGAAATACCTGATGGACTGCAGGTTAAGGTTGAAGAAAACACCAGAATCACAGTAAGTGGTTACGACAAGTCAGAAATCGGTCAATTTGCAGCTTCTATCAGAAAATGGAGGCCTCCAGAGCCCTACAAAGGTAAAGGAGTGAAATATGCTGATGAAATAGTTAGAAGGAAAGAGGGTAAAGCAGGCAAGAAGAAGTAAATGGTACATTTTGTTATTTCTTCCCTTGTTTTTATTGTATTTTAGAGCCATTTTGAAGTTAGGTTCATTCTGTAATGACATGACAATTTGTTAATCCAAAGAAAATGGGAGTCACACAATTTGAAATTGTAATCTTCATAGAGGTGGTTGCATTTGAGCCGAGCGTCTATGGAAAAAAGCCTCTCTACCTTCTCAAGGTATGGAAAAGGCCTGCGTACACACTACCCTCCCCAGACTATATTGGGTTTATTGTTGTTGTTCTTGTTGTATAGAGGTGGTTGCATTCCATATTATTGGCAACTCTATGAAAATTGAACTCAGATTTAGCAAGAATACTACGAGCATCCAATGCAGAAATTTATTCGTAGAAAATATAGAGAACTTTTAATTATGGCGGAAACAATAAAGGATACAAAATATCAAAGTATTAAGAAATACATTTGGGGGGTGGGTGGGTTGATAATTAAAAAGGGTAAAATAAGCATTGTTTGGGTATAGGGGGGAAAAATGTCAATAGTTTAAACTTTTTAAATTGGAAAGGGACTTTGATTTTCAAGACAAAGTTGGAGGGAGAAACTAATTTTCACCCTATTTATTGGTAATATGATTATTCCTTCAATTTGCATTTTTTCGCTCGGTTATCACAAAAAAATTATTTGGCATTGTCCCCCCCCCCCCCCCCCCCCTTTTTTTTTTTGCAAAAGTTTTTTTTTTTTAATATTTGGAAACTATATAATTTTTTTTTATTTCTTTTCCTCCAAGTTTTGTGCCTAATTTGACTTAATTTAGGAAAAGAAACTTGGAAAAGAGAATTTGAAAAGCATAAGGAGTTTCCTAATTTAACTCAATTTAGGAATACGTGTTTAGTCCCTCAAACTATATATTTCCATAAATAAATCGATTCCTAAACCCAAACTAATTAGGAAAATAAACCCAATAAAAAGAGAAAAGGAATTTCTATATATCCGAATCCTATTCTATTTAGGAAATCAATTTTTATTTATTATAAATAGAGGAGTGGCTCTTTACTCTAGAAATCAAAATCCCAAAGTATTTGTTGAAAAAATTAAAAATGGGAAAGAGGAAGTCAAGAACAAAGCCAGTACCAAAGAAGACAATGCCAAAACTTGATACAATTTTCACTTGTCCATTCTGCTGCCATGGAAGTAGTGTTGAATGTCGCATTGATATGAAGAATTTGATTGGAGAAGCCATTTGCTACAATTGCAAAGAAAGATTTTGTACCATCGCGACACCTTTGACCGAGCCTATCGACATATATTCCGAATGGTTAGATGAATGTGAACATGTCAATAACCTTCGAGATGATCAAGACCAGAAAAAACGTCAAAGAACTATTTTCGTATAAGTTTAGGTGACAACTTATGTATTTTCGTATTCTAAAAGACGATCATCTTATAGTATATGATTTTTTCTTATGGAACCTTTTTTTTTTCTCTGTCATGTATGTAATTCTCTTTTTTCCATCATATATAATAGAGTAGTTGCTTTATTATGATATATTGGCTAAATATTTCATCGTTCTAATTTCGTTTAAGTTCAACCTCGCATGAAGTGGCTTAGAACTTAGATATGTTATGCTAAAACTTAGAAAAAACCACAATATTTCAAAAGTATATAACTAGGATTAGATTAAGGATAGATAAAATTTGTTGATGAACTAAATTTGGATTAATCCATTACAGGGATAGGGATACCGATTCTGTCACAATATTAAAAGGTAAAACTTGCAGTACAGTTAAATTTTTAAATTTGTGTGGTTTGAGCCGAGGGTCTCCTGGAAACAGCCTCTCTACCCTTCGGGGTAGGGGTAAGGTCTGCGTACATATTATCCTCCCCAGACCCCACTTGTGGGATTATACTGGGTCGTCGTTGTTGTTGTTGTTGTTGTTGTTGTGTGGTTTCATCTATCGATCTATAGAGGAGTTCAAACATATATATAAAAGAGTAATATATCTTAGAGGCGGCTCGACGGTGTTGGTTGCCTAAACCCAAACTATACTAAGAGGTTTCTTAAACTTATTTGATAATTTTCATACAATAATGAGACACAAAAAAAGTTTTTTTTTGATCTACTATGGATCAATAAAACATGACAAAAAAATATTAATTTAGAGAAACTAAGTCAAAATTAGAAAGTGAAGTGTCCAAAAACATAAAAAAGAAATAAATGTACATAGAGGATTAAAAATTGGAATTAAAGAAGTAGATAAGTATATTAACTAATGAGACATAGAATACTGTGACTGAGACATATTAAATTAATTTTGCATTGATTGCCAATTCAAAAATACTTGTCGAAAATCGCCGGTTGGGTTGATCTGACCAAGGCAAGCATGGGGCTTTTGGCCTTGCTTGGGCCGAGTGTTGTATAGCTACCTAGTAATTTACAACGTCAACTGATCTACTTAATGAGTATTTGTATAATTTCTCATATGTTAGTATTGCATGTTGGTTCTACATATATACATTTTCCATTAAGCATTTTTGAGGTTATTAGACAATGAAGTTTATGTTCTCTCCATTTAAGTGTTATATCTCCTAAGTTTTTGGTTAATAGTACGTTTGTTTGTTGAGCAAATTATGCTATATATCTATTCTACCCAAAAATATTATCCGGCTTTATCTATTTTAAAAATAATTACAGTATATACCTATGCAATAAAAAATAATTACCCGCCCATCTATCTTCCTATTTTGTTTTCTCTGTAGCTAACTTTTCTCCTCCCTTTTTCTTTCATCCCCAATTCTTTTTTCCTCTCTTTCTCTTTCTTCCTTTTCTGGCGTTGCCAGTATCCCTATATTTTCTAGGTATATGTATGATCTATCCACCTTTTCATGTTTTTATCATCCATCCTAGGAAAAAAAAAAGCTAAAATAAAAAAATCTATCAAAAAAGAATAAAAATTTCTAAGATTTTAGTCTGCCACAAAATTGTAAGGTTGTATAGGTAGTCATCATTTGTAACAACCCGACCGATTGTTTTGTGTATTTACGCATTATTTCCCCTTTTGATGCTTTACACATGTGTAATTTTGGCTTTATAACTTGCGAGGTTTGTTTTCGTTTCGAAAAAGTTTCGGGTTATTTTGGACCTTTTAGTTCTTGGTTTAGAAGCCTAAGTTGGAAATATTACCAAAGTTTGATTTTTGTGGAAACAACCCTGAAACGGTATTTGCGAGGAATTAAATTCGGAGGTCTGGAGGTTGATTTACATTATTTTGCCAAAAGTTGGCAATTTAGGTTTAGAGGATTTCCCAAGTTGACTGATATTAGATTATGATACAGAAAATTGAGTTAATTAGATTATGTGACAACTGATATTATTACAGTTTAATAATAGAATTAAAAAAATCTTTTTTAAACTCATTGCGTACAACTGTATACCCTGTTGGTATAGCTTTATACTATACCGGTATGATATGTTAATTGGAACCTTTTTTGATTCTATTAGCTATGTTTAATTGGTACACTATTTGATTTTTCTTTAGTAATAGTAGAATAGTACAATATCTTGAATTTTTTTAATTTTCCTTTATGCATGTGTATTATGTAATCATTTTGATTTTTTCTTGCATTTGTTTTATATAATAGTATTATAGTACAATATTTTGAAATACATTATTATATTAATATGTGGTATACTATTTTTTGATTTTTCTCTTTATGTATGTGTATTATGCAATAGTAGTATAGTCATATATAGTTGCTTGGAATTAATTAGTAGAATTGTATATCCTTTTGGTATAATTATATGTCATATTGGTATCATATGATAGTTGGAATTTTTTTGGTTGTTTTAGCTGCATTTTAAGTGTATTTTATTCTGAAATGATTTATATGATCATGTTTTGCTTTGTTGGATTTTCTTGTACATATGAACATAGATTTGCATGTATTCTGTAATAGTGTTTATAGTCATATGCAGTTGTTGGAACGACCTCGTACAACTATATACCCTATTAGTATAGCTATATACTATATTGATATCATATGCTAGTTGAATAATTTTTAGGTTGTATTAGCTGCATTTAATTGGTACACTATTTGGTTTTGCTTTTAATAATAGTAATATAGTACAATATCTTGAAATAATTTATTATATTAATATGTGGTACACTATTTGTTTATTTTTCTCTTTATGCATGTGTGTTATGTAATAGTAGTATAGTCATATAGTTGCCGAGAATTCACAAGTAAAATTGTATACCATGTTGGTATAGTTATATACCATATTCTCATATGATAGTTTGAGCATTTTTTGGTTGTTTTAGCGCAATTTTTAAGTAATTCTATTTCGAAATTATTTTTATGAACATGATTTGCAGTGCTGGAATTATTTTGTGCCGATGGACATAGATTATGTGTATTATGTAATAGTTTTTATAGTTATATGCAATTGTTGGAACGACACCATACCACTATATACCCTATTAGTATACAGAATGAGCAAGTTGCTTCGCGAATATTTAGATTGCAGTGCGAGCATGTAATTTTCTCATACTTATATTGCATCCTTTAATGTTTTGGTACAATAGTATAGTTGCAGATAGTTGTAGCAATATTCTAGAGTAATCATATACTCTGTTGGTATACATGTATACCATAGTAGTATCATATACTAATATGGTATATTAGAAAAAGAGAAAAAAGCAAAAAATAAGAAGAAAACGAGAAAAAAGAAAAGGAGAAAAGAAAGAAAGAAAGGAAAAAACAAAAGAAACATCGAAATAAAAAAGAATTGGAGAAAAAAGAGAAAATTCCCCCACAAAAATTATTATGGGTACGAAATGTAATCAGCTTGATGGGTAGAAAAAAATGGATAGATAAGAGTAAATAATTTTATTTTTGTAGGTAACTGTGTCATTAACCCTCGTTTGTTTGTTTGTTTTTCTTTTACTAATTTGTAGCATCATTCTACTTTAAAAACTATATTTCTTTTGAAGGTTAGATAATCTGTCGATCAATCGCTTTTTGGCGGGTTCTGATTTTGTGTTGTGTGATTATTCTTATAACTAAAATACCTTACAACTTTGTTTGAAGTTTCAATTAAGAAATATTTGCCAAAAGTATCAAAAACAAGTTTGGCATCCATCAAGACCAACCTTATCGAGAAGAAATATCGACAAATCAGCAAAAATTAACAAATGTTACCTAGTCCGATTTAAAATTAAGCTATATGTTACCTAATTTATCATCGAGAATATGACCCATGTCAAACAAAAAAATATTATTTCTAAGATATTTTGACATTCATGAATCAGGACTAAAAATTAGCCCAATTTTAAATGAGTTGAGATCGGTTGGGTCAAGAAAGATTGAGTTCAATAAATGGGCGGGTCAATAACTAGCCCAACCTTGGATGGGTTGAGCCGGTCATTAGGGCTTGGGCCAAATTTGACAGCCCTAATTATCATAGAAGGTTAGCAGGTCTAGTTTAGAGCACCTCTCCCTCTTCTCCTTACTAGTATCAGTATTATTATTCTTCTATTATCTTATTCTTTAATTTTATCAATACTATTTTTTTACATAAAGTATCTGCTATCACTATATTTTAAAAAAATATTTTCATCATAGTTTTTTTATTCTATATTTTTCAAACCCTATTTGAAAATGCTTTTCTTGAGCCGTTAGTATATCTTACACAAGGTAGGAATAAGGTCTGTGTACACTCCACCTTCCTCTGATTCTACTCGTGGGATCACACTAAGTATGTTATTATTGTTCTAATTGGTGTATATTTATTGTTTTTTTTCTTTATATTTATTTCTTTAAAGTTTGAACTCATTCAAGGAAATACGTAACTTTACCACGACTCGTATAGACTCTTAAATTATTTTAAAAACAATCTATAGTTCATAGCCGTCTTCTTCTATACTTGCTGCTATATATAGTATATAATAGCCCCTTAGTTTTAAACTGTAGTAACACTCTAACTTAGGCTTTCATCATTTTTCTCTTTCTAAATATTCAAAGTTGGAAATAAAAAAGGTAGTCGACACAAGAAGAAAACTCAAGAACTTTTCATAGAAAATTCAATAAAAATGGAGCCAGCAAATATAAGTGATTTAAGAGGGAGCTTAAGTTTAAGGGTGAATAGTACTAAATCTATATGGAGGAACAATGACGTGGAGATTTTTAGTCGTTCGTCGAGAGATGAAGATGATGAAGATGCTCTTAAATGAGCAGCTCTTGAAAAACTTCCAACATTTGATCGTTTAAGAAAAGGTCTCTTGTTTGGATCTCAAGGTCCAGCTGCTGAAGTTGATATACATGATCTTGGTTTTCAAAAGAAAGAAAGAACTTGCTTGAAAGGCTCGTGAAAATCGCCGATGAGGATAATGAGAAGTTCTTGTTGAAACTCAGGCAAAGAATTGACAGGTAAGTGAATGCATCTTTTTATCTCTCTGTGTATGTGTATGGGTTTTTCTTCTTCGGGCTATATTAGGGCAGGGCAGTCCGGTACACAAGGGATCCCGTGTTCATGCAGGGACCGGGGAAGGGCTGCACCCCAATGGGTGTGACGTAGACAGTCTACCTTAATGCAATCCTTTAACCGTTGTGAACTAACATTATATGAACAGCGGAATTAAATAAGCGGAAGAAACGAAATGTAACAATTTAAATATTACCAATACAAATCCATAAACTAAAAAGCTACCCAAATCTAGTGTCACAATTTCATAGACTGTCTAAGAGTACTACAAATAAAGGTCCGAAAGATAAATACAAGTTGTTTCAGAAATACATAGAAGAAATTGTTGGGAAGCGTGTCAAGATAATAGAAGGAAAAGGATATTTAAGAGAGAAAAGAAATAAATTGCACAAGACAAGACAAGACAAGATTTACGTGGTTCGGCAATTTTTGCCTACTCCACGGCCACACAAAGAATAGCTCTTTATTAATTGAAGAGAGAAAGAAGAAGTTTTGGGATGTTCTACAAATGAAAATGTAGACCCCTATTTATAGGCATTTGAATGCCCTGCCGAGGTAAGCGCTTACATCATAAGAATGTCGATGTAAGCGCTTACATCATAAGAATGCTGAGGTAAGCGCTTACATCACAAAAATGTCGATGTAAGTGCTTACATCATATTTTCATCTCTTTTTGATTTTTCTTTCTTTTGTTTTGTCTACTTTCACATACAACAATAGGTTTGGTCCTATCAATCTCCCCCTCAAACCTATGTTACATCAAGAAAGAAAATAAAGAAAGATTTGCTATTCTCTGGTGGCGCCTTCACTCTATCAGTCTTGAAGGCTAACTGAGGCAGTGCACAACCTCAGTTTGTCAACACCGACAACTTTGGTCAACATGTCTGACGGGTTCTTTGATTCTGGTATCTTCTGTAGGGAAAAAGTTCCTTCATTTATCAACTCTCGGATATGATGATACCTCAACTGGATATGCTTCGATCTTGCATGAAACACTGGATTCTTGGCAAGATGAATTGCACTCTGGCTATCGCTGAAAAGCTCACAATTGTCCTGCTCTTTAAGAAAATTCTTGAGCCAAATCATCTCTTTTCCAGTTTCTGAGATTGCCATGTACTCTACTTCAGTGGTAGATAGAGCAACACTTTTCTGAAGTCTGGATATCCAACTAACAGCAGTACCACCCAAGGTGAACACGTAGCCCGTGGTACTTTTTTGACTATCCAGATCGCCGCCTAAATTTGCATCAGCAAAACCTTGTGAGATAATATTGCTCTTTTTAAAACAAAGTGCCATACCTTAGGTGCCTTTGAGATATCGCAATATCCATTTTACACCTTCCCAATGCTCCTTTCCTGGATCTGACATGTATCTACTGACAACTCCAACTGCATGGGCTATGTCAGGTCTAGTGCAAACCATAGCATACATCAAACTTCCTACTGCTGAAGCATACGGAACTTTGGACATGTACTTTCTTTCTTCATCTGTCTTAGGTGATTGGTCCTTTGACAGATTTAGATGGCTTCCAAGTGGAGTGCTTCTGGTCTTTGCATCATGAAGACTGAACCTGCTTAGTAGCTTCTGTATATACTTTTCTTGAGACAACTTTAAGGTTCCTTTTGACCTGTTTCTGCTAATCCTCATCCCAAGCATTTGCTTAACTAGTCCTAAGTCTTTCATTTCAAACTCCTCCGCCAGTTGTTGCTTAACCAAGTTGATCTCATTTATGCTAGATCCTGGAATTAGCATATCATCAACGTATAACAATAAAATGATATAGGATTCATCAAGATTTTTGATATAACAACAATGGTCCATCTCACATCGTGTGAAACCATTTTTATGCATGAATCCATCAAATTTCTTGTACCATTGTCGGGGAGCTTGTTTCAAACCATACAAACTCTTCTTCAACTTACACACAAGGTTTTCTTTACCAGAAACTTGAAAACTTTCAGGTTGCTTCATGTAGATGTCTTCTTCAAGGTCACCATGCAAGAAAGCAGTTCTAACATCTAGCTGCTCCAAATGTAAATTTTCTGCAGCTACGATACTTAGCACCAACCTGATAGTAGTTAATTTGACTACAGGAGAGAAGATCTCGGTGTAGTCAATTCCTTCCTTCTGCTGAAAGCCTTTTACTACTAATCGTGCTTTGTATCTCTTCTTACCATCATGCTCTTCCTTGACTCTGTACACCCACTTGTTCTGCAATGCCTTCTTTCCTTTTGGTAACTCCGTAAGTATCCATGTTTTATTCTTTTGAAGAGAATTCATCTCTTCTTTCATGGCTAGCTTCCACTTATCAGAGTCTATCACCTGCATTGCTTCAACAAAATGCTCTGGTTCTCCAGCATCAGTAAGAAGTAAATAGTGAAGAGAGAGAGAGTTAACCTATCTGGAGCATTCGTGACTCTTTTAGATCTCCTCAATGTAGGTTCATGAGTAATAGAATCCGAATTTGATTCAGGTCCTGATTCCAGATTTGATTTTGCATTTGATTCTATCTCTGGTTCCAGTTCTGGTTCTGATTCAGGTTCAGTTTCTAGTTCTTCTTCAAATTCGGCTTCTGGTTCTTCATCTTCAATTTCAGAATCAGTTGTAATCCCTCTAGCCACTTCATTTTCTGAGATTTCTTCTAACTCAACTGTTTCAGACATTGTCTGTTTGCTGGTGTTGGTTGGTTTTACTTCAAGCTTGTCCTTGTACATCACATTTTCATTAAATGTGACATTTCTGTGTCTTAGGATCTTTCTATTCTGATCATCCCAAAATCGATAACCAAAATTATCATCACCATAGCCAATAAAGAAACATTTCTTTGCTTTGGGATCAAGCTTATCTCTATCATTAGAGTTTACATGCACATAAGCAACACAACCAAAAATTTTCAAATGTGAGAGAGTTACTTCCTTTCCTGTCCATACCTCCTCAGGAATTTCAAAATTCAGCGGTACAGAGGGTCCCCTATTTATGAGGTAAGCTGTCGTGTTAACAGCCTCAGCCCAAAAATACTTCGGCAATCCAGAATGTATTCTCATACTTCTGGCTCGTTCATTCAGGGTTCTGTTCATCCTCTCAACAACACCATTTTGTTCCGGTGTTCCAGGAACTGTCTTGATCATTCTGATCCCATTCTCCGAGCAAAATGCTTTGAACTCTTGGCTATCATACTCTCCTCCATTGTCAGATTTCAGACATTTTAACTTTAGACTTGTCTGATTTTCAACTTCAGCTTTCCATCTTTTAAAGGTAACAAACACATCAGATTTATTTTTCAGAAAATAAACCCATACCTTTCTTGTGGAATCATTAATGAAGGTGACATAATAGTGTGAGCCTCCTAGAGAAGTTACAGGAGCTGGTCCCCACACATCTGTATGCACTAGTTCCAGCTTCACTTTCTTTGGCGTCCTTCCCACCTTTGAGAAACTAACTCTCTTTTGTTTCTCGTAAATGCAATCTTCGCACAAACCTAATTCAACATGTTTTAGGTTTGACAACTTCTTTTTGGATGCCAAAAGCTTCATTCCCTTCTCACTCATATGCCCGAGCCTCCGGTGCCACAATGTTGTATCACGAACATGATCAACTATTGCTATAGTATCTCTTTCTATTGCAGTTGCATACAGTGTTCCCCTTTTGAAGCCTCGTGCCACAACCAAATTCCCTTTGGTTATCTTCCATGATCCGTTGCCGAATGTTGTTGTATATCCTTCATCGTCAATCTGACCCATAGATATCAGATTTTTTTGAGGCCAGGAACATTTCGTACATTTTGCAATTTCCATAGCGTGCCTTGTGAAGTCTTTATATGAACTTCACCTTTTCCGGCAATGTCAAGAGGTTCACCGTCTGCTAGATAAACTTTCCCAAATTTTCCAGCAATATAATTATGCAATAATTCTTTGCATGATGTAGAGTGAAAGGATGCACCTGAGTCCAGAATCCAAGATTCGACTGGACTGTCTGCACAACAAATTAGTGCATCACCGATTTGTTCAGCAATTACATTTGCTGAATTTTCTTCCTTCTTCTTCTTTGGTTCTCTACATTGACTACTGTAGTGACCTTTTTTATCGCAATTCCAACAAGTAATGTCCTTGCGATTTTTGGATTGTCCTCTTCTCCTTGACTTTGATTTGCCACGACCATAACTCTGTCCTCTTTGGTTGATTCTCCCCCTGCTTTCGATACTAAAAGCAGATCCTAGGGAATCACTTGATTCTCTTCGGCGAATATCTTCGCTTAGAACCAAGTCTCTAATATCATTCAATTTGAGTTTGGTACTTCCTGATGAACTGCTAACTGTAGTTACTGTTGCAGACCAACTCTCCGGTAGAGATGATAGTAGAATCAAACGCCCTGATTTCGTCATCAATTGTTATATTAACAGAACTCAACTGAGTTAATATTGTATTAAACTCATTGATATGTTCCGTGACTGATCCACCTTCTGTCATTTTTAAGTTGAACAATCGACGCATCAAATAGACTTTATTTGAAGCAGATGGCTTCTCATACATATTTGATAACGCCTTCATCAGGCCTGCAGTGGTCTTCTCGTTAATGATGTTAAACGCCACATTTCGTGTTAGCGTCAAACGAATCACACCAAGAGCTTGGCGATCTAATAGATCCCAATCCGCTTTGGACATAGTCTCCGGTTTCACCTCGGTCAGAGGTAAGTGTAATTTTTTCTAGTACAAATAGTCCTCTATTTGCATTTTTCAGAATCCAAAATCTTTGCCATTGAACTTGTCATCTTAACCTTCCCTTCTTCCGATGCCATTTTTCACAAAAACAATTTATGTGAATAGTGCTTGTGAATAGTAACGATGATCAATAGTGTCGCACTATTCTTGTGAATAGTACCTGCACCAATACTGTGCTTTTCTACCAGAATTACATTGTTTGTGCTCTGATACCAGTTGTTGGGAAGCGTATCAAGCTAATAGAAAGAAAAGAATATTTAAGAGAGAAAAGCAATAAATTGCACAAGACAAGACAAGACAAGATTTACGTGGTTCAGCAATTTTTGCCTACCCACGGCCACACAAAGAATAGCTCTTTATTAATTGAAGAGAGAAAGAAGAAGTTTTTTTGGGATGTTCTACAAATGAAAATGTAGACCCCTATTTATAGGCATTTGAATGCCCTGCCGAGGTAAGCGCTTACATCATAAGAATGTCGATGTAAGCGCTTACATCATAAGAATGCTGAATGTCGATGTAAGCGCTTACATCATATTTTCATCTCTTTTTGATTTTTCTTTCTTTTATTTTGTCTACTTTCACATACAACAATAGGTTTGGTCCTATCAGTTCCTTCCATATAATCCCTCGAAGTACTTCGCTGATAGAGATTTATATGCTATTAGCAAGTCTAGAGATCTTGTAGTGTTAGAGAAAAAATGATAGTCCAGTGCACTGAGCTCCCACTATGCGCAGTGTCTAGGGGATAGTCAGACCACATGGAGCCTTATTTATGCAGTCTTACCTTGCATTTCTACGAGAGGCCGTTTTCACGGCTTGAACCCGTGACCTCCAGGTCACACGACAGCAAATATTACCAATATTTGACTCAGGCAGGCTTAGATGTAGGGCCACGGACAATGATGATTCATATAGTCAGTTGGACTTGCTTAAAACAGAGATACATTAGTTGTTATAGTGTTGTTAATCTATAAGTAGTTGTTCTTTCCCCCTTAATTTAAGTGGTTTGACATTGCTTTCCTTTCTTTTATAGAGTTGGAATGGATTTGCCATCCATAGAAGTAAGATATGAGCATCTGAATATTGAGGCAGATGCATATATAGGAAGCAGAGCTTTGCCTACATTTACCAACTTCTTGACTAATTTTCTTGAGGTAAAAATCTAAAAGAAAATCTTGATTTCAAGTCTCAATTCTCTTTTAACAAGTATGGTGTTTGTAGGCAATGTTGAACTCTCTCCATATCCTACCAAATCGAAAGGGGAAACTCACTATTCTTGATGATGTGAGTGGTATCATTAAGCCTTGTAGAATGACTTTGCTTTTAGGACCTCCAGGTTCTGGTAAAACTACTTTATTATTAGCTTTGGCTGGAAATCTTGACCGTGCCCTTAAGGTATGACCGTTAGTTCTACATATTAAATCAGATTAAGTTATATGTACTGAGAATATAAAGATTAGTTACCGCTTTTGGTGTGAATCAGGTTGCTGGGAAAGTGACTTATAATGGACATGAAATGAATGAATTTGTGCCGCAAAGAACTGCTGCTTATATTGGCCAACATGATTTACACATTGGAGAAATGACTGTGAGAGAAACTTTGGAATTCTCAGCCAGATGCCAGGGAGTTGGCTCTCGTTGTGGTTAACATTTCTTTTATTAATTTTCCCCCCAAATTTCTTCTTCAATGAAATAGCATTTTTTGTTGAAATTTAACTTATTAGATATATTGATTGATGTTTCTTGGAATAATTTGCAGATATGTTGGCTGAATTGTCAAGAAGAGAGAAAGCAGCTAAAATCAAGCCAGATGCTGATATTGACATCATCATGAAGGTAAAAGACTAAGTGGTCTTTGAAACCAAATGAAGCATAGTAGAAACAGTAAAGGTTAAGAAAAGAGCAAAAAGCTAACAAGTTTACAGCTTTCTGAGAATAGGAAAAGGAACTTTGCCATATTCATGTATGCAATTTTTTAGTTATTGAACCAAGTGGAGAACTTTCTTTCTTGAAGGTAAATGCTTATAAACTTAGTTGTTTTGTGACAACGTAGGCAGCGACAACAGAGGGACAAGAAGCCTATGTTGTAACAGATTATGTTCTTAAGGTAACAAAAGTTATGTCCAATAACTTCTTTATATTTTAGACAATGAAAAGGTAGAAGAAATTTGATAACAAAGTGATTTATGTATTCAATCTGCAGCTGTTGGGGCTGGATATTTGCGCAGATACTATGGTGGGAGATGAAATGATAAGGGGTATTTCAGGAGGACAAAAGAAGCGTGTGACAACAGGTGAAATGCTTGTTGGATCGTCAAAGGCAATTTTCATGGATGAAATCTCAACTGGATTGGATAGTTCTACCACTTACTCCATTGTGAACTCTCTAAGACGCAAATCTTGAATGGAACTGCTGTGATATCTCTCCTGCAGCCGGCACCCGAGACCTACAACTTGTTTGATGACATTGTTCTGTTATCAGATGGGCAAATAGTTTATCAGGGTCCTCGAGAGGATGTCCTTGGCTTCTTCGAGTCCATGGGTTTCAAATGTCCAGATAGAAAAGGCGTGGCCGACTTCTTGAAAGAAGTATGTCTTACGATGGACTACGACTAATAAGGTTGAGAAATGTTGATCCGTTTGCCCTTCTGATGGTGCAAATTTAAACTCTTTGCTGGTGACATCAAAGAAGGATCAGCATCAATATTGGGTGAGGAGGGAAGAGACTTACACGTTTATCACATCAAAAGAATTTGCTGAGGCATATCAATCATTCCATGTTGGGAGGAAACTCGAGGATGAGCTTGCAACTTCATATGATAAGAGCAAAAGCCATCCTGCTGCTTTGACAACTCAAAAGTATGGTGTAGGGAAGAAACAACTCTTAAAGATCTGCGCTGAAAGAGAACTCTTGCTAATGAAGAGGAACTCATTTGTTTACATCTTCAAGTTCACTCAGGTGACAATTTAGTCTATTACATTTATCGATCTAACAAGTTTTTGTCTCTTCATATTTGCTTGTAAGTACTAATGCTTCCTTGTTTTGATCTGTTTTTAGCTTTCAACTATGGCACTCATGACAATGACCCTCTTTTTCCGAACTGAGATGCCTCGTGATACTATGGATGATGGAGGAATATATGTTGGCGCCCTCTTTTTTGTGGTTCTGAAGATTATGTTTAATGGCATGTCTGAGATTGCCTTGACAATATATAAACTTACTGTATTCTACAACAAAGGGACCTTCTCTTTTTCCCTTCATGGGCTTATGCAATTCCTTCATGGATGCTCAAAATCCCTGTAACGTTTGTTGAAGTTGGTCTTTGGGTGTTCCTCACTTACTATGTCATTGGATTTGATCCGAATCCTGCAAGGTAAGAGTAAAAAAAAAGATGATGCAGAATAAAAATCAGGTTCCTTTTTCTCATGATTACTAAACAAGAGTATATTTTTGCAGATTGTTCAAACATTTCTTGCTACTCATATTAGTAAACCAGATGGCATCAGGATTGTTCCGCTTCATTGGGGCAGTTCTATCACGAGGTATATTTGGTGATTAATATGTTTGTAGAAGCTCTTGTCTTGGTTAAGCTGACTAGTATGAATAGTCTACTGCTAATGTACTCTATGAATTCAGTTCTTGTGAATGAATTTGATGGGAAAAAGTGGAAACATATTGCACCAAATGGAACTGAGCCACTTGGAGTTGCAGTTGTAAGATCTCGAGGGTTCTTCCCAGATGCATACTGGTACTGGATAGGTATTGGCGCACTTATCGGATTCACAATTATCTTTAACATCTGCTACAGTCTTGCACTCGCTTATCTCAACCGTGAGCATCTCTCGAGTTTCTGCATTTATATTTCCATAAAGGAGAAAAGATTGAATTTTTAGTTTGAATATCTACAGCATTTGGTAAGCCGCAAGCTATGACATCAGAAGACGGTGAAGATGCCAAAATAACTAACAATGACAAAGATGAGTCCAATAGTAAGGGTCATAATAAGAAAAAGGGAATGGTTCTTCCATTTGAACCGCATTCCATCACCTTTGATGAAGTTATATACTCCGTTGACATGCCTCAGGTAACTAGCCAGGAATTGTTATTGATCAGTAACTACTTATGCTAATCCTGCATTTCAATAATATGTTAAAACTTTCCGATGATACTTTTAGGAAATGAAAGATCAGGGCGCCACTGAAGATAGATTGGTACTCTGAAGGGTGTAAGTGGAGCTTTCCGGCCTGGTGTTTTGACAGCTTTGATGGGAGTTAGTGGGGCTGGAAAGACAACATTGATGGATGTATTGGCCGGAAGAAAAACAGGAGGATATTGTTGAATTTGGCAAATTTTGTCCCACATCGGTGGGCTCTTGAGTTTTGGGGGGATTTCCCCCCTATAAAAGAAGGCCTAATGTTTAGGATTTAAACACACCTCTCATTTGCCTTCTCATCTGTTTAAGACATTTGTATCTTCTCTCTTTAGTATCATTTCACTTGTATTTTTGGAGTGAAATAAAATATTGGCTGTGTCCGAGGAGTAGGCAAAATTAGCCGAACCTCGTAAATTCTGGTGTTCCCTTTATTATTGCTTTATTGTCTTATTTATTATTTGGTGGCTGTCATAATTTTTGGTATAGTAGTTGTGACTTATTCACACTATATACATTTGGCTTCCGCAACAATTGGTATCGGAGCCAAGGTACTGTCTAAGTATGCTCTGTGGTTGCAGCATAGTCTGATCTTCCACATCAGAAAAGATTTATCTTGGTAACCGAGTCAAGGTTCTGTCTGAGTATGCTCTGTGGTTGCAGCTTAGTCTGATCTTCCACACCAGAAAGGAAATAATCTTGATTTGTGTCGTCAGCTATTAAATAATATTTGTGTCAAAGATGGGAGACAATAAACAAGAAGAATCTACATCAAGTGTCAACAATACGTCATCATTGGCATTTTCGCTTATGACAAGAATTGTGTCAAATGCGAAATTTGCGGTCGAAATATTTGACGGGTCCGGACATTTTGGGATGTGGCAAGGCGAGGTTCTAGATGTCCTTTTTCAACAAGGGCTAGATCTAGCCATTGAAGAAAAGAAACCAGATGTTATTGGAGAAGAAGATTGGAGAATTATCAACCGTGTTGCTTGCGGTACCATTCGATCCTACCTTGCTAGAGAGCAGAAATATCCATACACAAAGGAAACATCTGCAAGTAAATTATGGAAAGCACTGGAGGATAAATTTTTGAAGAAAAACAGTCAAAATAAATTGTACATGAAGAAGAGACTGTTTCACTTCACCTATGTTCCTGGTACCACGATGAATGAACATATCACCAGTTTCAATAAGTTGGTCACAGATTTGCAAAATATGGATACAACTTATGATGATGGTGACTTGGCCTTAATGTTGTTGGCGTCACTTCTTGATGAGTACGAGCACCTTGAAACTACTCTACTCCATGGAAATGACGAAATTTCTCTCAGAGAAGTTTGTTCGGCTTTGTACAGCTATGAACAAAGAAAACGAGAAAAACAGAAGGGCGGAGAAGGAGAAGCACTGTTTGTGAGGGGTCGTCCTCAAAATCAAACGAGGACAAAGAAGGGAAGATCCAAGTCAAGATCCAGACCCAGCAAAGATGAATGTGCCTTTTGTCGAGAAAAAGGGCACTGGAAGAAAGACTGTCCGAAGTTGAAGAATAAGGCCAAACATAACAATGGAAAGACTATTATGGATTCAAATGTAGCTGATTGTGATGATTCAGACTTCTCATTAGTTACAACAGAGTCATCAACATCATCAGACATATGGTTGATGGACTCGGCTTGTAGCTATCATATGTGTCCCAACAGGGACTGGTTCGTGGAATTTCAAGAAGGAGAATATGGAGTCGTCCACACAGCGGATAACAGCTCTCTTACCTCATATGGCATTGGTTCAATACGATTAAGGAACCATGATAGAATGATCAGAACATTGATAGATGTTCGATATGTACCGGATTTGAAGAAGAATCTCATCTCTGTGGGAGCCCTAGAATCAAAAGGGTTCAAAATCATTGCAGAAAATGGAGTGATAAGAGTATGCTCCGGTGCACTAGTGGTAATGAAGGCTAATCGGAAGAATAATAATATGTACCGCTATCGTGGCAGTACAGTTATTGGGATAGCGACAGTGACATCCAGTGACGACAAAGAGGCAGAAGCAACCAAGCTATGACACATGCGCTTGGGACATGCTGGAGGAAAATCCTTGAAAACTCTATCAGATCAAGGATTGTTAAAAGGAGTAAAGGCTTGCAACTTGGAATTTTGTGAGCATTGTGTTAAAGGGAAACAGACAAGGGTTAAATTTGGTACAACGATCCATAATACTAAAGGCATTTTGGATTATGTACACTCTGATGTTTGGGGTCCTTCCAAAACACCTTCATTGGGTGGGAAGCACTATTTTGTAACCTTTGTTGATGATTTTTCCCGAAGAGTATGAGTGTATACAATGAAGAGCAAAGATGAAGTGTTGGGAATTTTTCTCAAATGGAAGACGATGGTGGAGAATCAAACAGGCAAGAGGATCAAGTGTATTCGCACAGACAATGGAGGTGAATACAAAAATGATCATTTCAATAAGGTCTGTGAAAATGATGGCATCGTCCGACACTTCACTGTTAGACATACATCACAACAAAATGGAGTGGCAGAACGTATGAACCGGACCTTGCTGGAGAAGGTACGGTGTATGTTGTCCAATGCTGGCTTGGGCAAAGAATTTTGGGCTGAGGCAATTACATATGCATGTCACCTCATTAATCGTCTACCATCTGCTGCTATTGATGGCAAGACACCATTTGAAAAATGGTATGGAAAACCTGCTGTAGATTATAACTCTTTGCACGTGTTTGGCTCAACTGCATATTATCATGTGACAGAGTCAAAATTGGATCCAAGGGCAAAGAAGTCTATTTTTATGGGAATTACTTCTGGAGTCAAAGGATATCACTTATGGTGTCCTATGACAAAGAAAGTAATATTCAGCAGGGATGTTACCTTTGATGAATCTGCTATGGTAAATAAGGTAACAGAAGATACCAAACAAAATAAAGGTGCTTCTAAGCAGGTGGAGTTTGAGGGAAAATTTATTTTTCCTACATAAGAAGCAGAGGAGGAAACAAATGAAGATTACCCTCTGGAAGGAGAGCCAGTAGAGGAGATTCCAACTCAGGAACCTCAATAACAACTTGAATCAATAGCAACCAGCAGGCCAAAAAGAACAATAACGAAACGTGTTCGTCTCATAGAGACAGTTGTTTGTGCAACCTCAATTGTAGCTGATGATGTTCCTACCACTTATAAAGATGCTGTCCAAAGTTCAGAAGAAGATAAGTGGAGGATTGCCATGAATGATGAAATACAGTCCCTTCATCAGAATCATACATGGAGATTGGCCAATCTCCCGAAGGGAAAGAAAGCAATTGGGTGCAAATGGGTATTTGCAAAGAAAGAAGGATTTCCTAACCAAGTAAATGTTCGCTACAAAGCAAGATTGGTGGCCAAAGGATATGCTCAAAAGGAGGGAATTGATTACAATGAAGTGTTTTCTCCAGTTGTAAAACATTCCTCCATTAGAATTATGTTGGCTTTGGTAGCACAATTGGATTTGGAACTAGTTCAGATGGATGTAAAAACTGCGTTTTTACATGGAAACTTGGAGGAGGAAATCTACATGACTCAGCCAGAAGGATTCAAAGTTGCTGGAAAAGAAAATATGGTGTGCAAACTTGAAAAATCGTTGTACGGATTGAAACAATCTTCTAGACAATGGTCCAAGCGATTTGACGAGTTTATGTTGCGGCAAGGGTACAAGAGAAGCAAATACGATCATTGTGTGTATTTGCACAAGCTTAAAGATGGTTCCTTTGTATATCTTCTCCTATATGTTGATGATATGTTGATAGCTTCCAAGAATTCGGAAGAAATTGATAAGTTGAAGATTCAACTGAAGAAGGAGTTCGAGATGAAGGATCTGGGTGAGGCAAAGAAAATTCTTGGCATGGAGATAATTAGAGATAGACGTTCAAAGAAACTCTGTTTATCTCAGAAAGAATATTTGAAGAGAGTACTACAACGTTTTGGCATAGATGACAAGACTAAGCCAGTTAGTACTCCACTTGCTCCCCATTTTAAGCTAAGTACTACTATGTCGCCAATAGATGAAGCTGAACGAGAGTATATGTCAAAGGTACCATACGCAAATGCTATTGGTAGCTTGATGTATGCAATGGTTTGCACAAGGCCTGACATTTCACAAGCTGTTGGAGTTATTAGTAGATATATGCACAATCCAGGGAAGGAGCATTGGCAAGCTGTGAAGTGGATTCTACGGTATATTCATAATACTGTAGATGTCGGGTTAGTTTTTGAGCAGGAAGATAATCAGTCTGTAGTTGGATATTGTGACTCAGATTTTGCGGGTGATCTGGACAAACGAAGATCAACTACTGGTTATGTGTTTACTTTTGCAAAGGCACCAGTTAGTTGGAAGTCTACTTTGCAGTCAACATTTGCTTTGTCTACAACAGAGGCAGAGTACATGGCTATTACAGAGGCTGTGAAGGAGGCAATTTGGCTTCAGGGATTGCTAAAGGAGCTTGGTGTTGAACAAAAAGGTATCACAATTTTTTGTGATAGTCAAAGTGTTATTCAATTAGCGAAGAACCAAGTTTATCATGCAAGGACGAAGCATATTGATGTTCGGTATCATTTCGTACGAGAAATCATAGAAGAAGGAGGAGTCACAGTGAAGAAAATTCATACTACGGAGAATCCTGCTGATATGCTAACTAAGGTGGTGACTGCGATCAAGTTTCAACATTGTTTGGATTTGATCAACATTGTTGAAAACTGAAGATTGAAGATGAAGACACAATCAAAATTTGTTATTGAGAGAAAATTGAAGATGTGGAATTTTGCCAAGGTGGAGATTTGTTGAATTTGGCAAATTTTGTCCCACATCGGTGGGCTCTTGAGTTTTGGGGGGATTTTCCCCCTATAAAAGAAGGCCTAATGTTTAGGATTTAAACACATCTCTCATTTGCCTTCTCATCTGTTTAAGGCATTTGTATCTTCTCTCTTTAGTATTATTTCACTTGTATTTTTGGAGTGGAATAAAATATTGGCTGTGTCCGAGGAGTAGGCAAAATTAGCCGAACCTCGTAAATTCTGGTGTTCCTTTTATTATTGCTTTATTGTCTTATTTATTATTTGGTGGCTGTAATAATTTTTGGTATAGTAGTTGTGACTTATTCACACTATATACATTTGGCTTCCGCAACAGATATATTGAGGGTAGTATCAAGATCTCTGGCTATCCTAAGAAGCAAGAAACATTTGCACGTATATCAGGATACTGTGAGCAGAATGATATCCATTCACCTCATGTTACAGTTTATGAGTCATTAGTATACTCAGCTTGGCTGCGTTTACCTCATGATGTTGATGAAAATACCAGAAAGGTTCGCAACTTTTGACAATTTCCTTCCTTAACATGAATCTCGCCCAAAAATTAGTTAAAACATAATAAAGAAGGTTGAAGTCATATTACATTTCCTATCTATTATCCTTGTGCAGATGTTTTTGAGGAAGTTATGGAACTTGTGGAGCTTGCACCATTAAGATCAGCGTTAGTTGGTTTGCCAGGAGTCAACGGTCTCTCAACTGAGCGACGCAAAAGGTTGACCATTGCAGTGGAATTAGTAGCCAACCCCTCTATCATTTTCATGGATGAACCAACTTCAGGGCTGGATGCAAGGGCTGCTGCAATTGTGATGAGAACTGTTAGGAACACTGTTGACACAGGGAGAACCGTTGTTTGTACATTCCATCAGCCTAGTATCGACATTTTTGAAGCCTTTGATGAGGTGAATTTGATACCTTTTTGAACCCGATCAAGCTAATAAATGTTTTTTTTTCTCTCTTTTGACGTTGCGTACTAATATAAGCACCACTCTTTGCAGCTATTTCTAATGAAACGAGGAGGACAAGAGATATATGTTGGTCCTTTGGATCAACATTCTTGCCATTTGATCAAATACTTTGAGGTAAGTTGTCCTGGTGAAAAGGAGCTTTTCTTTTTTCCATAAAATACTAACTAATTTTTCCTGTATTCAGTCAATGCTCGGGGTAAGTAAAATACAAGATGGTTACAATCCAGCAACTTGGATGTTAGAAGTCACAATCTCGGCTCAGGAAATGATGTTGGGGGTTGATTTTGCTGATTTATACAAGAAATCAGACCTTTACAGGAGGACAAAAGCAGTGATAAGTGAACTGGGGGTGCCTTGCCCTGGTACAAAAGACCTGTATTTCGATAGTCAATATTCACAGCCATTTTGGACCCAATGTATGGCTTGCCTTTGGAAGAAACACTGGTCATACTGGCGTAATCCTGCTTATACTGCAGTCAGATTTCTCTTTACAATTTGCATCGCCTTGGCCTTTGGGACAATTTTCTGGGATCTTGGTAGTAAAGTGCAAGTCCAAATATACGAGACAAAGCACGTACTCATATCATCTTGAAATTACTTTAGTTCTTAATGCGAAAAGCCTATATTTTTTTTGTTATAGTGGTAACAAGCAAGACCTATTTAATGCTATGGGATCAATGTATGCTGCTGTTTTCTTCCTTGGTTTACAAAATACATCATCTGTGCTGCCTGTAGTAGCCGTTGAGCCATTTTGGACCCAATGAATGGCTTGCCTTTGGAAGTAACACTGGTCATACTGGCGTAATCCCGCTTATACTGTAGTCAGATTTCTCTTTACAGTCTTCGTCGCCTTGGCCATAGGGATGTTCTGGGATCTTGGTACTAAAGTGTAAGTTCAAACATATGAGATGAAATAAGTACTCATATAATCTGGAAAATACTTTTAGTTCTTAATGCTAAAAGCTTAATTTTTTTTCACAGGTTAAAAAGGTCTAAATTACTTATAATGCTTTTCGATCCTACAGGTTGTCATTGAAATGCCATATGTTTTTGTGCAAGCTATTTTCTATGGCGTCATTGTCTATGCTATGATTGGATTTGAATGGACAGTAACCAAGTTCTTTTGGTACTTGTTCATCATGTATTTCACTCTCTTGTACTTCACCTTCTATGGTATGATGGGCGTTGTTGTTACCCCAAATCTAAATGTTGCGCAAATTGTTGCTATCTTCTTCTTGGCCATGTGGAATCTTTTTTCAGGATTCATTATCCCGCGGCCTGTAAGTTCTTGAAACACTTCCATTTTCATTACATGAAAGTTAAATCAATGTAGAGCACGAAAATTACATGTTTTCATTAAAAAACAGTGTATGGCCATATGGTGGAGATGGTACTATTGGGCTTGTCCTGTTGCCTGGACCTTGTATGGTCTGGTTGTGTCACAATTTGGTGACATCCAAAACAAAATTAATGATGATGAAACTGTGGAACAATTCTTGAGACGTTACTTCGGGTTCAAGCATGATTTTCTTGGAGTAGTTGCAGTTGTGACTGTTGCATATGCTGTTGTTTTTTGCCTTCATATTTGCTTTGGCTATTAAGGTATTCAACTTCCAGAGAAGATAGAAGATATTATACCTGCTGAAGATCAATATGAGAAATGTTGAAGAAAAGATTGATTATAAAACCTTATACAGTAGAGATTGAAAAAGTTTGAGGATCCACCATCCCCCCAACCCCCCACCCCAAGAATATTGATTTTTTCTTCAGTACCTTGTATAATTGTATTAGAGAATTAAATAAAACCTTCAAAATTGTAATTTGTCCCATTCTAGAGCTTTTTCTCCAACTACTTGAATTCTATTTGAAATTTAAGAGTCTGCAAAAGAAACAGAGAGCAACAACAACAATCCAGTAAAATTGCATCAATAGGGTCGGGGGAGAGTAGAGTGTACGTAGACCTTACCCCTATTCCGAAGGGGTAGAGAGGTGTTTTCGGGAGACCCTCGGCTCAGAGACAATAGATTCAGGACAACAACATAAACCAGAAAAATAATGTCAGCAACAAACGGAGAACTTACAATAAATATATACTCTCTATATAACATTCTCATCGTCATCTTGATGCATAGCTTCTCTTGAACATGAAATAAATAAAAAAAAACTCATGGCTATTAGTGGTGCAATGACGACGCCGGGCTACCTAGATGGTGTAAATATTTCTTACACCATTCGTGCGTACAACTTAAACTCTTACACACACATTAAAAAAACATGAGATAAAGATGAAAACAAAAAGCCTGCTCGGTGTTATCAAAGGCGCGCTTAAAGCATGCTTAAGCCCCGAAGAGGGGCTTAAAATATGTTGAGCGCTTCGCCTCGCTTAGCGGGTGCTTTAGTGTTATTATCAAGGCTTTAAGACATAATTTTCCTTGCCAATGAGCATAATCTTGAAGATGCGACGCTAAACAATTGATATTTTACTTTATTGTAAATTTTCTTCAATTGCTTTGTCTATATATTTGGTATTCATGCTTATAGATACTAGTCTTGGACTATACATGCATATTTGTAGTTTTTCCCCATTTGCGCCTTTTTTCATTAAAGCCAACGCTCTATTTATGCTTTGCGCTTAAAGTCCTGACAAACCTTAGAGCTTTTTTGCGCTTTTCGCCTTTGATAACACTGTTGTCTCTCATTGCACCACCAACAACCATGTTGCAAATTGAATTGTTATAAGATAATAAATGAAGAAAATACTGATCGAAGGAGCTGATGGTTAGATTTCAAGAAATATTTGCACTTTATATAAGGCTGTTTTGCTTCCTTTTATTCTGATTTTTTTTTAATTAGACAAGATTCTTTTAATTAGTGGGATTTTCGATAACTAAGAGTAGAATTTCACTTTCTAGCTTATTAGAATATCTTTTCATCAGCTCATAAATGCTGCTAAGTGAGTGAGTTCTTGTTTTATTGAGTAGAATTTCACTTATTTTACCAAAAATATGTCTTTTAAATTCTCTGTCTGCAACTTCAAGAATATTTTTGTGTGGTGGTGGTGCTTCACTTTCTAGGGGCAAAATCTTAAAATACTCACTTTTGTTTCTTTAATTTTTCTAGGACAAACATGAGAATATGATTTTACTTTGCATAATAGTGGGAAAAAGGTTGTATTGTATTCCTTTTCTTTATCGTGTGAGAAAGAATTCTCTTTACTCAAATGTGCTTCACAACTGATACTACACTTGATGTCTTGAAATAGATACAAAGTGAATCAATCAGTTTTGTGCCTGAACCCCAATATATGGCTAAACAAATATATTGGCCAAGTATCTGAAAGATCGTTGTATACGGTCAAAATAGGGCTTGCCTAATTGTGTTGATTAACCGGAACTAGGGGGATGGGTCGAAGATCGGCCCCATAGCATGTCAGATCGAGATACGACGATAAGGTACCAAGTTCGGGATTTGAGGTTCCTGTGGAGATCGAGATCGAAATCGAGCAAGACCGAAGATAGCATAATAACGGAAATGTAACACTTCTCAAATTTATAAAAAAAATAAAAAAATTCGAAACACGCTATTTATAAAATTATTATTATAATTTTTTTCTTGCCTATAGTGAAAACATATAGATATATACACTTAAGTAGTTGGATGTACAATTAGGAGAATATTAATAATTTTGTTATTATTAAATATTAAAAGTATATATAAGTTAATACTAGTTGAGTTAAAACCAAAAGAAAAAAAAAAGAAAAGAAAAGAAAAGAAATGAGAAAACAAATAAAGAAAAGGAAAATGTGAAAACAAGTCCTAACCCATAAAGGGTTATGGACTGCAAAAGAAGTAAAAAGGTTTTAGGACTAAGAAACAGAATACGCTGAAACGCTGAGTTAAAAAAAAGGGCCCTCGTTCACGCACAAACGCAGAATCGTAAGACAGAGTCTTGCTGTTCAATACTCCCGCAGGCAACGCAAAGTTTAGGTTTCTTTACAAGTCGCTAATTCTTGAACTCAGGCATGTAAAATCCCCTATTATCAATTACCCTACAGTAGTAATAGGTAAGATTGAATAGCTAATTCCCTTCTTCCTCTATATCATCAATAAATTTCATAATTAGGTGTAGTACTTGAAAATTAATTAAAATACACTAGTTGTTGTAGAATCAATTGTTTGACGGATATAAATTGGATTGGAGTCTACGTATTGGTTCGAGAAGTTTTGAGGTGAGTTGATATAACCCTTTACTAAAGTGATTTAACTCACAAAAGCACACATACAAGGTGTTTGATGAATTGCTTAAAAGAGTTTATCTTTATTTAATTAGAGCGAGTGAGTACCCATTAATTTAGAATTGTTCTAGCAAAAGTTTAGATGATCTATTATGCTATATGTGCTTAAATTTTCAGATTTTTGTGTTGTTCTTATATGCTATTTTCATGTTGAAAATTATGAAGAAGAAAGAATCTTTGGAAATATTTTTATATGTTTATTTCATTCTTATGCCATGCTTTACATTTAAGGACACCAATATGAGCATGTACATAATGTTCTATAAAGAAAACATTTAGACTTGAAAAGTCACAAGAAGAAGTTTTAGAAAGAAAAGATTTTTGGGGAGTATCCTTTATTCTGAGAAGGGGTCATCGTCCAGGCCGAGGGTCCTGACCAAGGCGTTGACTTCCTGAAACTACTTGTGCCAAAGTAGGGAGCATACGAGCCGAGGGTCTCGTTGCTGAGAATTTACTTAGCCATGCTAAGGTATGATACATGAGCGCTGAGAACCATGAAGCGAGTGGCACCTCGTGGATTGGGCCTATTCGATCAGGTTGGGATCGAACCCGTGCCGATCACACGGTGACTGAGACAGAATTAAGTCAGGATAGTTGGAACTCCCAAAGTATAAAGTGAAGTATTTTTTTTAAAGAAAGAAAAAAAAAGAATTTCTTTTAGAATATTCATAAATTGCTATTATGCAATTATTTTAGAATTATTCTTATAAGCTTTATGTTTTACATGCATTTAGAACCTTTGCTCGTAATGTATATGTTATTAAAGTTTCTCCCCCTGCTGTTGAGACTCACTGAGTACAGTGGAAGGTACTGACGTTCTCTTTTGGGAACCTACATTGGTCTGCGGTACAACATAGGAACCGGATTTGCAGGCGAGCAGGCTACGAGTTAGGACCCCCATCCCTTCCAGTGATATTGGTGAGATCCGGTTTTGTTCGTGGAGTATTCTTAGAGTCATTTTTATTTAGCTATTTCTTTGTTTATTTAGAGAACTGGCCACAAAATCTCATGTCCTGAGCAGTGCATCAGTTTATCAGTAGAGGCTTCATAGACATAGTCATTGAGTTGAGATTCAGATGTTATTTTATAATAACTTAGCAGTAATTCAGTAGTTACTACGAATAAAGCTTTGGAGTTGATTTATTTAAATATTTGAATTAATCAAAAGTATTTGGTTATAGTATTGCTTTGTTGCATATAAAGTTTGGAGTTATAATAGGTATGATAAGCAGAGATGGTTCGCTCGGTCATGTTTAGTGATCGAGTGCCGGTCTCGGCTTGTTCAGAAAATGGGTCGTGATAGGAAAGGCGTGATTGGTCAAGAATCACGGCGGAAATCTTGGAACAGATTAAGTCAAGGACGGTTATTTAGCTAATCGTGGGATCTCATTCTGTAATTAGAATTATACCATAAATAGGATTCCTCTACAATATAAAGAGGGTCTTAACCATTTGTAATCGCCTTACATTCCCGCATATCAAAGCAATATATTACATTTTTTTATCTCTTGCAAGCTTTGTTGTTCAGTTCATACTTTTAATAGTTCGTTCGGTTTGTTCGAGGGCAATTAGTTCAAGGGCCATAATTATTCATCACACTGGTTTGCTTTATTTCACTGTAATTTCTATCATTAGTTCTTACATTTATCAGTTTGTGCCAAATAAAATCACATATCCTTAAAATCACTTATAAGTTTAATTGTTATATGATTTTAAGGGTAAACAGTTTGGCGCCCACCGTAGGGATAAGGATAACAGTGATTGCCTGGTATTAATTCTCATAACACACACTGCTTTACGCTTATTCTCATAAGTGTCTTTTGATTTCAGGACCAACGTGTCAAACTCTCAAGTAGCACCCACACATACAGACAACGGCCTTGGTCTTCATGGAGAGAACGAAATCATAGCCGCCCAGGGAAACGGAGTACCTCCAGTCAACCCCGATGGACCACCGTCCATAGACCAGTCTATGTCAGCTCCCTTATTGCCATTAATGGGAATTTGGGCGTCGGCCGTAAAAATAGCATCCATAGATACGCTCGAACATCCGATCAGAATGCACCGAACAGAGAAGAAGGCGAAATTAGCCTTCGAATGATATTTGAGATGTTGCAGACTCAACAAGCTGCAATAGCACAACTCCAATATCAGAATCGTGCACCAAGCAGAATCGAGCTCGAGCCATCGCAAGAAGTTGTTCATAGAGCCGAATCCGTACCAAAGAGATCGAATGAGTGAGAATCGGAGACTAGTCTTGCTATCGTAAAGATGCTCGAGGAACTAACGAAGCAAATCGAGACAGGGGAAAAGAAGATCGAGGAAAATGATAAGAAGGTGGAAACTTATAACTCCAGGGTCGGCCAAATTCCCGGGGCACCACCGGCATTGAAAGGACTTGATTCTAAAAAGTTTATATAAAAACCTTTCCCCCAAGTGAGGCTCCGAAGCCAATCCCAAAGAAGTTCCGTATGCCCGAGATACCGAAGTATAACGGGATGATAAATCCAAATGAACACGTCACTTCACACACGTGCACCATTAAGGGAAATGACTTGGAAGATGACGAGATTGAATCCGTGTTGCTGAAGAAATTAGGAGAAACTTTATCGAAGGGTGCCATGATATGGTACCATAATTTACCACCTAATTCTATTGATTCATTTGGTATGCTTGCATATTCTTTTGTGAAGGAAGACGCTGGAGCCATTAAGGTTGCAACTAGAAAGTCGGACCTATTCAAGGTAAGGCAAAAAGACAACGAGATGCTCAAGGAATTCGTATGTTGATTTCAAATAGAACAGATGGATTTGCCACCGGTAACTGACGATTAGGCTGTTCAATCTTTCACTCAAGGTCTCAACGAACGGAGTTCCATAGCTTCGCAATAACTAAAGCAGAATTTGATCAAATATCCAGCCGTCACTTGGTCCGATGTACATAATCGATATCCAGTCGAAGATTAGGGCCGAAGAAGATCAAGTGGGGGCTCCAATTGGTTTGATTTATCCCAACAGGCCCGTGGACAGAGTTAAAAGAGACTTCGATCGGGAACCGTGATCGAATAGAGACTAATAGCAGCCATACGATGGAGATCAAAGAAATAACGGGCATGGGCACAACCCGCTCAGAATGATAGAAGGAATGATCGGGGACAGAGCTCCCAAGGGCTCATGAGCAAGAGTGGTTTCGATAGGGATACCGAGTCCAAAGAAGTACCTCGATTGTCAGAATATAACTTTAGCAGATGCTTCCATCATAGTATCAGCCATTGGGCGTATCAAAGATACCAGGTGGTTGACCTCTGCAGACCGATGCGGCCCAGAGAAACCCAAACCAAATATACAAGTATCATGGAACCCATGGCCATAAAATAGAAGATTACAGACAACTAAGAGAGGAAGTAGCCTGATTGTTCACCGAGGGGCACCTTCGAGAACTCCTAAGTGATCGAGCCAAGAACCACTTCAAAATAGAGATTCAAATAGACAAAACGAGTAGGAAGAGCCACAACATGTGATTCACATGATCGTTGATCATTGGAGGAATCGATTTTCCTCAAGGACTGGTATTCAAACGCACCAAGGTGACAATCACAAGAGAAAAACGGACTCAGAACTATTTACCAGAAGGGACCTTATCTTTCAACGATAAGGATGCTAAAGGGATCGAACAACCTCACAACGACGCGCTGGTTATATCTATCCTTATGAATAAAATTCAAGTTAAACGTGTGTTAATTGATCCAGGTAGCTCGACCAACATTGTTCGATCAAGGGTCATAGAGCAACTCAGACTATAAGATCAAATTGTGCCAGCAGCTCGAGTACTTAAAGGATTCAACATGGCAAGTGAAACCACCAAAGGGGAAATTATTTTGCCAGTAAATATGGCCAGGACCATCCAAAAAATAAAGTTCCATGTGATCGAGGGTAACATGAGGTACAACACACTGCTCGGAAGGCCTTGGATCCATAATATGAGGGCAGTACCCTCGACACTTTATCAAGTCCTGAAGTTCCCAACATCGAAAGGATTCAAAGCGGTGTACAGTGAACAACCCGCCACCAAATAAATGTTTGCAATCGACAAAGTGGTACCAGTATCTGCGCTTTCATCAACAAAGGGATCGGAGTCGAAGGGAAAGCAGGAAGTCAAATAGCAATCACAGTCACCGGCCTTGGCCCAATCGAAGGAGCAGGAAACTTTCGAGGATGATGATTATATGATACCTCGAACCTTCATAATCCCCGATGATTTAGACGCAACGAAGTCAACGATCGAAGAGCTGGAACAAATCATACTGATCGAGCATCTGCCCTATCAAAAGGTATACCTGGGCATGGGGTTAACTCCCGAGCTTAGGAAAAAATTTATTCAATTCCTTTTAGATAACATAGATTATTTTTCTTGGTCCCATCTTGATATGACAGGGATCCCACACGAGATCACCACCCATCGACTAAGCTTGGACCCGAACTTCCGTCTAGTAAAGCAAAAGAGAAGACCCCAGTCTGAGGTTAAGCATATATTCATCAAGGATGAGGTAACCAAACTTCTAAAAATAGGGTCCATTCGAGAAGTAAAATATCTCGAATGGTAAGCAAACATAGTAGTAATCCCTAAAAAGGGAAATAAACTTAGAATGTACATAGACTATAAGGAATTGAACAAGGCCTGCCCTAAGGATTCTTTTCCTTTGCCGAACATCGATCACATGATCAATGCCACGGCCGACCACGAGATTCTCAGTTTTCTTGATGAATATTCTGGGTACAATCAAATACAGGTGAACCAAAAGATCAGGAAAAGACTTCATTCATCACTAAATATGGAACCTATTGTTATAAAGTAATGTCGTTCGGACTAAAAAATGCTAGTGCAACTTATCAACGCCTAGTAATCGAATGTTCGAAGAACAAATAGGGAAATCTACGAAAGTTTATATTGATGACATGCTAGTTAAGTCCCTGCGAGTAGAGGACCATTTGAAACATTTGGATGAGACTTTCGATATACTAAGGAGGTACAACATGAAACTCAACCCAGAAAAGTGTGCATTCGAGGTCGGCTCGGGCAAGTTTCTCGGCTTCATGGTGTCTAACGGGGGATCTAGATCAACCCCAATAAAATCAAAGCTATTGAGGATTATCAAAGTCGTATATAATGTGAAGGCCGTGCAGAAGCTGACCGGGTGCATAGCCACCCTAGGACGATTCATCTCGAGGTCCTCAGGTAGGAGTCACCATTTCTTCTCATTACTTAAGAAGAAGAGCAATTTTGCATGGACTCCAGAATGGCAACAAGCCTTAGAAGAACTAAAACGATACCTGTCAAGCCCTCCACTGCTTTACACCCCGAAAACGGACGAGCAACTCTACTTATACTTGGTGGTCTTGGAAATAGCGGTAAGTGGGTACTAGTCCAAGAAGAACAAGGTACGCAATTCCCTATTTACTATGTTAGTCAGACCTTAGGCGAGGCCGAAACTAGGTATCCTCACTTAGAAAAATTAGCGCTTGCTTTAATAAGCTCCTCTAGGAAACTAAAACCGTATTTCCAATGTCACCCAATATGTGTTGTAACGAACTATCCCCTTTAAAATGTTTTTCATAAACCCAAACTTTTGGGGCGATTGGCCAAATGGGTCGTAGAACTCATCGGGTACGATATTGAGTATCAACCCCGAACAACCATCAAGTCTCAAATCTAGGCAGACTTCGTGGCTGACTTTATGCCAACCCTCATACCCAAGGTCGAAAAGGAACTATTATTAAAATCAAGTATATCATCAGGGGTATTGACCCTCTTCACGGACGACACTTCGAACGTGAAAGGGTCCAGGCTGGGCATCATTTTGAAGCCGTTCACGGGTAACATAATTAGACCATCCATCAAAACTTCAATGTTAACTAACAATGAGGCCGAGTATGAGGCCATGATTGCAGGTCTCGAGCTTCCTAAAAGTTTGGGAGCAGAAGCCATCGAGGCCAAATGTGATTCCCTACTTGTGGTAAACCAAGTCAACAGAACTTTCGAAGTTCGAGAAGATCGAATGCAGAGGTACTTGAACAAGTTACATGTTACTCTACATCGATTTAAGGAGTGGACCTTACAACACATACCTCGAGAACAGAACAACGAGGCTGATGCCCTTGCAAACTTGGGGTCATCGGTCGAAGATGACGAGCTTAACTCGGGGAATGTCGTACAACTCTCGAGATCAGTAATCGAAGAGGGCCACGCTGAAATAAACTCTTCAAGTTTGACTTGGGATTGGAGAAACAAGTACATTGAATATTTGAAGAACGGGATGCTCCCATCAGATCCGAAGGAGTCGAGGATTCTAAGCACGAAGGCAACACGGTTCACTTTGGCCGAAGATGGAACGCTATTCAAGAGGATGTTTGATGGGCCAGTGGCGATATGTTTGGGGCCAGGAGACACCGACTACATTCTACGGGAAATTCATGAAAGCACTTGTGGGAACCACTTCGGTGCCGAATCAGTGGTCCACAATGTTACCAAAGCAGGGTACTATTGGGCTGATATGGAAACGGATACAAAAGACTTCGTTCGAAAGTGCGACAAATGTCAGAGATATGCACCGATGATTCACCAGCATGAGGAGCAACTCCACTCGGTCTTATCCCCATGACCGTTCATGAGATGGGGAATGGACATCGTCGGCCCTCTACCATCAGCCCAGGTAAAGCTCAGTTTATTTTATTTATGACTGATTATTTTTCTAACTAAGTTGAAGCACAGCCTTTCGAGAAAGTCAGAGAAAAAGAAGTCGTAGACTTCATTTGGGACCACATTATATGTCGATTCGGGATGCCTACTGAGATTGTGTGCAACAACGGAAAGCAATTCATCGGCAGCAATGTAACTAAATTTCTCGAGGATCACAAGATCAAAAAGATTCTATCAACGCCATACCATCCTAGCAGGAATGGACAAGCCGAATCGACCAACAAAACCATCAGTCAAAATTTAAAGAAAAGATTGACCGACGCTAAGGAAAAATGGAGAGAAATATTGCCCGAGGTTCTTTGGGCGTACCGCACGATTTTGAAATCCAGTACGAGGGCAACATCATTCTCTTTGATCTATGGCATCGAAGCTCTTATCCCAGTCGAGGTCAGGAAACCTAGCCTCAAGTTTCGATATGCGATAAAAGAATCAAATAACGAGGCTATGATCACGAGCCTAGAATTGTTGGATGAAAGATGCAAGGCCGCCCTAGTTTGATTGGCCACATAAAAACAACGGATTGAAAGGTACTACAATCGAAGAACCAATCTTCGACACTTTAAAATAGGGGTCTTGGTGCTAAGAAAAGTCAGCCTCAACACTCGAAACCCGAATGAAGGAAAACTGGGTCCAAACTGGAGGGACCATATTAGGTCCTCGATATTATTGGAAAGGGATCCTACAAGCTCGGCACGATGAATGACAAGAAACTACCAAACAATTGGAACGTATCACTCCTAAAGCGATATTACTACTAAGGTACGACCTTCTCCATTTTCATTTATATTTTAAGCTAACCAATTGCAGGTATTCGATCAGGAATGTCGATGGATCCTTCAACACAAAGTCTTTAGGTCTGAAAGCATGCATTGTACTCTTTTTCCCTTGGGTTTTCAGGTGAGGTTTTTAAAGAGGCAATCATTGGTCATGGTAACTTAGACTAATTCAACTGTATCCGAGGCTTCTTTACAATCAACCTCGAATACTGGGGGGGCATTACCCTCGAATGTCAACTTTGTTGTAAGGAAATTACTTCGTAACATCGGGGTCTCGATAGGTAAATTTTGTAAGGGCCAAATGGTCGAATAAACCATGCTCGTATAGGTTACTCGAGCCCTAACATCAAACATGTACGCATGTATAATTATCTATTGAAAGAAGTATTTTCCCTTGCCGACATCTCATGCCTTAGAAAATTTTTCTACTTTATTTCATACTCTTAATCTATTGTGTAAACAGGCTTAAGGTCTGATCATAACGGAACGCCACACTCGGGGACTGCCGTTCGAAAGACAAACAACATCGAATTATAAAAACTTTGAGACCATACGACCTTAAAAGGCGACCCTTGATTTTTACAGGCCACGACCACCCCACTCGGTGACTGACATTTCGGGCAAGCGCGAATTAAAACAGGAAAATAAGCCCAAAGGTCAAGTCCCAAATAAAAAGGCTACGGCTAAATTAACACGATTCGGAGACGTCCGAATTCCGTAATAAAACAGGCCTTCGAATATTCTTATAAGTCAGTTAAAAGGCTACCCTCGACAAAATGACAAAGGACTTCGATAATATCAAGCCTCAAGTGCCCAAATGAAAGCCTAAGGACCATCTTTCATTTTGAGTTTGATGGATCATCCTCACTCAACTAAAAAACCTAAAGATTACCCTACTTCGAGTTTGAGCCAGCACTCACTTGACATTAGTTCGGTTTCGGTCCAAATTGCCTAAGCCTCAAACCTATGGATGTAATTTCATAAGGCATAAATAAAACAAAAAATGACAAGGGAAAGAAGATCCTTTGTATAACAAAAATCATTTACGAAGGCGGCATGGCCAGATCTGAACTCTTTACAAAGGCCAAAACGACCTTAAAAGAAACACTACTAGTCCTAAGTCCTAGTTTTCTTTGGGAGCAGCTTCTTCGCCCTCAGAGTCTTCCACTAGATTTGCTCACATCCTCGGAATCCTTATCAGGAAATGCTAACTTCCGAGCCTTTGCTTCCTCAGTCTTGGTAATCTCGAGATCAGCAGATATGTCAAAACTATGAGCAAGAACCCCCTCGAGAGCCTCCCTTCGAGCTTGCCATTTCGAATGATCTACCATGCCCTTGGTTTGATCGAGGGTGGCTTCGGTGTTGACTTTGTATTGAGCTGTAGTAGCCTGGGTCTTAATATTCATCGCGGCCACTTCAGATCTGGCAACCTCGAGGTCCTTTGCCAAGTTGGCCAAATTGGACTCGAGCTCCTCGACCTTCTTCACCTGGACCGAGGCATTGTTCCTTACACATCAAAGTTGTGACTTGGCCGAATTCAGCTCAGCTTGAATGGTTTCCTTTTGTGCAACCAAAATATCCATACATCCTTTGAAATGTTTGGCTTCGGCTCGCACTTTATCTATTTTCCCTTGGAGGCCCTTGATCTGTTCGAGCCTCTGTCGAACCTGCAGAATGGGATTGTTAGTTGTTATCTCCGACTCATCCTCACTATCATGAAGAACTCAGAATATCTTCTCGGCCATCTCTTCATGCGCATCTCGAGCCTCCACCAGGTCTACCTGAAGCTTCTCACTGAGAAGCATGTAAGTATTGTATTTCTTAGTGAGACCTTGGACTTCGGCCTTGCCTTCCTCTCGGATTCGAAGAAAGGCCTCATGATGCAACACCGAAGCCTACGAAAAAGGAAGAAAATGTTAGAGATATTTACAATTCAAAGTCATTAAAAGATAATGGCCCTTGAACATACCCGATTCAGAGCGTGCTGGGCCTCGTTGAACAAGCAGGCAACGTCCACTGCATACATTATGGCTTGGCCCTCTTCATTGAATAAATATCAAAGATAGCTAGCCACACCTATGGGGTAGAGAAACCTTGAGTATCTTCCGGGATCGAGATGATAAGTGGTCGCTTACGGTCAGGATCGACGCTGGGAGCAGGAAATTGGTTGGTCAGTTTAAAGCTCGAGGATGTCTCATTCGAGCTCTTCCTCGGTACGACCAAGTCACCCAGACCGTTGACATCTTCCACTTCGGTAAAGTAGTCAATGAAAAGGTCTTCTGCTTCATGGGCCTCTCCGCCTTGACAAGTCTCCACAGCCTGAGCACACATATCATCGAATCCGAAACTGGAGGGAATGAGGAAGAGCCCCCGATCTCTATTGACCCAAGTGGGTCCTTCGAGGCATCATCTTCATTCTGAGGGGCTTTCATCTCGATTTCTGCACCAGCAAAGACCGCCTACTCGACGGTCTCCCTATCTCAAGGTGAAGCATCTTTAGTTTTTTCTGGCTGAGACCCATTAAGTCGGGGCGAAGTAGTTTCGATTGCCGCCGGTCCAGTGGCTCCTCGAATCTCAGTGCCAACTCGCGCATGAGGCACCAATCTATAGTTTTGTTCTTCTTCATCTTCGTCTTCGGTGTCATCTAATAGCTGGTGGGCGAACACTAGAGTTACGTGGATAACATCCCACTTAGGTTTGCGGGGCCTCCTGGCCAGCCTTTTCTTTTTCGGGATTGGGGAACTCGGAGCCTCCTTTATTTTCTTCTCTTTGCCCTTATTCGGGGCAAACGGGGAAAGGAGTGCCTCTTATTCAGCAGAGACGGGGCTCATTGGCACTTTCTTCCCGAGGCCTATAGAATGAAAAGGAGGAGTAAGTATAATAACAAAACCCGAATGAAAACCTTTCTAAGGAAAGAAGATTACCATGATTACGAGCCTCCTATTGGCCCCTTGACACCTCCTTCCAAGCATGCTCGGAATAAGTTTTTTGTGACACCAATCCCTCGACCCATTGCCTCAGGTCAGGGATCACTTCCGGTACAACGGCCACAGCTGCAACACAAAGATTTGGATGAGGGGAAGACAAGAAGTAAAACGGCAAAAATGGATATTCGAAGGTAGAACAGTACTTACATTTCATGTTCCACTTTTCAAGGAACGACATGTCTTCCGCAGGAATTAGATCCTTTGTCTTTATTCGGACAAATCTACCCATCCAACCTCGTCTTGAGTTTCGTCTATGCTTCAGAACGGGGGTCTGGTGGCTTAGCGGTGGAGCTTGATCATGCCTCCACGATAAAGCCGGGGGGCGTAGAGGCGCATGAGGTGATCGAGAGTAAAATGATGCCCCTCAATCTTGCTTACAAAGAATCAAAGGAGGATCATGATCCTCTAAAACGACGGGTGAATTTGGCCCTCAGTGACATCGTACCTTTTGCAAAAGGCAACGATGATAGGGTCTAAGGGACTTATCATGAAGGGGTAGGTATAGACACTCAGATACCTCTCCTTGTGAGTTGTGATGGATTCCTCGGGGCTAGGCACTACTACATCCTCTCCTACCTAGTTGCACTCCTTTTTCACCTTCTCGAGAAGACCTTCTGTGATCGTGCACATGTACCTCGATATTGGTTCACACCAACCCAGTGTCGGGGGTTTATTCTCCACCTTGAAATTACTAGCAGTGGCACACTTCGTCAGAACAAAGTCTGCAAGGGGATATTCCGCTGTGGCCGCAGTGCCGACGGATTTGATAAAGAAGCCTTTTCCTTCAATGGAACAGTTTTCGATGTTTTGGCCATTTTGTTTTTGCGAACAAGGAAGAACGGGGATTAGTACCAAGATCATAGAACATTGTCCGTATGGCCAAGGCGACGAAGATTGTAAAGAGAAATCTGATTGCAGTATAAGCAGGATTACGCCAGTATGACCAGTGTTGCTTCCAAAGGTAAGCCATACATTGGGTCCAAAATGGCTGTGCATATTGGCTGTTAAAATGCAGGTTTTTCGTACCTGGACAAGGCGCGTTGAGTTCACAAATCAACACTTTATTCCACCTGTAAAGATCTGATCTCTTGTATAAATTAGCAAAATCCACCCCCAATATCATTTCCCGAGCCGAGGTTGTGACTTCTAACATCCAAGTGGCTCAGTTGAGAGACCATTGACTCCTAGCAAACCAACTAATACTTATAAATTGTATTAGTGCAAGCCAGATGCTGCCAAATCCACAAACTTTAAGTTTCATGTCCTTCTCTTTGATTCGAACCAGTAACTTTGATTCGAACCCTATAATTGTCTTAAAAAATTTATTGAATATATATAAATTATTAATTTAGAACTCAGTAACTTCAAAAATGATTAGAATTTCGAATCCATAAGTTTGAAATCCCGGTTTCGCCTCTGCTTTATAGGAGCAAAATCTTAGAATACTCACTTTTGTTTCTTTAATTTTGCTAGGACAAACATGAAAATATGATTCTACTTTGCATAATAGTAAGAAAAAGGTTGTATTGTATTCCTTTTCTTTATCATTTGAGGAAGAATTCTCTTTACTGAAATGTGCTTCATAATTGTTACTACAGTTGATGTCTTGAAATAGAAAGAAAGTGAATCAATCAGTTTTGTGCCTGAACTCCAATATATGGCTAAACAAATATAGTAACATGATCCAATACAAACAGAACATATATGTATACTTCTTCAAGTGGTAACCTGTATACACTGAGTTTTATAATCAATCTATTCTTCGATTTTCCTCGTATAGATCTTCAGCAGGTATAACATCTTCTATCTTTTCTGGAAGTTGAATACTTTAATAGCCAAAGCAAATGTGAAGGCAAAAACAACAGCATATGCAACAGTCACAACTGCAACTACTCCAAGAAAATCATGTTTGAACCCGAAGTAACGTCTCAAGAATTGTTCGACTGTTTCATTATCAGTTATTTTGTTTTGGAGGTCTCCAAATTGTGATACAACCAAACCATACAAAGTCCAGGAAACAGGACAACCCCAATAGTACCATCTCCACCATATGGCCATACGCTGTTTTTCGACGAAAAAAACATGTCATTTTCGAGCTCTAAATTGATGTTCATGTAACAAAAATGGAAGCGGTTTAAGAACTTACAGGTCGTGGAATAATGAATCCTGAGAAAAGATTCCACATGGCAAAGAAGAAGAGAGCAACAATTTGTGCAATATGTTGATTTGGAGTAACTGCAACGCTCATCAAACCATAAAAGGTGAAGTACAAGAGAGTGAAATACGTGATGAACAAGTACCAAAAGAACTTGGTTACTGTCCATTCAAATCCAATCATAGCATAGACAATGACGCCATACAAAACAGCTTGCACAAAGACATACGGCATTTCAATGAAAACCTGCAAGATAATTAAAAAGATAATATGTAATTTAGACTTTTTTTTAAAACCAGTAATTGACCTATAAGAGGTTAAATTCTCTGCTTACTTGTCCAAAGGCATAAGGGAAGGCAGAATACATTCCAGCAGCTCTTTCTCTGTAAAATACTGTACGCTCAATGGCTACAACGGGCAACACTGATGCTGTATTTTGAAAACCAAGGAAAAAGACAGCAGCATACATTGATCCCATAGCATTAAATACATCTTGGCTCTTACCCCTGTGAAAAAAAATTAAGCTTTTAGCATTAAGAACTAAAAGTATTTTCCAGATTATATGAGTACTT